>NC_090447.1:934722136-935025166 GCF_031143425.1 Pleurodeles waltl
GAGTCCATAGATGCTGCAAACAGCACCAAAGGCACTACATGGTGCCCTACTTGACTTCTGACTGCCTTCTAACCTCCATAGGTAGGGGCATCAAGGGGGCAAGCAGGCACCTCAGAGATCCTTTGGGGATGGTGAGGGAGAGAGGGGGTTTGGGCTTATTCTTGGGGGGTTCAGCTTGGGCTTAGGAGGGGTATTTTAGGCTTGGGCTTGGAAGGGGTGGATCTGTTTGTGAGGGGTGGCCTTCTTGGGGAAGGAGGGACATGGGTGCTGACAGGGGGTAGGGGAGGCCTCGGAAGTGAAAGGTTTTGACTTGGGGAGGGAAACAGACCTTTTAGGGGAGTCACGGGAAGGAGGAGTAGGGAAAAGGTCAAACTCAGAAAGAAAAGCTTTTTTGGACCCACGGGGACAATCATGTGAAGTGGGTTTTGGTGTGGAGGGTGAGGGAGTGGTTATATGATGTGTTGGTGTGGATGTTTTGGGTGTGTGCTTGAGGGAGGTGTGCTTGTGGGTGGTGGCTGTCTGTTGGGTGGGTGAGTGTGGGTGTTTATGTTTCTTGGGCTGAGGGGGTAGAGATGCTGGGGGATGCCGTGGTAGGTGGGTGGCTGCCTGTTGGGATGGTGACTGTTGGTATGGTGGATGTGTTACATGTAGGCATGTCAGTGGTTGTGGTGTCTGTGCTTGTGGTGACTGGGGTGGATGTCTGAGGGTCTGCTATGGTGATGTCTGAGGGTAGGATAGGCGTGGTGGCTGAATCACTAAATTTTGTTGTGGTGTCTGCAGGTGTATTGTACCTGTGATACTGGCGTTAAAGCGGGTGTCAGGGCAGGTCATGACCATTGATGTGGCTTCAGGTTGATGTTTTCTGTGTGCATGCTAGTGGTGTGTCTTGTGGTGATTATGTTTGTCTGTGCTACCCTTAAATGATGAGGAGGATGTATATCTGTCTGTTTGTATGCTTTGGCTGGGTCATGAAATTGGACTGGGAAGAGGAAGGTGGAGGAAGGACGGAAGAGAAAGGGTGACTGGCTGCCATCAGTGTGGAGGCCAGAGCCTGAAATGATCTCTGTAGGCCTGCCAGGGCACCATGAATACAATCCAGGAAGGCATGGCTCTGTTGTGTCTGAGTTGCCAGTCCCTGGATGGCATTCATGATGGTCGACTGACCCACAAAGATCCACCTCTTAGATGTGGGGGCACGGCCAACTGGGTGGGGAGCTACAGGAAGGACGGTTATAGAATGGGAGGATGGCGGATAGAGATGGTACTGGGGTGGCCACAGATGGGTCTGCCCCCACTAGGGAGTGGCCACTGGAGGAGGATTCTGAAGATGATGTACTTGATCCTGTGTCCTCCGTGGCACTCATCTCACCCTCCATGCCACTGGGTCCCTCGCTGTCAGAGTTCTCGTGACTGGAGGTCCTATGGCCTATGGCCAGAAGCTTCTCCTTCACCCGCTGGGGCTGATGCTGAGAAACAGAAAGTCAGGTATGGGCATCATATTCACACGATAAAACTGCCATCATACAGTACACATAAGTCACATTACCTCTTGGTCACCAATACCCCCAATAGTGCCAGTAAAGTGCTAACATCATGTCACTACACATTGTTATGTTTGTCCTTCAATATGAACATTGCCAAACACCAGCTAAGCTGCCTAACTGACACCTATAATGCCATGAATTAAATATACCAATCATAATAACCATACCATTACAAGGTGACTTGGCCACATGATACAGGTCCCCTATCCACAACAACGTGCTCAAGCAGCAATGAAGCAATAGCTTAGGAAAGTGAATTAGCTCAAGACTGATCCTGATCACATACTCAACACACACAAATACTTTTGACCGGATGTCATGTACCAGGCTATGACATATGTTCGAAAGTAAAGGCTAGCAAGCCTGGTGTAGACAAGCCAAACCTACTTCATTTCAAGTACTTATTGATATACACAATGGACCTATTCAAGCCAGTAAGAACCTCAAATTGGCATGCATTGCTAGTTAAGGTAAAGGAGTTAAAAAACATGTCACGCAGACATGCATCAATAATTATGTATCATGGATTGAAAAGCATAGTGGACTAAGTCATCTAGGTCACTGGTCTTCAGACAACTAACATAATTTGTCAAGTAAGGAGCAAGTTGCCTCTGACCTATGTCTCACATACTACCACAAGATGTCAATCAGAGTGCACCTGAAATATGGACAACTAAACTGTGCTGCAAGACGGCAATCAGACCTACCTCATTACACAATTAGTCCATCTTTGGCCCACTGACTGAATACATTACTCACACCCACATCAGACATGCCAAGCCTTACAGCTGCCTGTGGAGTATTCTGTAGGTCAAAGCGCATGTGTTGCTAACATGACAGGTACACCTACCATGATGCAAGCCCCAAGTATAGATACACTTACTTCACTTCTCACATGTGTAGGTGAACTACCACACCAGCAGCACATAGGTACCAATGCTAACATTAGTCTCCCAAACAGACAAGACTCATTTGCCACATCCTTCATAGCTAATGCAAGTATGCATAAGAATTTTCACTGTTGATTCTTCCCTGAACCTTTCCAGTGATAAATGATGTTTATACATATCTGTCAAGTGCATACATGTGAATAGACTACCATTGTCCATGTGTAATATCTACACCAGTATGCCCAAAGACAATGCTGTTTGGACACTTTTCACTCACAGAAGAGTAGCAAGGTTGTAACATTCCTAACTTCTGATATCAACATATGTATGGCCCTAGAAATGTTGGAACACATCAATGGTATCCAACATATGTTGTCTACTCTGATGAGGCATCACAAATGTCTATCTATATTCCTCACTTACTAAGTAGGAATAACTTGTAACAGGTGTGAAGATGTTAACCATGTAGGTCATGTGACATGTCAGATGGACATCACAGCCTCACATGCTGCTATCAGAAAGCATTAGTAAATTAGTGATGAATAGTATATGTCGGCCCTATGTTTCAACTAAAGAGGTATATTGAGACATTTCAGAGGACAGAGTACAAGGATCTACACACCTTATCACCATTACATTAGGAAGAATTACATGCTGGTGGGTATCTACAATCACCAAAGTAGAACATGCAGTATACTGGGGCACATAAGACACTTTCACATGTGCACCAGTATATGCAATTGTACAGAGGAAACAACATAGTTGAGTAACATGCCTCTAAGTACAATTGTACGTTTATGGCTATGGTACATCAATATGTACACAGGAAAAATTTGACACTTTTCACTTACCACATTGTCAGAGCCAAGATCCAGTTCCCTCACTCAATTACCTAGTAAAGGGACAAACATGACTTAGGTCTTGTGGCTGCAGTGCTGCCTTCACATTTTCATCCAACTCAAGGTAGGCCACTGCCAAAATGCGAGCCATTACCTGGGGGAGGTAAGTGTCGGATGGGCACCCCGTCCTGGTTAGAAGGACATCCCAGC
This sequence comes from Pleurodeles waltl, assembly GCF_031143425.1. Classification (NCBI taxonomy): domain Eukaryota; kingdom Metazoa; phylum Chordata; class Amphibia; order Caudata; family Salamandridae; genus Pleurodeles; species Pleurodeles waltl. The sequence goes on from NC_090447.1 coordinate 934,725,620, forward strand.
TGGGCTTCTGTGATCTGGTCCTCCCACCTATCACAACAGTGGGCGCTCTGCCAGCTGTGGACCCTCAGGGTCTGTACTTTCTTGGCAATGGCCCACCAAATCCCCTTTTTCTGATGGGCATTGACCTGCATGGATGGCAAAGATTATAAAGTATGTAATTTCCATATATACCATACTACAACCGGCACTGTTAAAAATAGTTGGTACAACAAGCCAAATACAGACTGTCATTAACCCCTTGGGTTCCTTGGATGTAACAGTTACATCCTCAGCCATGCCGATCATGTGCCGAGGACGTAACTGTTACGTCCTGCACCCGGACGTGTGGGGAGCACTAGCGCTCCCCGTAGGCCTCCCACCCCCCTCCCCTTGGCAGTGATGGAATGTGAATCGCTTCCCCTACCACTTTCAATCCCCCTGAGCCTCCCGAGTGACGTCTGATGACATCAGCATACATTGGCGCGCTGACCTCATCAGAGGTCGCCTCCATGGGGCTGGAAGCATGGCTTTCAACGCAATCCAAGGACAAATTGATTTGTTTCTCCTCGGTAAGGGGGCAGGGAAGGTCAGGGTGGCATTCTAAAGAATGGATAGCCTTTTCCTTTCCTTTTCATGTCTCTCTGAGCATTCCTGCTCCATTATCGCATAGAGATCGTGCTGCAGGAATGCCCACTGGACACCAGGGAGTTTGTTTCCTCTTTGTAAACAAACAAGGGGAGCGGCTCCTTGGGCAAGGGTCGCTGCCCAAGAGGGACAATTTATTTCTAGGTCATTTCTGCCCCCCTTTGGGGCAGATCGACCTATTTTAATTAGGCTGATCTTCCCCCAAGGGGGGCAGAAAACACTAGACACCAAGGCTAATTTTTTTTTTTTTGGGGGGGGAGGAGTGGCCTCTTAGGCAAGGGTTGCTGCCCTGGCGGGCAAATTCATTTCAGGCCATTTCAGAACAGCCTATTTTCATTAAGCCAATCTGCCCCAAGGAGAGAAAAAACCCATAGACAACAGGGATTTTTTTGGGTGCTAATTTGACTCAAGGGGTGCGACCCCTTAGGTAAGAGTCACTCACCTGGGGGCTATTTCATTTTAGGCCATTTCTGCCCCCCCCGGGGGCAGAACAGCCTACTTTTATTAGGTCAATCTGTCCCCGGGGGCAGAAACCACTAGGCACCAGTGATTTACTGTACTATTTTACGTAAATGGAGCGGCCCCTTGGGCAAGGGTGTTCCCCATGGGGGCAAATTATTTTAGGCCATTTCTGCCCCCCTTGGGGGCAGGTTGGCCTATTAACATTAGGCCTATTTTCTCACAAGAAATGCAGAAACCACTTACGCACCAGGGATTGGTGTGTGTGTGTGTTTTGTTCGGGGGGAGCAGCCCCTTGGGCAAGGGTTGCTCCCCATGGGTGCCATTTATGCCTCCTTTGGGGGCAGATCAGCCTATTTTTGTAAGGTCCATCTGCCCCCAAGAGGGGCAGAAAGCCCACTAGACACCAGGGAAGATTTTTTTTCAAAATAAGAGGGTGGGGGTATGTCCATAACCCCTCCTCAAATAAATTGGGACAAAGTTGTTCTACCCACCGGTGGGCAGATGGGGCGATTATTCTCGATCCACTCCACGGGGAGGCAGAAAGCCCACTAGATGTCAGGGAATAAAAAAATAAAAAATAGTCGGTGGTGGCTCCCAGCCATTATGGGCGTGGTTATGCCCCCACCCCAACTGAAGGGGGTAACAGTCTTTCAGCTCTCCTCCCGCACATTAAAAGATCTTACTCAATGGCAAGCAAGAGAACATTTGATTATTTTGGGTTCTGGTTTTACATTTGGGCCATGAAAGCTTGTCTGACTCTCAAAATTGTCCCACTTGGAATGGTGAGGGCTGCACTTTTCGGACTTTGGGACGCTGCCATGTAGAAAAAACTATGAGACCTAGACACATCTGAAAACTAAACATCTGGGTGAGACCATTTTCTTACCCACAATTACCTACAAACCTCCAACTTTGCTTGAGATCACACATTTCTCCCACATTTCCTTACTTTTTTGTGATGGAACCTTCCGGAATCTGCAGGAATCCACAAAATTGTCACATCAATACTGATAAAAATTCTGACCCACTTGTCAGCCTAAAAACATTTTTTTCAAACTGCCCTTTTGGACCCCCTTTGATTCCCCCTCAAATTCAGTATGTTTTTGCCTCTTTCCTGTCACAGGCACTTTGCCCACCTATACAAGTGAGGTATCATTTTTATCGGGAGACTGAGGGGAACATTGGGTGATAGGAAATGTGGGCCGGTCCGTTGATCCTACACAGACATGTGGGGAAAATGTGATTATTTGGCTAAATTGGAGGTTTGCTGAGAACTCTGGTTAAGAAAACACTGGGGGATCCACACAAGTCACACCTCCATTGACTCCATTGGGTGCATAGTTTTCAGAAATGTCTGGGTGTGGTATGTTTTCCTAGATGGCTACTGAGCCCAGGACCAAAAATGCAGGTGCGCCCCTGCAAAAACAGGTAGTTTTGTAATTGATAATTTTGATGTGCCTACATAGTGCATTGGGGCATTTCCTGTTGCAGCCTTTAGGCTTATCCACACAAGTGAGGTACCATTTTTATCAGGACATTAGGGGGAATGCGGGGTAGAAGGAAGTTTGTGGCTCCCCTCAGATTCCAGAACGTAGCAGCACCTAAAAGTGAGGAAAATTATTTTTGTCACATTTTGAGGTTTGCTAAGGATTCTGGGTAAGAGAACCTGATGGGAGCAGCACAAGTTAACCCACCATGGGTTACCCTAAGTGTCTAGTTTTCAGGAATGCACAGGTTTGGTAGGTCTTCCTAGGTGCCGGCTTAGCTACAGACCAAATTCCACAGCTACCTACTGTGCAAAAAACAGGTCAGTTTTCTTTGGGAAAATGTGATGTGTTCACGTTGTGTTTTGGGGCGTTTCCTGTTGTGGGTGCTAGGCCTACCCACACAAGTGAGGTACCATTTGTATCAAGAGACTTGGGGAAATGCTGGGTGGAAGGAAGTTTGTTGCTCCTCTCAGATTCCAAAACATTGCAGCATCAAAATGTGAGGGAAATGTTTTTTTTTTGCCAAGTTTAGAGGTTTGCAAAGGATTCCGGGTAACAGAACCTGATGAGAGGCCCACAAGTCACCCCATCCTGGATTTTGTTTTGTGTCTAGTTTTAAAAAATGGACAGGTTTGCTAGTTTTCCTAGGTGCCGGCTGAGCTAGCGACCACAGCTAGGCACTTCCCAAAAAACACATTAGATTTCAATGTAAAAATGTGATATGTCCATGTTTCGTTTCCTGTGCGGGCACTAGCCCTAGCCACACAAGTCAGGTACCATTTTTATCAGGAGACCTGGGGGAACACAGAATAGAAGAACAAGGGTTATTGCCCCTTGTCTTTCCCTACATTTTGTTCTTCAAAATGAAAGACAGTATGTAAAAAGGACGTCTATTTGAGAAATACCCTGTCATTCACATGCTAGTATGAGGTCCCCGGAATTCAGAGAAGTGTGAATAACCACTGCTTCTTACCTTATTTTGTGCCCATTTGGGAAATACAAAGGTTTCCTTGATACCTATTTTTCAGTCTTTATATTTCACCAAATGAATTGCTGTATACCCAGGATAGAATGAAAACCCATTGCAAGATACAGCTCTTTTATTGGCTCTGGGTACCTAGCGATCTTGATGAACATACAAGCCCTATATATCCCCACAACTAGAAGAGTCCAGCAGACGTAACAGTATATTGCTTTAAAACATCTGCCATAGATGGAAAAATTACCAGAAGAAAACAGGGACAGAAATGGTTCTTTTTTTCACCTCAATTGCAATATTTTGTTTTATTTTAGCTGTTACTTTCTGTAGGAAAATTTTGAAGGATCTACACAATGACCCCTTGCTGAATTTCAGAATTTTGTCTAATTTTCAGAAATGTTTAGCTGTCTGGGATCCAGCATTGGTTTTACACCTATTTCTGTCACTAACAGAAAGGAGGTTGAAAGCATAACAAATAGCAAAAATGGGCTACGTCGCAGTAAAATGCCAAAACTGTGTTGAAAAATTTGGCTTTCTGATCAAGTCTGCTCTTCTTGAAAGCTGAGAAGATGGTGATTTTAGCACTGCAAATCCTTTACTGATGCCATATTCATGGACAAAACCATATATTTTCGTCTGCAGCACCCTTTTCTTATTTTTTTTAAAACAAACAAAATCTTATCTGCATTGTGGCTAATTTCTTGGTCTGCTATGGGGGAACCCAAAAGCTCTGGGTACCTCTAGAATCACTAGGATATTGGAAAAAAAGGACGCACATTTGGTGTGGGTAGATTATGTGGACTAAATGTTATGAGTGAGGGCCTAAACGTGAACTACTCCAAATAGCCAACAAAAGGCTCTGCACCTGAGGGGGAAAAGGCCTGTCAGTGGGGTTAACATCCCCTATACTGATAGATGAGCATATGCAGTCAGGCCTGATGTGCGGTGGAAACAGGCAGACAACATGCATCTCAAGCAACAGCTGTCATGTCATCACATATGACCAAGAAAAATAAAGGAAGAGGGACCGGGAGATTACTGGTCCAGTGTACAGCCTCCCAATAGAACCATAATACAAAAATTGGTACACTGTTCCAAGCACACGGAAGATTCACACAGGCGAACCAAATCATTCAGGAGCAAGAACCCTCATGCATCACAATGGATGCCTGGCATCATCATTGGGAAAGCTCCTCGTCAGGCTGGTACTGCAATGCCTGGCGGGCTCCCCTGAAGGGGTGCTGTTAACCACTTTGCTCAAATAGTAGCTATGAAAAATCGAAGAATGTTCAATGGGATAACCAATTTTAGGTACCCGAGCAAATGTTGGAGAGAATGGAACGTTAAAATTGGTTTACCGTCAACAGAGATAATTCATGGTTTTAATCAGTAATAAATGTGATGGCAACCAAGATTAAAAACAAAAATAAGGAGTAACGTGATTAATTATGCTCACCTACTCTCACTTAAAAAAGAGAGAGGATAACACCAATTGTGGTACCTCACTAACACAAGTCCACATGTTTCGCGTCTAGATGGTCCAGCCGGATCCAGCGACGCTTCATCAGGACAAAAACCTTCTCCAAAATTTCTAATCAACAATATGAAGAAAGAACAAAGTCACTTACTTAGTCTTATTTAGTAACTCAAAAAGGTCACCCATCCCCAAGGTCAGGATAGAGCTCAAAAGGATCACTCGCCAGAACAAGAAACTAAAATTTTCCGTTTCTTCAAAGTAGGCTAATAAACCTACCCACCGGTGCTACTATTTGAGCAAAGTGGTTAAGAGCACCCCTTCAGGGGAGCCCGCCAGGCATTGCAGTACCATCCTGACGAGGAGCTTTCCCAATGATGATGCCAGGCATCCATTGTGATGCATGAGGGTTCTTGCTCCTGAATGATTTGGTTCGCCTGTGTGAATCTTCCGTGTGCTTGGAACAGTGTACCAATTTTTGTATCACATATGACCAGACAGCAAACACATTTCCAAATAATAAATATCAGGAGAAGAGTGGTATACCGCCTCCACTAACCTTTTGCAACACTAGACTTTTACATCAAACATTCTCCACAGTGTCTCAGGACTCACAATCTATCATCAAATGTCAGTACATGACCAGATACTCATTCCATTCTATAACAACTTTAGCATCCTACAGACATTAAGCACACATTCAGAAACTTTACCCATCAGCCTTAGCTTAGTTTCGCAAGGTATATTTGGGCTAAGGAAATATTTGTGCTCATGGTGCACTTACCTGCTTCTCTGGTGAACCATAGAGTTGTTCATATAGGGGTAGGGCCTCCTCCATCAGCTTCTGCAACTCCTCGGTGAGACGGTAGGAGCCCTATCACCTGTGGAATGTTGCATGATTGCTTCCAGAAGCAGTACGCAGCAGACCAAGTCGTGGAGGTCTTGCTGGGAATAGTATCAGGAGTCACGTAAGAGATGAAGTATGAAATGGCGGTCACATCCACCATGTAGGACACCGTCACCGCCGGCTGAAATCGCCATTGGCTCAAGACCGCCAAAGGCAGCAATGTGTTCAAATGGCAATTCCAACTGTGGTAGTTTCCGCCTACCGCCATGACGACTTTCGCTGGCAGCTCATTTCCTAATGTCCAGTATAACAGGTCAGGCAGCTGCCATTTAATGGTCCTTAGATGGTTTGAAAAGTCCTAATAAAGATGTCTCACAATGTCACAAACATATCTATGCCATAGTATTTAGTGCTGGCTGTGAGCACCATGTATTTAACATTTGATTAAATATATATGTAGTAAGATACATGATATATGAGTCACGTATCATAAGTGGCATGCTCTACACCCTCATGGCAAATGGATAGATGGTATTAGTGTCCATCATGTGTGAAAAATGATATGAATGTCATTATCACTGAGACTTTCAGTAACATGCGTATCCATTTACTAGTCATAATCAAGTTAAGGGTATGACATTGCAGCAATAGGCTTTCATTTACCTGGGTATGTCCTGTGTACCATGTTTACCTATATCATATGGCATGTCCACGCATTATGTGTGACCTATGTGCATTCACATTTACAATGGACACAATGACTGATCGCCATATCTTCTTGTATTCCTTCATCTAGTTACCCTGGAATGAGAAGGGCCAGACAACCTCCAGTGTACTATCAACTAGCAGACCTGCAGACCCTGGAGGGTCGACATACCATCCAGATCTACCACCTGGCTAGACAGGCAACCATGGATCTGTGTTGTCAGTTGGAGCCAGTTATGATGCCTGCCATTCCTCATCCAAATAGCATTCCGCCCATTGTACAAGTCATGTCAGTGCTGCATTTCCTAGCCACAGAGTCCTTTCAGAATACTGTGGCCCTAACTGCAGGCATGTCCCCACCTACATTCAGTATGGTCTTGAAGGATGTACTCTCTGCATTGTTAAAACGCCTTGACAGGTACATCAAATTTCCACAACGTTTGGATTTGGCCCATGTCAAGGCATATTTGCATGCTTTGGCACACATCCCACGTGTGGTGGGAGTCATTGATGGAACACATGTAGCCTTGGTTCCCCCAAGTGGCAATGAACAGGTGTATCAGAACAGGAAGTACTTCCACTCCATATATGGCCAAGTTACCTGTTTGGCAGACGTCTACATTTTTAAAGTATGTGCAAAGTACCCGAGTCCAGTTCATGATTCCTGCATCATGCAGGACAGCAATATCTCACAGATGTTGAGACAACAGTACACAAAGAGAGTCTGGCTGGTTGGTAATTCATTTATGTGATAAGTGTGAGTATTTTATGTCTGCTGCCAAATGTAAGGATGTCCAGTATTATTGTCTGCACACATGGAACCGTTCCTTGAAGAGGATTCTGGCTACCCAAACCGTCCCTTGTTGTTGACACCAGTGAGGTACCCAACCATGCCACAGGAAGTTCACTTCATTGAAGCCCATGAAAGGACAAGGCATGTTGTGGAGTGGACCTTTGGGCTCCTAAAGGCCAAATTTTGTTGCATTGACAAGTCAGGTCGAGCCCTCCTCTACTCACCTGCTAACGTCTTCAAATTCAATGTTGCCTTCTGCAGGCTACCGAACCTCACCCTGAGATGTCAGATCCCATATATACCAGATGTAGGTGAGCCAGCAGTTGAAGTGGGTGAGAATGTGGAACTGCCAAATGAGGATGAGAGTGATGAGGATGAAGGTGGAGACAGCTGTGCAGATCTCAAACATGAGTACTTCAGCTGACTGTAGGTATGTGTTGTTCTGTATAATACTTCACTCAGTGGGTATATGGGGGGCTTAGCTATGTTTGTGAAGGCTCAGTATAGGACCATCAGACAGCTCATTAGATGCTTAACAGTACCTAGCTCAGGTGCACATGCACAATTGTGACTGTAGTTGTGCTGTCCTGATGATCTCATTTATCATTGTTTGTGACACTGCACAGTGAGTGTGACAATTGTATTTGGAACATGTCTTGATTGGTCCTTATTACATTACCTGCCTATAACTTTTGTATTACATTTTTACTTTGCTGATTTAGGTACCGTATGGTATTATTTTGGTGGTGTACGAATTCCATGCCCAGACTGTCAGGACAGTGGGATGGTAGTGTACTGTTCCACACAACTGACCTGTGTGTCATGTTTTCTGGATCCAATGATGTCATATGTGTGGTTGTGGGTCTCTGACACATCATCCTGTGTACTCCATCACCTCAAACTTCTCATTGGTTTGATAATGATACTATTTAACTTGTATGTAGCAGTCACTGTGTTTCCTGATTGCAGGCCACTGTGCATGTGTGTCAAGAATGACATAGGTGAGTAGCATGACAACAGATACCTGACCATGGTAAATGGAAGTTTCCATGACTGGGGAAAGTAGTACTGACCTCTGTCAGTAATATGGGATATGGCAATTTGGGAGGTAGGGTATGGGTATGTGATAAGGCTCTGAGCCAATCTGCTTGCCTATTTGGATAGACACACACTGTCATGTCTCTAACTTCAGTCTATGTGGTGCTTGTTATCCATACCTATGCTGAAGTTTTACTTTGTGAATCTATATTGCGCTGTGTGAAATTTGGCATGTTATCAACCTATGTGCTGGAAAGTGCATTCAGTGAAAAAAAGAGTGTGTCAATTTGTACAATTGTACATGTGTCAGACCCAGATTCAGCAGTACATGTGAGATGGGACTTAACTGATTTGAAACATATGTGAATATCATGTGTTTGCAACATTTTTCACAGTTAACTGTTCAATGTAGCTAAGAAATGACTCTCAACCATGATATGTGTTATAGCTGTGTCCATGTACAAGTGCACAGGTAGGTATAAGGAATGGAACAAAATCATAAAGTGCAAACAGCAAAGGGTTAGCTCATGGTGGATGTAATCATCAGGGTAGCTGCAACAACATTTGGAGTCTTAAGCCCAGTGTCCATGTTCTTTTGGAAATGGAGAATGATGGAATGACAGTCAACAGGGTGCATCAGTCACACTTAAGGGGAACTAATGAGTAGATGATCCCTTCCTGGTTGTGGTTGAGGTCTTTGTATCGGCTCCCCCTGGATGCTTAGGTGGACATCCATGTTTTTACTGGGTTCTTCAGCTATAGAGGCAGGGGTGTCTGAGGCATGTCCTTCCCCTTGCAGAGTCTCCATTCCTCTGGCTGCCACTGGTGTAGAGGGCATTACATAACAACAGGGGTACCCCAACAAAAATCCAGAAGGACCTGGGTAGACAGTAATAAAAAACTACAAAGGTCCATTTGGAAGGAACTGTACTTTGAAAGTCTGGAGTAATCAGCTTGTAATAATCTTTAATCGTTGCCACACCTCCTTTCTAACTAGAGGTTGATCAGAATATATCAATGCAGCACTATATAAGGTATCTTAAGTCTCTATTACAACATACACACAGACAAAACATCTAAATGCAATTTTCTTTAATTATTATATATTTTTTAAATAGTACAATTGCCCACATAGTGGTCTTTTGGCACCTGCCACCACAGCAGTCTTCCTGTTATAACACCAAACCTCTAATGAGGCACTAAGTGTAAAATATTCAACCACTGTTGAATTTTCTTGCAAAAAATAAAAACAAATGTATTCGCATAAGTCGAAGTAACTGAAGCATCAAAACACTATAATCTTGGCGTGGCCGGGCCACGAAACAAGATGGCCGCATAGAGCGAGAGCTCCGTGCCGAGGCGGTCCCGGAGGGGCGACGGGGGCGAGAAGACAGCCGGACAACACACCGGGTTCGGTGCCCCTCCACCCCTACAACAGCGGCGACACGGAATCATGTCCGGGGACCCCGTAGGAGCGGGACGCAAGGCAGGAAACTCGCGACTCGCCCCAGGCCGATAAGGCCTGACAAAAGGGGTGGAGTCGCGTCTCCGGAAGACTGGGGACGGCGTGCCCGCAGCGGCAAGGAGCAAGCTGAACAGGCCGCAGGGACTGCGGGAGCCGTGACGACCCGCATCCATCTCCCTACAACGCCAACAAACACCCGTGGACCTTCGACCCCCCACAGGGAGACGGGGAGACGCAGCAAAGGGGAGCGGCCCCTTCGACAGCCGGGAGAGAAACCCGGTCAGAGAGGTAGGATCGAATCTCTCCAAACTAAGAACGGCATCGCTGGAGGTAGAGACACGACTTCTCCCCTCTTTTCCATCACAGAGGGACAACAAAAACCCTCCCGCTAGGATAATAAACTTTCGCCCCCCCTCCCTCCAGACAACTAATACTGAGGAGGGCAGAGGGGCACGACGGGAGGCACGTGGGGGCGAGGAGACGGGGGGGTGAGCAACTGGAGGGGCATTGGAGATGATGAGAGCCAGAGGGAGCCAAGAGAACAGAGATACAGGAGAAGGGAGAGGATTGGCACCAGTGTAAGCCACCGAACATCTATATCCTTATCGGAATCCACGGAGGGAATCTCGGGCCCCACGAGGCCAGACTCTGTGGACAATTGAGGCGATGCCCGGCAACAAACCGAACCATAAACCTGTCAGCAAGCCTGCACGACAACTACTATTCTCAGAAGCGCTACAACACAAACGCCTAACCCCCACGAAGATAAACCCTCAAACATCTCCACCTTTAAACGAGTCCACCGCGATGTCTGATAAAGATCAATCCACAACTATGGACAGGATACTACAAGAGATCACAACCATCAGCCGCCGCATAGAGGGGATGGACGCCTCTATAACTTCATTGACACTAGAAACCAAATGCATGCGATCTGACATTGCAGGCTTTCAATCTAGAGTGACAGGACTAGAGCAACGCATGGGATCACTAGAGACGCAGATCAACACGTCTCAGGAGCGAGAACAAGACTTCATCTACCTCAGGAGCAAACTAACGGACATGGAAGACAGGAGCCGGAGAGACAATATCCGCGTACTTGGGATCCCGGAAAACGAAGAAGGCTCGGATATGCAGGCTTTTCTGACCTCCACTCTTCCAAAAATGATTTCATTGGACTTTGACCCGCCGCTAGAATTCCAACGGGCACACAGGATAGGCCCAAAACGCTCTGACAACTCCTCAAGGCCCCGCCCAATCATCGCATGCTTGCTGCGGCATAATCAAACCCGACAAATACTCCAAGTAGCACGCAACCACGGCCCTTTCCGAATAGACCAGCACGAGATCCGAATAACCGCCGATTACTCCAAGGAAACCAACGAACGTAGAAAGGCTTTCCTAGCCCTACGACCCCGGCTTCGCAAACTAGAGATGAAATACGGTCTCTTCGACCCTGCAAGAATGTGGGTTACCAAAAATGGAGTATCCAAGGACTTTTATAACCCCGACGAATTGAGACTCTTCCTTGACTCTTTCCAATCCCAGCCTATGGACTCTCTCAACACAGACAGTGAGCATGACATTGTAGGAGGCAGTGATAGGGCCGAAACCCCCCACTCGGGAATAGAAAAGGTGAAGACGGCTCTACACGACACCGGAGCCAGTCATAGAGGTAGAGACATGGAGAGACTAACCAGATCATATGATGACAGGGGTCAGATTTTACACGCAGTAGTAACCCACACCCAACTATCGGAAAGAGACAAATCCCGCTCCCCTTTAAAGCCTACAACTGGGTCTTCTTGAGAAGGTAACGCGACAAGACGACTTGTGGGACTATCGCTAGAGAGTCGAAAATCACAACTATAGACTCTGCGGAAGGATGAGTACCTTTCCAGATCATATGTGTTTTACTATTGTAATTGTCTAAGACTGCTAGTATCAATGTTAGAACCAGATACATGAAAATACTTATGCTCTTTATGACTAGAGCCGAGGCCCTATAATGGAAAACTACCAGTAAATCATTATTTGCCCTCAGTACACAACAGATGATGATTATTAGAACAGGGATCAGACCCCACCAACTCCCTGTATGTTGAATAAGGGCCCGGTCCCGACCCTATAACCCTATAACAAGGTAACAAGGTAACAGGGGCATTAAACAGATAACAAACATAAACACTAATTAACTATCATGGAACTTACCTTATATTCCACACACTACAAAATATCTCATGGTAGTAAATAACAAAGTATGTGAAACCTCCCTAATACACACCACACTCGACCAGCGCTGACCTTAGAACCGTTTAGCCCCCATTATCACCCCAAGGGATAGGACTAGACCGCGTAAAGATCAATTAACTCCAATTCAGGGACACACAATATGATATAACCTGAGACATATCAAAGCTCCCATTACTTGACTTTACTTTATTCTACAATAAGTAACTGGGAAAAAAAAAAAAAAAAAAAAATAGAACACGAGGACATAATACAACATAATACCGCATAACGAAGCGAAATAATATGACATTCTACACTGCCACTCGGCACCACATTATAACATCACAATGTAAATTATAAACTATTAGCTATTCCTTTCCCCAGATGTTCGTACCTACCCCATCCTAATCATTATTACTATCTTAACCTACCATCTACAATAGAACGACTATGATGGTGGCACATACCAAGTAAGACCTTAGTAGATCAGTATTATGATGTAATAATACACGGCAAGGAGTTAGTAATAGGATGAGATACGCATTACCCTCGCGTAACCCGGGGCTCAGCTACACTCATTACCTATCCTACGATTAATAGAGAGACGCTTGGCATAATGGCTCCTAACATGATAATGTGATAAGATACCAGGATACGTTATGTTGATCAACCTAATATGTCATTGAAAAGTTGTAAGGCGAGACGAGACGAGGCAGTGTTATAGTTGAATAGAAATGCTCAGGAAGTATTATATTATACTGTATATTGGTATCTTTATGTACCCATGCATACGCGAGAACTGTAATACTCTGTTTGAGCTCTTTCCCCCCCCCTCCTTCGCCCTACCCCCACCCCCCCGCCAGCCGGTCTCGGTCTTTCTGTCTGCCCAGTCCCTACTTTGATTTACGACCCTATCTTATGAACTCCTAAACACCCTACGATACCATACAACATCAAGTACTAGGCACAACATCCTAAACACCATACCCCATCAACACCCGACACCCCCCCTCCTCTCCGGCGCCGCCCAGGTACTATAGTTATTAACCGTCCATTACTTCTGCCAATATACCTTTTAGTTATATAACTAATACACTAGCCACTAACCACTGATGAACAGACCCACTTCCCGATACATAAACATAAACATAAGCACTGCTGTGTACCCCCTCCACCCCTCCTTATCACCGACATATTGATAACTGGCTGTCTGTTATTTCCCCCCTCGCCCCCCCGATAGAGATCGCCCGACGGCACGAGAGCTCCGAGAGAAATCGGTCCCGCCGTTTACAGACCTAACGAACGAAGGAGGTTGGACTCCTAACCTCCCTCATCCCTATCCTTCTCCACTTCTTCCCCCAAATCGCACGCTCTCTTGCTATACTCTCAATCTCATCTTCAGCACACGCATCCATCCCTTCCCCCTCCTTCTCCCTCTTTTCTTCTCCCTCTCATTTCTCCTTGTCTTCTTTTCCCCTCATATTTCCCCTCCATCTGGCTCTCATCCTACTTATATTGCCTCTCTTCCTTCATCCTCTCCTCTCTCTTCACTTTCTTCTCCAGAGGACTCCCTTGGCCTCCACCAGCCGCTAACCCCCGTATAAAATAAAACACCGTATCACATCGAAACACAACTCCCACTCTACCAACTAAGTCAATATCTCCCACCCTCCCTCCCCTCCCCACCAACACCAACCCCGGAATGAGGGTGCTTATTCACAATTATCCAATATGTCGAAATCCCACCCTCAAGCGACGCGACCATTACGCATACTCTCTTGGAATGTACATGGCATGACGAGCTATGTTAAGCGGAAAAAGATACTGTCCTATCTTCAATCCAAAAAAACAGATATAGCTCTGATTCAAGAGACTCACCTTGACACTCTGGAATCCAGTAAACTTAAACAGGATTGGGTAGGGAGGGTTGCCTTCAGCTGCCATCCGACGAGTCAGGAATCTGGAAGCAACGGACCCCGCAAATGTGGAGTGGCGATACTAGTACGTAAATCCCTCCCAGTCACTATCAATAAAACCTGGAATGATACGGAAGGAAGGTATATATTTGCTAAGCTAAAACTAGGGGACACTGTTTTATGCGTGGGATCCATTTACGCACCAACCGGCCCAAAACGCCCATTCCTTCTCCAGCTAAATCGCCTCCTGACAGAAATCGGAACTACTCGATACATAATCGGGGGAGACTGGAATCTCGTCCAAGACGCCATAATGGATAGGACAGGCCCTGTTGATATATGTAACAATCACGACAGAGCGCTTCTGACAGACCTGACCACCGACGTCGGTCTGGTGGACTGCTGGAGAATACAACACCCGAAAGATAAAGAATATACTTTCCTATCCACCGTCCATGGCACCCAATCGCGTCTGGATTATTTCTTAGTATCACACGCTGTAATCCCTCATATACAAGACACCTGCATCCTAGATAGCGGGCTCTCAGATCACTCCCCAATACTAATCCGGATCCCGGTGGGACTCTCCTTCTCTGGTCGTAAACCATGGCGATTGGCTGTACACAGATATCGCTCTCCCCAAGGGAAGGAACAATTAAAAGCTCATGTAGCTACATACATGGCCGAGAATACAGGCACTGTATCCTCAAAAAGGATCCTATGGGCGGCAGCAAAAGCAACCCTAAGAGGGAATATGATGCGAGATGCAGCACTGGCCAACAAAGATAGAATAGCCCGCCAAACCACCTTAGAGACCACGATACAGGACCTCACTAAACAATATACCGCCCAACCATCCCCTAGGCTGCGACACGCCTTAGAACAGGCCCGTATGGCACACAATGAACTCTATACATCTCAGGCGGAATACGCACTGCAAAAATTGCGAGGCCGCCATTACGAACAAGGGGAAAAAGCAGGTCGCCTCCTAGCGGCACAGCTCCGACAAAGAGAGGCAGCCTCTGCCATTGCGGCCATAACATCTTCTTCAGGAGCAGTGCTAACTCACCCACAAGACATTGTAAACGAGTTCGCCAAGTACTACCGACATTTGTACACTCCTGAAACAACGACAGATCAAACACAAATGGAGACATTCCTTATCGCGGCCAATCTGCCCCGTCTGTCTGAGGCAGGCAGGGTCCTCTTGGACGGTAACATAAGCAAAGAAGAGATAACCCAAGTTATAACAAGCCTCCCCTACCATAAATCACCAGGAGAGGACGGATTCCCTGCGGAATTCTATAAATGGGCTGGGGAAGAGGCAATAACCGCAGTACATGAAGCACTGACGGAAGCATGTCAAGAAGGCTCCCTGGGCGCTCTATCCAATAAAGCCACGATTGTCATCTTGCCTAAGCCAGGGAGAGACCCCCTTCTTTGCGGCAGTTACCGTCCTATCTCCCTTTTGAATGGGGATGTCAAACTCCTAGCCATTGTTCTAGCAGCGCGGCTACGCAAGGTGATACCATCATTGATTCACAATACCCAAGTAGGATTTGTACCAGGCCGTACCTCCAGAAATCATATGCGAACTCTTTGCCATACACTGTTAGAATCCATACAATTACCTGACGAAGCCCTAGCCTTGTCCCTAGACGCGGAGAAAGCATTCGACCGCATTGAGTGGTCCTACCTATTCACAACCATGAAGCATTTTGGCCTGGGGGAACAATTTATCTCTAAAGTGCGTTTATTATATGACCATCCCACAGCACAGGTTAACTGTGGGGGCATCATGTCAGACCCATTCCCTATCAGAAGGGGCACACGCCAGGGATGCCCCTTGTCGCCACTTCTATTTTTATTGGCTATGGAACCCCTAGCTGCCACCATACGAAATTCTCACCAAATAAAAGGGATCCATATCACCGGGGGCATATCCAAAATATATCTCTACGCAGACGACATTCTGTTAACAATGTCCGATCTAGAAACCTCGCTCCCAGCACTACTTTCCACTATAGAAGACTTCGCATCCCTATCCGGATATCGGGTAAACTGGGATAAAAGTGAGGCACTACCATTATCCCGCATAACGACGAGGGCAGCGATACATGGCCTCCAATTCAAATGGACCCCGACCCGCCTTAAATATTTAGGAACGTTCATTAACAGAGGCCTAGAACATATGGTCAGGGACAACATAGACCACCTTATATCTAAAATGAAACAAGACTTTGCCAAATGGTCCCTACTAGGCCTGTCCATGTGGGGCAGGACACAGGCGGTCAGAATGGTCACCTTACCACGCTTCACATACGTGCTAGGCATGCTCCCCCTACAGATACCTCTTTCCTCACTCCGATTAATAGACGCATCCATAAGGGCCTTCGTCTGGGGCTCCTCACGCCCAAGACTGAAACCTGCAATAATACTGGCACGGCGGCTCTACGGAGGATTAGGACTACCCTCGGTAGAACAATACTCTCTGGCCCTACAACTCTCACAGCTAATATATACACTTCCGGATATAGCCGATCCACCGCAATGGGTGATCACAGAGAAACTCCTATATGGACAGTATACGGAGATGGGAGGAACATACGCCGACCATGTTCCCTTAGCTAACCCCATCCTCAAGGCTACAAACACAGCGTGGTGCAGAGCCCATCGACTACTAGGAGTACACCCCTCCCTGCATACTCAGGCTCCCATAACAGGGAATAAAAGCATTAAAATAGGAGGGAATATTCTCAGATGGCCCCAATGGTCCGAGGCAGGTATCCACAATATATCTCACATAATAGATGGAGATAGCTTCCGCACATTCGCCTCCCTCAAGGAAGAATTCAGCATCCAAAGTAACCAGGAGTGGCGATATCTACAGCTCAAACACTGTATGCGGAAAACATTAGGAACCCCCACGTGGATGCTCAAAACCTCACCCATCGTCACCTATCTTCAGAAATGGGGCCGACAAAAAGGCGTCTTGGCTGGCCTCTATGCTGAATTAACTAACCACCTTTACTCTCAGCCTTTTACTTGAACGACTACGCTTAAAGTGGCAGGATATTCTAGAGATAACATACACGGACGAAGAATGGCCAGACATACTAGAAGCCCTCGACAGGGGCGTACGTGAAGCACGCCTGAAATTTTGCCTATTTAAAATCCTTCAGGGGTGGTACTGGACCCCCGTTAAACTCTTCAGGGCATGGCTGATACCTTACGCGAACTGTTGGAGATGCACAGAGCCATATTGTGACCAACTCCATATTTTATGCAACTGTCCAACGGTACAGTCACTATGGGACGTGGTACGCCTCGCCTTATCGGACTTCATACAGATACCAAAACCGACCCCACCAGCATTTATCATTCTACATGACATTCGTCCGTATCCCTCCCTATCGCGGGCACATAAACGATTAATCCACACGGCGCTTGCCACTGCCAAAATATGCATACTCCGGCACTGGAGATCTAGCATTGCCCCCACACCCATAGAATGGATGACGGCCATGTATCAAACGGCTACCCATGAACGAGTGATTTATAACCTACAGGACCAAGCAGAACAATTTGAGGAGGTCTGGCGCCCATTCTTGAAGAGCCCATGAAGCGGCTGGTGGATGACCAACGGATGATCAATGTTCAATGATCAATGATTAGGGAATATCAAGTACCAATCACCCTCTGAGAATCCTAGACTCCGGAAACACATTTAATCTCCTACTGTCCCCTCTCTCTCTCCCTAGCTACGTTATCCTCTCCCCTTTCTCTCTTTTTTCTCTCTCTCTATCAATCCACAGGCCTCTAATTTTGTCATATGCACGAGACCCTGAACTACCCAACATAGTAATACAAGTCGCTTCCTAACACAAACAAGGACTGAGAAATCAACTCACATAAGACGTAGACACTCTCTAACCGACCTTACCATATTTAACATACATACTATCTACCCCTAGATAATAACTTGCTACAGACAGAGCAGTACAGAACGATCTACTCTTAGGCCTGAACAAGCTAGTCTCAGGATACAAAGACCCCCTGCCTATCTCGAGTCTCTTCATTCTACATTCCCCCGGGATTACCCTTCCTCTTTCTTCCTCTTTCTTCCCCTTCCCTCCCCCTCCCCATTTCATATGACTATTTCGTCTCTCCCCTATACCAAGAGCAACCCCTCCCACACAACCCTATCCTTGCTCCCCCTCCCTTTACCGCCCCCCCCCACCTGTTCTCCACTTTTCTTCAAAATAAGGGTACACAACTCAACTATGCAACTGGGAATTCTTACTTACCTGACAGTACATGCATATATGCTCACAATGGAAATAATTGTGGTAAAAGAACAAAAACAATGTTTTGAAAGCTAAACAGTTTGTTTATATGCTGTATGTATCGCCTTATATATTCTTAATAAAACTTTTGAAACTTAAAAAAAAAAAAAAAAAAAAACACTATAATCTTCTTATTGAAGCACCTTACTACCAAACATGAGCACAAATTAGCCTCCTTCTTGGACTATTTTGAAGCTACTCTGATTGACAGACTTTACCATTTCAATTACAGTTACCAAGTTACCAATCCAAGGGGCACATTTACAAGAAAGTGGTGCATCAGCTATGATGGGCCACTTTTCTTACATCCCTGTGCCCTCTAACGTTACCACGGTATTACCATATTTACAATACGCTGCACCATGGCACACATTAGCACAATAGCATCAACATTGGTGATGCTATTGTGGTGCATTGGTCGACTAGCGGCAAAAATTATGGCGTTAGTCCATCAATGCGTGGGAGGCCCACTGGAAACAATGGAAGCATCACTTTAATGGCTGCCTTACGCAAAGGTTAAAAATGACGTGAAAAATGGTGCAGTGAAATCTCATAAATTTCACTGTGCCATTTTTCTGGGGCTCCTAATGGGAGAATGCCCCCCCCCCCATGCATACATTATGCCTGGTACAGGCATGATGTGGAGCAAGGGGTTAAAGAGTGGTGCAATGCTTGCATTGTACCACTTTGTAAATCACCCACAAGGAAAAGGCCTCATTTGATGCCACCTTGGTGTAAAAAAAATGATTATGCTAGGGCAGCACAAGGAGGTGCTAGGGGCTTGTAAATATGCTCCCAAGTATTAAATACCATAGAAGAATGTAAAGGATAGCACTATGGCACAACAAGAAAAACTAACAAAGGAGTGGGGGAATGGTACAAATCCTTCCAAGGCACATTTGAAAAAGCACTTTCTGATCTACCAATTCTTAGACATGTTAAAAAAGGAACCAGTGGCCAGATGTACTAATGCTTCCTACAGTGGCAAATGATCCAATTTGAACAGTCAAGCCATTTTTGCCTGAACAAATGCAGTTTGGTTTGTTACAAACAAAATTGCAATTTGGCAACATGTTACCAAATTGCAATTTGTGTTGCAACTACACAGCTCAAATCACTATTTGGAAGCAGCTTGTTTAGGGCATCCCTTCCAAATACTGACTCAGAATGAGATCCATTAATGTTTTGCGACTGAAATCCAGTTGCAAACTATTATTATATTACTGACTAAACAAAGGTATTGGTAATCCATTCACAAACGGGAGGGGTCTGAGGGTCTCTTGCCTACTCTTAAACCTTCCTTTTTTTAAATACATTTGTTTTCCATAAGGAAAAGCTGCTGCATCTGTACAAATATTTGCTTTATTTAAAGGTAATCACAGATACGGTGGTCTGCTGACCCCAGCAGGCCACCAGCCCTGTGATTGATAGGAATCATTGTGCACACACTTCATTAATATTCATGAGGTTAGTCAGATTACCATTCTTTTTTATATGAACGAATCTATTATGATATAGGTCAGTTTACAAAATACAACACTGATCACAAAAAACATTGATTGCAAGTTGGCCAAAAGTTGTCAAAAACTGAGAACAGTCCATAACACAAATTAAATCTAAAATATCAAAAGTAAAGAAATGTTCAACGTCTTACTATGCAAAGTCTAATATTTGCTAACAATCACCGTAGACGCCAAAGCAGAACATCACTATTAAAAATCCATTCTAACATATGCAATGTGACAAGTAATCCTAAACAATATAAACCAATTTTTTTAAATGGATCTATAAATATCATTGAATAGTTTTTACAAGTCAATCTAAAATATTTGCTAACCATAAAACATGAGTTACACACACTGAAATGTAAACATTGTTGAAATAAGGATTTATAAATAAATACACTGTACTCAAAACAATATCAATAACAACTTTTAGAAATCACACTACTTACTTTTTTCAAAAACAAATTTATAAATAAAATACTTTAAATTCTCAAATAATAAAACCCCAGAATTGCATAAAAAATAACAATGTAAAAAAAAACAACATGAAATATCAAATTAAAAAAAATCAATTGGCACCTTCTACAATCAAGAAACTCTAAAATAATGTTTAAAATATAACCCACTGTTTTCTTGAAAAAGAAAATACCCTCCAAATACTAAACCCCCAAAAAGCTATTTAAAATGAATCTTTTATAACCTGGAGAGTAGGAACAAGAAAAGGCAACCTTACAGAAGGTTTTTTCTAAATATTCTAAAATGATGAGGATAGACTAAGAAATAAAGAAGGGGTACATTAAAATGTCTGCTAAGTTAACATGAAAAAGACTACTATTCCATAGAAAACAACGGAACATAAAAATCGATTCTTTGTATTTACATGTGTGTGTAATTATTGCAAGAAGGAAAAAATGCAGTAGTGTAATGCAATGTATGTTTTGAATAAATTATATATTAATAATGAAAATATAAACAGCTAAATTAAAATATACTACAAATAAATCAAATACAAAAAAATGAAATAATTAAAATGTTTGAATAAATATTTGAAAATTAACTATTACACAACAAATAATATTATACTTAAAGCAATTTCATAAAAGAAACAGTTAAGAGCACTAAAAAAAGCCTGGAAATAATCATTTCATTTTTTAAAGAAAATATCAACTGAGGTTTTAATTAGTGGCAAATATATATTTTTAACAGGGTCTAAGCTTTTAAAACTTGTCTACGCTATGCCACAAATGTTCAAATAAATCTATTTAAATAAAAAAAAATTATAATCAACATTGAAACAAATTTAGGAAATAAATATGATTTAAAATAAACGATAAATAAAAAAATAGAATAATTGCTATTAAAGCTCCATTAAAATATTTTACATAAATGTAGCTAATTGCATCTAAACACACACACACACACACACAGACACACACACACACACATAGTCTAACAAATACATTTAAAACTCATTAACACATTAATTAAATTGTGTCAAATTACACAAATGTTCAATTTTTGAACATTTTTTTAAAATTTCACTCAAAGATAAAAACCTCACCAATCCACTTCCTACAAATCCTACATCCCACTACTCCCCCTATTATATTTGGAGGCTGTTGTAAGGAGGAGACTATGAGTTCCACGCTATCCCACTGTTGTGAAGAGTGGTGGAAGCTGCTGGTTTCCCAACTGAGCACTGCAAAATACAAACACTTCTCCCACTGTGAATGGCACTTGGTGGCTTTTCAGTGAAGGGGATAATGAGTCCAAGGTTGCCCTGCTGTTGGAAGGGGTACAGAAAGCTGCCTACTCCCCCGGTGAGCTCTACAATGCTGAACACTTCTCCCTATATGCAGGATGTTTGTAAGCTGTTCTGTGGAAAGAACTATGGGGCATGTTTAAAAGCCCCTGAGCCTCCTTGCACCACATTAGCATAAATATTATACGCTAATGTGGCCCAATGAGGCCAAAATCCTTGTAGCACATTTGTAAAGTGATGCAATGCATGCACTGCACCACTTTGTAACCCTTTTAGCTACATTATTCCTGCACCAGATGTAATGTATGTGAAGGGGCCATTCCCCTTTTGGGGGGGGCAAAAAAATGGCGCAAAGAAATCTAAGAGATTTCTTTGTGTAATTTTTTTCAGTACTTTTAATGTCTGCTCAGAGCAGGCGTTAAAAGGAGGTACATCGTTGTTTACAATTGGCCTCAATGGGCTTTGCAGGATTAGCATCAATATTTTTTACTATAATCCTGCAAAGCTATGACGCTAGTCCCCTAACTACTGCCATGGTGCACCATATTTTGAATGCAGTGCACTCATGGTGGTGTCAAGGGGGTACTAAGGGGCGCAAGAAAAGTGGTGCTGCACTGTATGTAGCGCCACTTTTTTTAATATGCCCCTATGAGTTCCAGGCTACCCGGCTGTTGAAAGGGTGGAAGAATCTCCCCTCTCCTGTGCTCAGCACTACGAATCATGAAAACCTCTCCTGCTTTGCAGAACATTTTGAGGCTGCTCTCTGAAGGGAACTACATGACCCAGGCTGTCTGCTGTTTGAAGGGGTAGAGTAAGCTACCCACTCTATTGCTGAGCACTAAAAAGTGCAGAAATAACTCCTGCCTGGCCAGTGATCAATTGAAAGAGGCTGAGATGGGCCCCCCTTTTTGTTCTAGACCTCAACTCAAACATATGTGCTACTTACCCCACTAAGGGCCATATTTATACTTTTTGACGCAAAGCTGCGCCGGCGCAGTTTTGCATACATTTTTTTACCGCCGGCTAACGCCATTTCGATGTGCCGTGCGTGCGTCAAATTTATACTTTGACGCACGGCGGCGCAACCAACAGGTGGGAGTCATTTATTTTGACGCACATCGCGGCGTCAAGTCGTAAAGGAAAACGACGTTAATGCGAGGTAAATGACTGTGGGTCGATTTACGACAGCGCAACCCGGAAAGCGCCGTTTATTTTGACGCAATAGCATCAAAAATACCCGCGAACACTGCCCTTTCAGCAGAGGGGAGCCAAAATGGATCCCAGATGCCACTACAGACCCCAGGAAGATGACAGCAGACCAGGAACCAGCCAGGATGATCCATACAGGAACCAGGACATATATAGAAAAAAAGAAAGTGTCGCTTCAGTGCAGAGGAGCAGGAAATCCTGGTTAAAGAGGTGACAGAACACCAGCACCAACTGTTCATCACCTCTAAGTTGCCAATTAGCAGGAGAGAGGCCATATGGCAACAAATTGTTGACAAGATCAACAGTGTGGCTGAAGTACGCAGAACAGTCACTGAGTGTAAGAAACGCTGGCATGACTGCAAACGTAGGACAAAGGAAAAAATGGCCAGGAACAGGAAGGCAGCACTGCAGACTGGAGGGGGGAGTCCAGCACACCAGGAGGCCCTGGACCACATGGAGGAGATGGTCGCAGCCGTCATCCCTGAGGAGATCGTCACAGGGATTCAAGGACAGGACAGCGCAGACTACCACGAGACAACGCACTTGCAGGGTAAGTCGCATGGGGAATTATAATGCAATAATGTGGACTGTAAGCAGGGGGGAAATACCACTACACATTGCATGTAAGTCAGCATATACATGGAGTGGCATGGGTAAAGGGGCATGGCAGGGGGCATGCCCTGCACAGACAGAAGCTGGGGCACGACATTACACAACACCAACAACAGTCCCATGGGGGCATCCTGTCATGACAACAATGGAGCTAAGGGAAAGCCTCTACAGGAGGGAAGGCCACTACGTCAAACTTACATCCTGGCACTCGTCAGCCAAAATATCTCTTACATCAACTAGGTCCCTATCAGTAATCCAGTAGCCAAAACAACAACTGCAATGTAACTGCCACAACAGTTGACACTAACACCTCTGATCTCTGTGCAGCACAAGTAGCCAATGGCAGTAACCTCCCCATGGAACATACATACCTAAATTAGGGGGTGAGGATGACATCTGCAGCAATCTCCTGAAACAAGACAAAGGCCCCAGTACACTCATATGTCAATGCCCATAGTTGTCATATACATCAGCCGAAGTAAACAGCAATAGGAGCCACACAGCACTAAGGACACACACATGCTGCATATGTCAGGGTCCTTCACGTGCCTGGCTAACAAGGCAACATCACAAATGTCATACTGCTCAGACAACAACATTGAGGAGGGGACACATGCAACTGGTCACTGAAATACACCTGTCAGTCAGAGGAGGAAATAGGACATTGATACGATAAACAGGGCAATCCAATTAAACACACATTACCCAACATCAGCTGGACACAATAACAATGTCTACATCCATATCACATCATAACATTGCCATGCATAGGATATGCCACATGTCAATTACAATTAAGTCAATGTGAACAATCAGGGATTGGGGCAGGTCCTGAGAGGCAAGTGTGCTGCCAGGGCAATCACAACACCCACAGCCAGTGAAAGGTCTCACCATAAGAATAGATATACACCGAGGGTCAAGTAGGACAAAAAGATGGCTATTCCCTAATTGGTACAAAGCAACATCTAGAGGCGATTAGGCAGACAAGTCTAATAACTCTATATCATACATGTGACACACAGGTGGGCCATAGGCCTATAACAATGCCCATATGAAGGACAGCAGATACCAATACCAAACAAGATCACAAAGTAAATTCATCAAAAGGCTTGCATGTTACGGCAAAATTGTCACAACACAGACACACTAATTGTACCCTGTTTCATTGCAGAGGAACATGGATCTCCTGCTGATATGCCTGTCCCTGATTTCCCTGATGACATGGATGACGAGCCCATAAACATTCCCCAGGAGACCATCCAAAAGGTCCTTGAAACCCTCCAGACCCCACCTTCAGTCACAAGGAGGAGCACAGAACAAGCAGCCATCACAGAAGAACCACCCACCACCCCAATTGCAAGACCTGCCAGCTCCTACACAGCTGAGGACTCTGAGGACACTGGCACCAGCTTTGAAAGAACTGTAGTAGGAGTACAGCGGGAGCTGGCCAAGGAGGTGCGGGTGGGGATGCAAAATATGGCAGCCAGCCTTGAGGGGGTGCGCTCGTGCATGATGTCATCTGCAGATCAGGCAGCAGCTATGCAAACCTTAACATCCATACTGCATGGACTACAAGAAACTATAAAGGAATTCACCACTGCAGTAAGGGAGTTGCCACAACACCTCGCACCCCAAACTTTCCACTGCATGCACGAATGCAATCATGACTCCCTCAGGGCTGACCTGGCTGTCTACCATCGTGATGTAGCTGCTATTCTCAAAAACCAGCAGGCCCTCCTTGCTGCAGTACTGCCCTTAAGACCTACACAGGGAGCATCCACCGGGATGTCTGACTCCATGTCTTCTAACACTGAGGTGTGTGTTGCCCCTTCACAACCAACAACAACAAGGACAAAGCAGGCAACACACACATCCGAAGAAGAAGACATGGAACAAATCACATTCACATGGAAGAGTACCCGGAAGCACTAGTCCCTGCACCATGGCCTACTTTGACCAAGGTCCTACGTTTTGTCAATTGCCAGTCTCACTACAACTATACTCAATGACTGTTCTGCTAACCACTGTATGACTTGTCAGCATTGCCAGTGAATGTCTCTCTCCTACTAATCGGCAAATCCTGTCCCTCTGCACTGTCTGTAACATCACCCCAGCATGTCAGGAGCATCATCCACACCCCTTCTGTAGGATCACCATGTAAGAATGCACCAGAACGGACTCAGCAAACATGGACAATGTACATTTTGCACTACAGCACCTATCAATAAATAGCACTTGCACACCTAATATGTCTCTGTGTTATTTGACACATCAACTGTGCAGTAGATAACTCTAAAGTGCCTGTGTGACAACCATGTAGCTTGTCAATACAACTGTCCTGACATCATGTAGTCTGATACATCTGTGCAGTGGCCAGGATTGCATCATAGCCTGACCATCCTGAGGAGAATAACTGATGAAGGGACAAACCACACACAATCATGGTGTGTTGGACAGAATAATGCTCCATCTATAGCAATCCAAGTCAACTAATGGTGGCTGATAAATGTAGGCACCATGCAATACTAAAACATGAAATTATGCAGTATAATCTAAGCAAACACAACTAAACACAGCATCAATCACCCTTTCTGAGTATACTTCCATGAAGGGAAGTCATGCTGAATTTTTGCACACATGATCTATGTCAGCAATGAAGACAACAAGACAAGAGTGTTAACAACACCTCATCTACAAAGATGTCCCTGAACATCACACTGCAGTCCGACCTAATAAATTACCCACAATACCAAGTCTGGAAGCACACTTTGTGATGTAGAATACATACTCATCAAAACAAATCCTTGGTGATCCATGAAAACTACTAATGGTGGTTCTATCAAATGGTTAGCACAGGGGTAGCTGCCATTTTAAACCTCTATTTTCTTCGGTGTGTAGCATAGGACCCACATGTCATAGAAATAAAATCACCTACACTGATGTCAAGGCCATGATCAAGTAGCAGTTAACACATAATGCAAAGGGTTAACTATATATTTATTCATATGTATTCACACCAGAGGCAACTAAGGGAAAAGTCATACCTACACTAATCTAACCTGACTACTCCTAACCCACAACTGTCCCTAACTAACCTAATCTAAACTTACTCTACACATATAACGAATCGATCTAAACATCAACCCCCCACCCACCATTATGAGACAGGACACATGCAGGACAGCACATACTAACCTACACACATACTATACTATCCTAAACAATCCTATATTTTTTGGTGTTTTTTTTTTTAATAAATTTTTTTTTTTTTTATCTAAACAGACAGGAATCCCAACATTGACCCCCACCCACCCACCCACACACTCAAATATCAAAAATATAAAGAATACGGACCCCCCACCCTCCTCCCTAACACTAACTAAGCTAACAACCTATACTAACCTAACACTAATCCCCAAAAACCCACCTATCATGATAAAAAGGAAAGAGGAGAGAGGGGAGGGATAAATTCAAATGAATCAAATAAGTCCTAGAGGTTGGCCCTCCGTAGGGTCCGCCTGATGGACCTAACACGCTTCTTAATGTACGCCACATCCTGGCTCAGCTTGTCCACCTTACGAATGAACTTGTCCATTTTCCTGTCTAAAGCCTGGAATGCCGCAGGGTCAATAGGAGGGGCTGCTGCTGTCTGTGTGCTGGCAGAGGTGCTCGGTGTGGGAGTTGTTGGTAGCCCACTGGACTGTCCTGCAGCTCTGAAATTGCTGGGTCCAGGTCGTGCTGCAGAGGCAGGGACAACTGTCCCCGCCGTTGCTGGGGCCACTTGGGGAGAACTGGTGGATGTGGTGGTGGTGGCTGTAGTGGGCAACGTTGGGCCACCCTGTGGTGAGGCCCATCATGCTCCGGAGGCCCGATCCGCCTGGTATTTTCAGGCCATCCGTCGGAACCCGGACTGCACCTGCAGGATGTGCCGGTATCTCATTGCCCGCCTTTCAAAATCATGCCTCTGTGCGGCACTCATGTTTGCAGCTGTGAAGAGAAAGGGCAACTATTTAC
Organism: Pleurodeles waltl; assembly: GCF_031143425.1. NCBI lineage: Eukaryota > Metazoa > Chordata > Amphibia > Caudata > Salamandridae > Pleurodeles > Pleurodeles waltl. Next base: position 934,753,090 of record NC_090447.1, read on the forward strand.
CATAGGAAATGCATTGGGTGGGATAGCACAATGGGTCAATTGGACATTACTTTTACTGTAGTTGTAACAGCTAATTTCACCACATAGATCATTGAAAGTCTCAGAGGAAGTACATGGGAAGCCTGCACACAAAAGGGCATCTCACACCTAGCATATCCATGTCTCTACATGATGGGTGACATCAGCCTAAACTTCTCATCCAAAGAATTGGTAATGCAGCTGACATTATGGCTGCACCTCCTCCGCCTACTGCCTTCACTACATATGTCTATGTGATAACAATCACAACCCTCAATATCTGCCATTTGTAATTGTTTTTGCTAGTATAGAAGTCATGTGCCATAACCAAGTGTGTACACTAGGTTCAAAACAAAGTAGCAAATGGTCACAAGTATGAGTAACATACTGGTTGCTACAGTCCTAGGTACCCTATTCCCAAACACATGGCAGTCTTTGAGGGTGGGGTGGGAAGAACAACCAACAATCCCATATTCAATGCACACTCAGGAGTGTATAGAAAGGTCAACAAGATTTTGCCTCCACACACACACAACACCAGTGAAGGCCTAGCAACAAATTGGAATCAGCTAAACCATGTCCTATCCAAGGTCCACACATCTCAAAATGTACTGACTTAGGCCAACATCACATGCTACCAGTGAGGCATATTTTACCACACACACAGAGGAGCAAGAACACCCATGATCATGAGTAGAATGTATACCTAGGCCATTGCACTCTAGTCCCACACACTTCTAGTTCAACTTGTGGAAGTACATGCCCCCGGAAGATCCAACCTACAGTGTACTCAGTCCATTGTTAACTAGGGAAGCAGCATATTTCAGACAATCCTTTTGCAGAAGCTATCTGGGAGAATGTCAGTCTGAAATGCAGACTCAGTCCGAGACAAGTCCCAGAGCAACTCTTACATTAACCAGTGTATTCCACATGACTCACCCCATTCCCCATAGCGGGCCCTACTGGAATGGCCTACAGACCCAAATTCTGAGAAATGGATAAGCATAGGTCTACTCAAACTGAAGTGATATTTGAAATCCCACTAATGAAACAATACTAATGAATGGGCAGCGCATCAAACCTTGAATTCTGTTGAACACACAGTAGTCCATCATGCATCACCAGCAAACATTAAAAATAGCACACATGCAACACTCACTGTAGGTGTCGGGGTCTGCAAAATGAGCCACCTCTCCCACAGTGTACGATGCAGGTCCACCTGTAAAGCATGGAAGGAAGAATATACTCAGAATCCATGCACTGACAAACAATTGCAATTACAAAGACAATGTGAGAATATGACATGCGTAATGAAACACTTTCACACATGCTCATACTGCATGGAATAATTCTTGAGCAACATTTACATTGGATGAGTGTCCTGCTACAGTTACACACCCTACTACACACATGCAGTGGCCTGGACAGTCATGTGGTGTCAAAGATGCACCTCCATTAGTATGCCCCAACAATATAGGGGTGCATTCATCTCATCATGTGCATCCAAGAGAGACATCCAAAAGCTGGTTACTTGAGGACTGCATGACCTCTCAAACTCAAACAGCCTATGTAGTCATTTTCTCCACACACCAACCAGACACACATGTGACATATGTGTGGACAACATAGCTAACTTCAATTGACGTGAAGGCAGCACTCATTTATAGCATCATATTGGGTTTACAAATGTCAGTTTAGCTATGGCGTCTACATATGTAGGTATGATGTTTCAACATCCATTTTTCACTGGCTATTGTGACCTGTAGAGTTCAAATTGAGTCATTAACGTGTTGCTTGTCTGACACAAAGGCAGCACTACATTACATACTGCTACAGGCAACCGGTATGTGTAGAAAACATGAGCTACCTGACTGCTAGCATTTGTCTTCCTTCACATTGTGCACCAATTACCCAGTAGGTTTCCCTAGCATTACACACAGTCAGCTACTTATCTGGCAGATTGGGTAACAATCATCACATGTCGCCACACAGCTTTAAATTGTGCACATGTAATTGATGTGTACTCACCAACATGGCCACCAATCCTGATTCCCAGGTGGTCCAGCAGATCTTGCTCCCTGGATATCAGATCAGCCAGCGGTGCTTAAGTTGATGTTCATTCCTCAGGCTACCATAGACACGGACCAAGTGATGGTGCACCTTCCCCCACTGGACTTTACGGGCCTCCGTGTGATACCCCTGTATCACCCTACCCCCAGCCTCCAGCATGAGTGGGAGGAAATGGCAAACAAGCCATATAAATCCCCCCAATTCCTCCTCACCCATCCTGGCAAGCCGTGGCCTACCAGACATGTCAGCACTGACAAAGTGGAAAAAGTTGGAGAAAAAGGAAAAGGGGGAAATGGGGAAAGGTAGAGTAGTGAAAAACAAAGAAAACTTAAGAAGAAGAGCCCAACTAACCCCTAAATTACACTACCCACAACAGACTCCCACAGACAATAAAAGAAACACTGGACTTGACAAAATAATACAACACAGACTCAGACAGTATTCAACAACAAGACAATGATGACAAAAGCACAATTGAGAAGGTACACTGGACACAAAAGCACTAAAACACAGGACAACACTTTCCACACAGCCACACAGTCTAGAATAATCTGAGACTGCAAAGTGAAAGTACACCCACAGTACAGATTCTGTAAACAGGATATCCTATTACATCACTTCCTGCATAAAATAGCTGCCGTTTTTTCCCCGCAATGCGTCATTTTTTCACGCATACAGATTGTGCGTCATATTTTTTGACGCATAGGAGTGCACATAATGCAGAGTAAAAAAAAATTTCATCATTGGTCCCTTATATTTGTTTGAGGCTTATTTTACAGTTCTAGAGTTGAAAATTAAGCCGCTGGCAAATATGATATCTAAATATGAAAATTAATTTTGACTCTGCATTATCTGCACTCCTGTGCATCAAACATTATGACGCACAAGCTGTATGCGTGGAAATATGACGCATTAGAGAAAAAAATGGTGGCCATGTAATGCTGGATAGTAATATATTTATTTTTATTTTATTTTTTTGACTCAGCATTATCTGCACTCCTATGCGTCAAAAATTATGACGTTCAAGCTGTATGCATGGAAATATGACGCATTATGACAAATATGTCTTTAATTTGTCAAATTGTGAAAAGAATTTTGTCATGACCAAACCGTGCTAAGTGATACACATTTGGGGTTAGCTATGGCAAATGTCCCTTATAGGATGTATCGAAGGTATTCACAGTGCAATAGTAATGATTGCTCAGAATGGTTATTACTCAAAATTGTACACATATGTGGGTTATTGCTGATGGCTAATTTCAAAATATGAATGGGATACCAGGATGTATTCCTTAGCAAAAATGTGTCCACATTTATCACGGTAATCAAAATTATATATAGGCCAAATAGGTAGTGCAATTGTCGCCTACACTTTTTAAGGGGGTAATCATGTCCTAATTACGAGTTTATGTATCTTAAATGTGTTTTACTTTTGACATGTAGGCTACACATGCGCCTTATGCATGTGTGTGCTTCACATGTGCATATATAATGTCTATTTGGGGGGCGGTAGAGGTGGACTTAGGCCCCCAGCACCCTAGGGTTTGCTCTTCCAGACTTGCAAATTTATCCAAGGGTTTCCCAAATTCAGTAATGCTAAACCTGCAGCAGCAGGCTCATGGAAGCAAATAGGGTATGATTCACTGTTTGCCATTCTGTAATCCCATTTGCCCATTTGACGTTTGCCCTATTGATTCTTTGGAGAAATCTGACATACCATTTTGCATTGATATTTTTAGCTAAATCTCAATGTTCCTCATGTCCTGATGACAAATAGGTTGTTGATGTATGTGGCCCTTTATGCATTACCTGGTTTAGTGGCATGTTTCATTCTTCCTGCTAGATTACAACTGGGACACTACTGTGATCGGCTGCTTGCAAATATTTTGTTGATTGGATGGTACATGTTTATGTGTGTGGTCCCATATTGATCCACTATCAACTGTCAGGGTGTATGTTGTCACTGTAACTTCCAGGTCTCCTCGTGAGTTAGTGGCAGCTAATCTTGTTTCTATTGGGTATTGTTTGTAGCAAAAATAGAGAGAAGCCATTGAGGACATGGTCACCTACACATGGATGGTTCCACCCTGTCACTGAACACGTGTAATGTGACTTTCGAATGGGCAACCTTGGTGTGCTGAGTGAGAGAATGTCTCAGGTGTCTGGATCTGGCATGTGTCATTGCAACATTTCTACTCCAGTTGGCCTGTGTAGATGGTAATGTATCATGAAACATCATAGCCTCTGTGCAGAAGTAAATGGCTGAAATTCAACACACGACTCATCTTTATCATTTGAAAAAGTGTTACTCAGCGTTTGAACAGTCAGGATCCTCATATGTGTTACCTTTTCATGGACATTATCTGAGGTTGCTGGCTTTCATGGAGGCCATTTACACCATCATACACTATGGTCCTGGTCCACTGTCACACTTTGTAGTTTAGGCATTCATGAGGGCCAGACAACAGAAGGGCCAAGATTTGGCTATTCAAGGGCACTGTCACAAATCAGATGCAAATGACAGTCAGATGATGCACTACTATGTATTTGAGTATACATTGATGAGGCTAATGACAAATTAGTGTTTGAGGTACAAAAGGTTTTGGACAGCACGTGTGGTCCATAGGTGGACCCCAGGTATCTGTAGAGTGACCCATGGACAGGTGCCAGTCAGGCTGACAGGATGCTGGGTCAATCAGGAGCAAGTTCTTTCAGTAATTACAAGATCACGTGTTCTGACTAGGACTGGTCAGAGGGAGCATTAGACAGTTGAGATGTCACACTGTGTATGTCCTGTGTTGTTTTGAAGGTGACACATGAACCCTAATAACGTTTTCAACGGCAACATTTGTGTCAAAGCTTAATGATGTAATAGCTCAAATTCAAACATGTATGCAGTAGGAGGCATCTGCAGGGACGGGGCATGTACATTTGGGTGGTGTGCATGGAGGGGATCACAGGTGTGGCCTCCATCTGTGTCTCACTAGTCCTGTCAGATGGAATTTGCTGATAAATAGCCTACAGTACCTTTCACAGAAGAATCAATCTACAGGTGATACCAGGCCTTATAAACTCCAAGGCAGTGTATTATATGAGCTGAGTTCCATGCAGTAAGATGGTAGTATGACAATGGTAGGCATAGTAAAGGGTGTGGCACACTGGATGACTCTTGTGAGTGTGTGTGTGTAGATGAGGGAATCTCAGTGTACACAAATCGGCATTCCAGGGACCTCTTCAGACAGGTGGGGTGTGAGCAGCTGCCAGTGTGTGTAATGTTTTTAGAAAAGGGCTGACATGTAGATGGGATGTTATGTGCTGGATGCTTGTCATAGGTGTAGCACTTGTGCTGTGTATGTTCTGCTTATGTGTAACTCTAGTGACAGATAGTCATTGCAATGATAGTAAGTAGTTGGAATTACTGTTGGCAAGAGTCTAGTACTACATTCCTGTTCCTGAATCATTAGCATGTGAACTGCCTGATGTATGAGGTCTGTTTTCCCCTAGTTGAGTGATGGTGTTTTAGTTGTGTGCCATCTGCTGCGATGATCCATGTTTCCTACATGTATGTGAGTCATATGTGTGGTCCTCAGCTATTGCCCTTCAAAGGTGAACTGTACAGGATGTCTGTCATTTACATGGTGTGTGTATTTGACTATTGTATGGTGGCCATTACATTTGTGGTGTATTTTTTTGTGTCATGATTGTTATATCATTATTGCTCAATGAGACGACATTCTTCTTCAGATATTTCAAGCTAAAGGTGGTCAGAAATGAATAGGCCAAACCACGATGTGGTGTTTGTTATCAGTGTTTATTTACAATAGTGCATTAAGTGGTGATGGTGATAATTATGAAAAGAAATTATTTACAATGTGTTGGCGCCTACGCACTCCAGCAGCCGTGTTTGGTTGTTCCCCCTCCTGTTGCAGGCCAGCATCCTCCTCTTCGTCGTCTTCAGGCATGTATGGGTCTGGTTCGAGGAGGGGAATGTTCCTTTTTACACAAATGTTGTGCAATATGGCACATGTGAGTATGATCCTACAGACCATCTCAGGGGAATATAGTAGGCTACCGCCAGTGATGTCAAGGCAGCGGAGCCTTGACTTTAGGATCCCAAAGGTGCGCTCGACAATGCTGCGTGTCCTCTTATGGGCGTCGTTGTATGCCCCCTCTGCAGCAGTAATCGGGTTCCCAAATGGTGTCATTAGCCATGGCTGGATGCCATACCCCTGATCAGCTGAAAGAAAAACACAGAATGGGATCATGTAGATGTAGCTGGCACTATTGAAAAGACCTTTCATGGCAGTAGTTGTCTTGTGTTGTCTGTGACTCTTTTGTGTACTAATGTGACATCCTATACTTGTAGGCTATACCATCTGCATTGTGTTGTTTCCTTGGCTGAGCAAGTGTTTGTCTGCTAACCGTTTGTCAGCAGTATGTTTTGGGATTTGCAGTAGAGTGTGCCCTCCCTAGCATTGTGACTTGTGATACAGGTGTCCGTGTGTCTTCACTGAGGGTGAGATGATAGTTCCATGCACATTTAAATTTGGAAGTGTTGTTCATATCAAACTACCCTGTACATCCCATACCTTGAAACTTATGCAATGTATTAATGTAAATGTCATTGTGACACTTACAATTTGCAAGGTGACATTTAGGCAACCACACTCATTAATGTCTTCACATTAGGCTGTACAGTAAATTCCAATCTGTGACAGGTTCAATGGTGAGTTAAGAAACATGGCTAGTGATGTCAGGACCTCAGTGTGTTCCTGTCTAGATGTTGCTGTTGTGGTGTATGTGTTGTGTGTCCTAGAGGGTTGCTGTGCAGTGTGTATATAAGTAGGTTTCTGTACTTACCAACAAGTAGTCCATTGCCATACCGTCCATCCTGGAAGTGTTGGTTGATGGTGCTGTGACGGAAGATGAATGAGTCATGTACACTCCCAGGATATTTAGCCACGATGTTGCTGATCAATCCCTGGTGATCGACTATGGCCTGCACGTTGATTGAATGTGTGTGCTTCCTGTTGCGGTAGAGGTGTTCTGTTGCAGCAGGTGGCACAAGGCGTACGTGTGTGCAGTCGATTGCACTAAGGACGTGTGGGAAGCCACTGATGCGTAGAATCCCTGTTTTGTTTCCTGCTGCTTCTGCACTGTGTTAGGGAAGCAGATGTGGAGGGGTGTCAGTCGAATGATGGCATCCAGTACTTTTGGCAGAAATGCAGAGAATGATGGTTGTGATATTCCGCCAACCAGGGCACCAGTTGTTTGAAAAGAGCCACTTGCCAGCAGGTGAAGTACGGCAAGAAGCTTTGTTTCTGTTGGGATAGTGCGGGGTGTCACTAAAGTGGGGGCCAACTGCGGTTCAATGTTTCGCAGCAGCTGCTGAATGGCCTGCCAGTTCAACCAGTACCTCTGGATGATGTCCTGTTCCCTGAGGCCATGCAGGGTTGTTCTTGGGCGGAATATCCTCTCCTGCCTTCTGCGCTGCCTTTGGGGTCCCTGCTGGTGTTGTTGTAGCTGCTGTTGTTGCTGCTGGGCTCTGCGTCTACATGCACGCTGGATAAAGATCACCTCCATGTCTCCCTGTTGCTGCTCTGCTGCTCTGCTGCTCTGCTGCTCTGCTGTTTGTTCTGTGTGTTCTGATTAAATACAGGTGTGTTTGCCCCATTTTAATGCCTGCTCTGACCCAGGCGTTAAATTTTGATGCAAATCGGGCTTTGCGTCATTTTTTTGCTCTGCCTCGCGGCCGAGAGTCATTTTTGCCCGGAAGCATAAATACGATGCATGGCCGTTTGCGTCATTTTTTGGACGGGAACGCCTACCCTGCATATCATTAACGCAGGGCGGGTTGCCACATCCAAGAAATAACGCACACTGCGGATTTTTGTCGTCCGCGGGCTCGGGCATCAGTGTTTAAATATGGGGCAACGTTTGCGCTGATTGTGCGTCAAATTTTTTGACGCACAATCGGCGCAAACGGAGTATAAATATGCCCCTAAGTGCTTAATTCAGTTAGCTCCTTGTTTTAAATAACCACAAATAGGAAAGCACAAGATTGCGTACACCCAGCTTAGTCTAGTAAAGACTGCACACATCACTTACTACATAAGTATAACTTGCAAACAGCATCTCCCTGCACAAAGTGATTTTTCATGGATCGTTGCCAGGAGCTTTGCCCCAGCAGATATCTTTTGAGTGAGGTGCAACTGCTATTAAAGATCTGTGTTTATCCTTTCATGTGTAAACTGTCACCATCTTCCACTCCTATTTCCCAGAGAAAGCTATTCTCTCCAGGAGAAGAACCAGCGGATAAAGGTAAAAAAAGTAAAGGAGGGGCATGGCTTCGGGCGTCAAGATGGCGGTCGCACTCTGAGAGTGCTCTGGACCCCTCCGTCATCCGCCCGTAGCTAGCGTGGTCTGACCGAGCAGAAGACGCCGCCCTAGCAGTCCTTGTGACCCTTGGACCCGGGGGAGTCTGTGGCGGTGAGCAATTAAGGAAAGCAGCCCCTGTTCCTGTGCCGCGGCCCGTCTGGTCCCCGTAAACAAAATGGCGGCCGGAGTTGGCTCCCACGGCTGAGCCGATGCGGGAAAGGCGGTCCCTTCTGGCGCGGCCGCGCCGGACCGGAGGTGTGACGGGGTAAGGAGAGAACCCTGGAAGGAGTTGAGGCCGCGCTCCATACGCGGGACTTGCGGCCTGTGGGAACGGAGCGACTACGCCCCGGGGGGGAAGACGCCGAGTGGACGGAGCTGCGGCCACACGCCGGCTTGGAAGCGCCGGCCGAAGGGAGCTGCGCGGATGTGCTGCGTCGAAGCGGGACCCCGCTGGCCGGGGCTGGAGTGGCGGATGGGCGGTTGCGGCGAGGGACCCTCCGGTGCCCCGATTGACGGCAGAGGCGTACTGAAGGTGCACGGAATGCCACGGTGACACCAGGGCCGGACGAGGCCATACTGAAGGTACCAGCGCGACTGGAGAACGAAGAGGGGGAGAGAAAGGGAGTTGGGAAGGGAAGACGTCCTAACCCCCTTAACATTTAATAACTAACAACTGAAAGGAGAGGCTTGGATCCACCCTCTCTGAGTCCTTGACCTGAACAGGCCCAACGTGGACCACGGCCGCACCGGGGAACAAACCGCGATCTGACCTGACGGAGGGCGGCAGCCTTGAGTGACCCCGTGGCGACGATAGTGCAGCGCAATTAACACCAGGACAGGATGAGGCCCTACTGAAGGTACCGGCGCAACTTGAGAACGAAGAGGGGGAGAGGAAGGGAGTTAGGAAGGGAAGACGTCCTGCCCCTATTAACATTTAATACCTGACAATTGAAAAGAGAGGCTTGGATCCACCCTCTCTGAGTCCTTGACCTGAACTGGCCCGCCGTGGACCACAGCCGCGCCGGGGAACAAACCGCGATCTGACCTGACGGAGGGCGGCAGCCTTGAATTACCCTGTGGCGATGATAGCGCAGCGCAGTTAGCAGCTGGGCCGCGGCGGAACTGGACTCGTCGCAGAGTCACCGGATTCCAGAGGTGGAGAAGACCAGAACTTGGGCCTAAATGCCTCTCCCCGTGCCCACTTTGTATCCGTGGTAATAGCAAGCGTGCAAGGGACCTAGACCTGATCTGAAACACTGCAAGAAGCGAGTTATCTGACTCCCGTCTCCGATATCGTGATGGGGAGAGACAAGGCGAACAAACAACCCCCACCCTCTCAGCAAAAGATTGACCATTTCACGACGCCGGCGGGCCAGCGAGGAGAGGGAGACACAGCTAGCGGGGGCCCCGCACCAGACGGAGTGAATGCTATCCTTCAAGCCATTCAATCATCACAGTCTGCTGTAGAGACTAAAATCGGGGAAGTACGAGATGACGTGGGCCTTGTTCGGCAGGACCTCAGAAACGCGGTGAACCGAATCACCGAGGTTGAAACTAGAGTCTCCCAAACTGAAAATGATCTAGCCGACCTTAGAAGTAAAGTGGCCCAGCTGCAGACTCGAACCGACGAGCTACACCGTCGTGCGGAGGATGCAGAAAACCGGTCAAGCCGCAATAACCTGCACTTCATCGGATTCCCGGAGGGCATAGAGGATGGCGGGGCCTCCGAGTTTCTAGAGAAATGGATTAAAACCTGGATGCCGGACCAGTCCCTTTCGCCCTGGTTTGTGATCGAACGAGACCACATGGCATTGGCCCCACGCCTCCCACCAGGCGGCCCAAAACTCCCGATGATTGCGCGCTTCTTTAACTTCAAAGATAGAGACAATATCCTTAAAGAGTCTAGGAGATCGGAGGACCTTCAATGGGAGAACCATAAAATCCTAATTTTCCCAGACTACACCCGTGAGGTCCAGATCCGCCGCCGGTCGGACGAACACGTTAAACAGAAATAGAAATAGAGCAATGCAACTTTCATACATGCTCCTCTTCCCCGCACGGCTCAAGGTCCTCTTGGTCGGGCGAGCACATTTTTTTTAAACACCCAAAGAGGCTTGGGACTTGCTAACGGAGTAGGGTGTTGGAGCCAGAGGGGGGCCCTTGGGACACACGGAGAGGGCCCCTCGGGTCGGACCCCCCACCCCGGGGGGACCCCAGAGGAGTCGTAGGCATACCAGATCTCGGAGAGGGAGACCAAAGGACACAAACACTCCGGCAAGTAATGAGGCAATCCGAGACTCTGGCTCACAAACAGAGAGGAAACCAACGGACCCTTTTGGACCTCAGACCTCAAGTCAAACGACAGATGACAACCGCTTGAGCCAGTCCCCGGCCCTCGGTTAATATGATACACTTGGCGCCCGCTGATGGGAGCCCGAAGGACCTGAGATGTCCGACTTGCTTATGCAGACCTTACAAGGGTCACTACAGAAGGCGTCAAGCCTCCCTACTATATGGCGCCCGGAACTTGGCATGTGACCACTAATTGTAATTGATCCGACTATATGGAGGGGTCCATCACTCCACCCCAAGGACAGTCCTGCTGGCTGTCTGGTTTTGGTTGGGTATTTGGGAGACAGATGCTTCCGGGGTGGGAGTATGGGGAGGGGGGTGGTTGGGGGGATGGGTGTTTGAAGTTAGCCTAGAAAGTAATAAGTTGGTTAGCTTCAGTTGTTGTTTTATTATTTCACTGTTATGTTTGAAATGGTCGTCCCTAGGTCCACAGCCTGACACTCAACCCTATGTAACACCTATGCAACCCATGCCTGGCACTCATTGACTCAGGTCCTCTCCTGGAAAGTAAATGGCCTGTTGGATAATATTAAGAGGTCAGCAGTATTTAACACTCTCCGCAGATATTCCCCCTCAGTAGTCCTCTTGCAGGAAACTCACCTCCTTGGGTCTAGGTGCCCCATGCTCGCACGAGGAGGATACGACAGAGTATACCACGCGGGCTTCTCCAGGGGCTCTAGGGGGGTAGCCATTGTACTTCACCGCTCCCTGCCTGTGGTGATTACAGCCACGCAGGGCGACCCACAGGGCAGATTTGTAGTGGCCATGGAGACTCTTCATGAGTCACCGATAAATTTTATATGTGCGTACGCCCCCGCGGCAAGACTTAATGCCTTCTTGCTCTCGCTTCGCCAAGTGATTGTGGGACTGCCCCAGGGGGTCACCCTGCTGGGAGGAGACTTCAACGCGGTTCTCGATCCCGACCTGGATGTTTCCGGCGTGATTACGGCCAGTAGATCAGCCAGGGCTTCGGCCCTCACCAACTGGACCGAGAGCCTTGGCCTTTGCGAGGTGTGGAGAACCTGGCACCCCAGGGATCATCAATACACCCACACGTCGGCCGCCCACCAGACGCAATCCAGAATAGATCTTGTATTCATGTCCGCCTTAGACCTCTCGAGCGTCACAGGGGCAGATATACTCCCCCGGGGAGTCTCGGACCACGCACCAGTGCGGGTCTGCCTGGGCGGAACAGATCCCTCTAGGCGCCCGGTATGGCGCCTAAATGCATGGTACTTACAAGACAAAGACTATACCCAGGAGATTAGAAATCATCTCGCTCAATATTTTGATCTGAATCTGGGGTCGGTCCGGTCCCCAGGAACAATATGGGCCGCCTGTAAGGCTACCCTCAGAGGGCATGCCAAGGACCTTCTCCGTTTCCGCGAACAGGACAGGAACTCCCAGGTCTCTGACCTGGAGGCCAAAGCCTTGAGACTGGAACGCCAGCAAATGACTTCATTGTCTGCCGCTGCCATGAGGCAACTGACTATTTTTAGAGAAGAAATTAAACACATAATGCTAGGTGCATTTGGAGAGCCTCGGTAGCCCGTATATATGGCTGGGGGGACAAGAATGGGAAGCTCCTGCACTGGCTGGCCGCTCGCCCTCTGGCCAACAGGGTTATACCTGAGATTTTAAAGTCCTCGGGCTCCCTCTCCAGGACACCTACTGAAATCGCACAAAGCTTTGCCTCCTACTAAGCCCACCTCTATGCAATGCACCCCTGCCCTGCCATTGAGAGAGAGACTCCCCTCTTAGATGAAGTCACCCTCCCCAGGGTCTCCCTGGAGACAAGAGACAGGCTGGATGAAACTATTAGCCTTGCAGAGATCACCAGTGCAATTTCTAACCGGGCAAGACCCCAGGCCCCGACGGACTCCCGGTAGAGCTATATGGCAAATGCAGTGATATACTAGGTCCCCACTTACTCAGCATGTACGAAGAGGTCGAGAAACTGGGCCGATTCCCCACCGAAATCGACCAAGCTGCAATTGTAGTGATCCCCAAAACCCAACCCCCATCACGGTATTGTTCGGCATACCGGCCCATCTCACTTCTAAATATTGAGATCAAAGTGCTTTCCTCGACCCTGGCTTCTAGATTGAAAGAGGTAATGCCCACACTAGTGGACCCTGACCAATGTGGCTTCATGCCCAATCGTAGTACCAGGCACTGCATTAGACGGTTGCATCTGGCCCTGGCACACCACAGGACTCTGTCGCATACACCCTTGGCATTACTCTTACTCAACTTTGAAAAAGCCTTTGACACAGTGGATTGGTCCTACCTTGAGCTGGTCCTGCAGTAAATTGGGCTCGGTCCCAGATTCCGAGGCCTAGTGAGACTCCTGTACTCCAAGCCGACAGCTCGAGTCCGGGTGAATGGAGTGGTCTCCGACCCGTTCCCTATTGGCCGCGGAACCCGACAAGGATGCCCGCTATCCCCGTTGCTCTTCGCATTAATGATAGAGCCTCTGGCGATACTGCTGCGAGGAGACCCTCTGATCGAGGGCTGGTCCTGGCCCGCTTGTGCAGAGGACCGTGTGGCGTTATACGCAGACGATGTCCTCCTATATATCTCCAACCCGGCTAAAAGCAGCCCTTGCGTGCTGGAGATCTTGGGCCTCTTCGCAGAGGCCTCGGGCTGATCTTGAACCCCGCCAAGTCCCTGTTGGTCCCCCTACACCGCTCCGGAGATTGTGTGGACTGGCAGCGGAATATTCCAGTACGAAGAAACAGCTTTAAATACCTGGGAATATATATTTCACTTCTCCCCGAGTTGACATGGGAACTTAACATTACACCGTTAACTAGAAGAATCAGAAGTGATCTCCTGCGCTGGAGGACTCTTCCTCTTAACCTGCTTGGTAGAATAGCGCTCTACAAGATGATGATCCTCCCTAGGCTCCTCTATCTTCTGCAAAATGTTCCCCATCCCATCCCTAGGAAATGGTTTGGAGAAATGGACTCATTGGCACGCCAATTTATATGGAGCGGAGCCCGTCCACGGCTGGCGCTCAAAACTTGCCAGAGGGATGTATATAATGGGGGTTTGGGCATGTCCAGTATCCATTACTACCACCTCGCGTCACAAGTGCTTGTGATTAATGACTGGATCGGGGGTGGGTGGACAGACCCGGCATACCGACTGGAACTCCAGACGATGGGCTACCCACGGATTTTTGACACCCTCTATGGAGGCCCGATCTCGCAAGATGTCCCAGACGTGACCAAGGTGGTTCTGCAGGGATGGCAGACGGCTCAAAAATCGACGGGGTGGTGGGGACGTCTTACCCAACAGACCCCGCTGTGGCATGGGAGGCATTTGGTGGAGGTGGCGGGCCTGGAGGGGTTTCAGAACTGGGATAACATAGGTATCTCCACACTAGGCGATGTCTGGAACGGGTCACGCATACGGTCCTTTGAGGATCTCCAGAAAAACTTTTCATTAAATAGGACACAGTTCCACAGGTACCTCCATCTCCGCCATGCCTTATTAGTACATATCCGAGTGGGAGAGGTCATACCCGAATGCAGCCCCATGGAGGCCAAGGCACTGATGGGGGGCCTGGGCAAGGGAGGTGTTTCTCAGATATATCGCACCCTGGTCACCGGCACCTCGGGTTCCCCTAGGGAGCTTCGCCAAAGATGGAAGGGGTGGGTGTGGGTGGGCCCCATGGAAGAGATGGAATGGGGTGAGGCGCTAATGGCCCCGCGTGCCCTGGCGGTCGCTACCCGCCTTAGATTGATACAAACTTATTTTCTGCACACAGCATACCTCACACCTGACAAACTACACAGAGTGGGCCTCCGCCCCACTGGGGAGTGCCCCGCTGCAGGAATCCTACAGCTGACTTCTTCCACATGGTATGGACCTGCCCGGCCATGGTGGCCTATTGGGGGGCTGTCTTGAGGGAGGTTTTTGAGGTGTTGCAGGAGAATATAGAGAGAGAGCCTCTGCCCCTCCTCCTTGGGATCATGGGCGACACCGAGCTAAGGAGACCAGATCGAATTTTCCTCGGGGTGGCGTGTCTGGTGGCCAAGAGGGATATAGTGGCAAACTGGAAGGCCAAGAGTGCCCCAGCATTGGCTAAATAGAGACGGGGAGTGGATTGGTGCGCGCAGAGTGAAAAACTTGTATATGAGGCTAGAGGATGTCCGAATAAGTACAATAGGATATGGGGGAAATGGGAGGCCGCAATAGGCTCCTGAATAACATGTAATCCCCAATATAATGTGTTGTCTGGGATCACGGGTTCGACCAGTGTTGGATGCCCGTTGGCATCGTCTTTGATGTATGTATCATTGTTTTTCCTTCTCTTGCAAAAATCAATAAAATTCTTTATAAAAAAATATTTTAAAAAAGTAAAGGAGAGTGTGGGCCAAATGCCAATATAAACCATACAAATAACCTACATTGAGTTATCAAGAACACTGCCACAGAATTGGTGGGAACACTGTATAAAATGTAGAGCCTATTAGACATTAAACATCCATTGTGGAATGCTCAAAGTCAATAGAGTTTTAATTGGTCACAATGAAAATTACTGTTGTTGCCCTCCCCGGATCCTATTCTAACACCTGATAGTTGCACAATCAATGCTAGCAATTCCAGGCCAGCTGTTGTCACCCATATAAGCTCACACGAACACATGAGGAGCACGATGTGACATATAGTAAATTCAACAATTTGATCAAGCCACCAGCTTTAGAAATGTGTGATGGGACGGAAGGGATGGGTTGCACCTAGCTAGACAATGATTGGGCTAGTGGAGTCTCACAGGTTTGGGAGGAGGGGTGCCTACTTTGTATTTACCACTGGCTTAGTGCCTGTATGTTGTTGTCTTGGCAATTGTTTCAGTTTTAGCACCTCAGAGTGCGGAAGCAATTGACCAGTTGAAAAACAAGATTACCCACTGGTAAAATGGCAATGTCACATTCAAACTTAGGGCCTACTTACAAGAATGATGGGTCATAGGACCACCATACCCGGTGGGGGTTCTGATCACCACATCCCTGGTAGTCCATCTGCCAGATTGCAATACAGTCGGACTGCCAGGAGAATGCGGCCATCACCAGGATCAGTGATCCTGATCAGTTGGTGATGGTGAAAGTTGTGGTCAGCCATGGTGGTGCTGAGTTTGGCACTGATGTGCTGATCACGACTATCCTTTCCACTAGTCTTTCCACGGTGGGGTCATCACCATGAAAAGGCTGGCAGAAAGGCAGGGTTGGGGCTACAGGGGGCCCCTGCAGTGCCCATGATGATGCCAGCACCCTGCTATGGCAAACAGTGAGCATTCAGAGGGTGCTGTGTGCGACAGCATTGGCCTCGGCTCCCTGCACACTATCTGCGCAACATCTGCAAATACGCAGTCGGAATGCGCACTGTCTGCAAAGCACTTGTTCTCTGCCAGCCTTTTTATGGTGGGGAAACTTCCATGAAAAGGCTCACGGACAACAAGGCTGTCATCAGCAGGGAGGTGCTGAGTTCAACTACACCCTGGCTGTTTACAACCAGGACTGCCTTCAGCCCAATGGGATCTTGGATCCTGGCAGAGACAGTGGTCTGTTAGCAGGTCCATCTCGTAATGTGGTGCTAGATGGCCATAGCAACGATGATCTGACTGCCACTGCGAGTCGGGCTGTCTTGTGACCACCAGACTCATATTCAGGCCCTTAATTCTTATGATGACATTTTAATGGTAAAGAGAGTGAGATGGGTGGTGCTATGTACTAAATAGTTTTAGAGGGACTACATCCTACATCATTAACAACTTCAGAAGACAGTTGAAGGTCTGATACAGCAAGTGAGCCACAGCCTCATTAGTTCAGGAAGAGTAAAACTCTTATTCCTTCTTCTGTTTCCATTTGAAACCAGTAATGAGATGGGGTCTATAAGAACAAGGCCCCTATTTCTGTCCCAAATTGATGGAGTTTTGTCAGCTAATCACTTTACAGTAATTTATCGGAGAAGGAAACGGAGGTGGTATCCACATCTGATCTGATTGAAAGTGTTCCTGCTTTATATGACATTGTAAGAGATGCTAAGGAATCCACAGTGAAATTAAGTGATAGGAAGGTAAGAGAAAAATAGAGAAAACAGTCTGGATCTGTTTCACCTCAAAATTTTAACGGTGTTAAGGATTTAAAGTTGGAATATTGCAGGAATTAAAGATAAGTTGGGGCTTAAATAGCGGGAGGAATACATTACATTCTGTGATATAGTACTAGTCCAGGAAACATGGGTAAAGAGAGAGGTCGATCATGAAGGGTGTGCAAGTCATGCTCTTCAAGGCCTTTGCTCCACCTCAATTCACATTCGCTTTGTTGTACTGTAGCTCCAGTCCCTATGGTGAATAGGACCTTCTATGCTTCCTGTCTTGAATGGGCACATAAATGAGGGCTATTTATAATCGATTTCTTCAATGATGCTAACTAGAACTCCATTTTCACCCTCATTAATGATTTGGAAAAAAGGTTCTCTTCCAAGGGCAGGGTTTTTCATTTGCTAATGGCAGGTAATTTTAACGCCAAGCTGGGAAATACATCCACTCTAATGTTATTGTACCCTTTTGACGTCATCCATGGAATATATTTTAGTTTAAATCATAACTCTAATGGATTGGTGTTATAGCTTCTGTTATCAAACCATGGTCTTTAAAACATCTTAGATAACCTGAGCATTGGGAAGCCAATAGTAATGCTGTTTACTGGCCGAGGGTGCTGCACCACAGTGATTATGGGCTTAGTTATAAGTATTGCAGTCGTAAGACCATCCTACTCATGGTGGTAGTCTGACCGCTGCAATATTGGTGGTCTGAATGCCTGATTATGATCCTGGTGGTCAGACCATCAGGAGACTGGTGCTACCACCAGGATCATGGATCCCGATGGGTTGTTGGCTATGAAAGTCATGGTTAAGCATGGCGGTGCTGATGTTGGCACTTCTGGCAGCCTTTTTATGGTGGGGTCACCCTTGTCATGGGCAGTACAGGTGTCCCCCTGTGAGCACGCCCGGAATACGCATGGCAGACAGTGTGCATTCTGAATGTGCCGCCACACTATCTGCACTAGCCAGCCCAACGGGGAAGCCTCCCCACCATTGTATTGGAGGGCCAAAAGTCAGATAGCCAAAGGTATAATCAGGCCCTACATTTTTGTCACAAGGACTCTGTTTAATCCTATAGCTGACATGGATATACATTCTAGTTTAGTTAATGACCATTACACTCTCACGGTTTCCCTAATGACATCCATGGTTTGTACTCAGGAAAAAAGGCAGGGTAATACCCATCTCCTTACAATGATAATGGGAGGTGGTTTGTTTGGAAGAATGAGAATGCCAATTTATTTGAAATAATCCACTCCCTAGTGGCAGTTTGTCAGTGTTTAATTTATTGTTGTTTGTCATGTGAGGATGGAGCTGGACCTGACCCTACTGTTAAATCTTTTGAAAATGTGTGTGTCCCTATAAAATCCCCATTTTTGAAAACTGTGAGGCACTAGGAGCCTACCCTAGCCTCCTGGTTTCATCACACATGTAGACGGGTGAATAGTAAGCTTTGCCTTGCCTTGAGGAAATCCCTGAGAGATAGAGAGGAGGGAGTCTCTTGTTGAATGTAATGTAGTAGTGTCAAGTGGCTCTGAGATAACAGAAAAAAAGAGGTTAATATGGATAATTTGGAGATGCTGATGCAAACGTCTTTGTTAACGAACACCTAGATCTTTTCAAATATTGTAAATTTGAATCCACAGGCTAAAGTATCATAAAAGAAATATGAATAGCTCATTTTAGCAGAAGTTTAGCCCTGCAAACAGTGAAAGCAATTGTTTGGTTGCTGAGCCCCCCCATTTTCCAATCAATATCACTTTTTGTGTGGAAGTGGTAGTGACCGCGCGAAACATGAGCCCATCTAATAGGGCTCCATGCTTCAAATTGGCATGCACAATAGGTCTGCCTAATTCCTGGCAGTCATGACATAATGGTCCTGTTGTCGGGAAATAGTCAGGATCCTAAATGCTACTGTCCAAATTCTTTACTAGACTCTGCAGTTAAAATAGTTTGTTGGAACATTCTTGATAGACTACTAACAGGACAAAAGAGCTTATTATCTTTTCAGAATTGCAATATGTTTTTTGTCTCGGGATGGATACCATAAAACAATGCCTGAACCTACACCTGGTAATAAGAAAATACAAAGTGGCTTAGCACAGTCCCTTCCATCTTTTGTTAATGGATTTATCATGTGCTTTCAACAGTGTGAGTAGGTTGTAACTTTGGGAGGTCTTGATATCCATGGGCCTTGAATGAGGACTAGTGAATTTTTGAGGGCCCACCACGTTGATCTCTCAGCTTCTTTTATATATAGGAGAATGCACTGATTCTTTTTGGCTAAATTGTGGAGTATGGCAAGGCTGTGGCCCTCATTATGATCTCAGCAGGTTTCCCCGCCGAGATCGGCTCTGACGGTTGACAGAAGACTGACAGCACGCAGAACCCGGCAACATAAAGAACATCCAGCTGGGCCGGCCCAGCGGGAGACAGGGCCTGAACATTGACGCCGGTTCCAAATGGAGCAGGTGGCAATGTGGAAGTGCGGACGGGTGCAGCAACAGCCGTCGCGCATTTCACTGCCCGTAATTCAGGCAGTGAAATGCCCGACGGGGCTGTGAATGGGTGCCTCTGCACTGCCCATGCCACATGCATGGGCAGTGAAGGGGCCCCCAGGAGGGGCCCAAGTCTCTCATTCTGCCAGCCTTTCCCTGGCATTGTCAACCACCAGGAAAAGGCTGGTGGAATATGGCTCATTATCCGGAGGACAGCGCTGCTTGCAGCACTGCCCTGTTGGATATGAAATGCCACCACCACCAGGCTGCCTGGTGGCGGGAGCCTGGCGGTGGTGGCGTTTCATCTGTGGCAGTTCTACCATGTTCGTTATATGGTGGTCCGGACTGCCATGCCTTTGGCGGCAATTACTGCCACCGCTGGCATGGCGGTCCACACCGCCATGTTCATAATGACCCCCTGTGTGTTGGTTCCAATTTTGGTTTTTTTATATAATAAGGACTTTGAGAGAACCCTTCTAAAAGCAGAGAGGGATTTCATGAGTAGTTAAAAATAAGCCCTTTGCCTGCTCTTTTTTCCGCTGATGATGTGGTTCCTGTAGATAGAACAGGGTTGTAGTTTAAATTTACACTTTTGTTGATTTCAAGGAGCTTTTGAACTTTGGAAACTAACAAATCCAAAAGGTATATTATGGCTTGAGGGCCTAGGAACACAATAAAAATGCCACACAACACCTCTCAATTAAGGTTAAATGATTAGAAAGGGTAAATCAGTTTCCCTATTTTGCAGGTTGTTTTGGAGCATTGTGATTTCTGGTTCCATTGCATCATGAACAAGAATATATGTTTTAAACAAGTGGTTGGGCATATTTTAGGTTATTTTCTAACATGTGGAAAACGCCTATTTGCCTGCCATTAGAAATTTATAAAAGGTTGTGGTATCTTGTGATGCGTGGTGTCTCGTGAGGAAGGTGGAATCAAGTGCGCTACCAGGTCTACCGCTGGATGAAACGTCCTTACACACACACAACACCCCCCGATATTGTCAACACAACCACAACCATGTCCCCACAAAAGCATCCACATTTCACTGACAATGAGTTGAGGGTCATGGTGGATAAAATTGTCAAGTTAGAGCCACAAATGTTTGAAGCACAGGTCCAGCAAACATCAATTGCCAGGAAAATGGAGTTGTGCCAAAGAATAGTAGACAGGGTCAACTCATTAGAGAACCATCCACGCACAAGGCCGGACATCAGGAAGAGGAAGAAAGACCTTATGGGGAAGGTGCATTTCATGGCATCACAACACAAGGTCGCTGTGCACAAAAATATTCTCTAACTAGCTGAATGTTCCACTACACCTACCTTCCAATCACCTAATGCCCCTCCCCTACATGCCACCACCCCACACACTCAAACTGCCCAAACAGCCCTTAGCTAAGGCACGGATACTATAGGCTCATCCAATCACTACAACTCCCAGAATGCACTAACCCATCAATGTAATAAGGCTAAACACAGCTACAGCTCAGTGACTAATCCATCCAAATGGACTCATGTCACAGACTTGTATGTACCACCAAGGCATGCTGTGCAGCAACTATCATTGTAGGGAAGCAAGTTAAGCCACTGTATGCATCTGACAAAGAGGCAACCAAACATACGTTCTAAACTGAACTCTGTGTCTCACCCCATCCACAGGTAACTCTGCCGGTGCCGTTATGGAGAGGATACTAGACACTGTCAGCCCTCCTCATGATGAAGGCACCAGTGAGGGCAACATGCCTGGATGTCTGGACAGTGAGGACTTTCCTGGCCCAACTGGGACACCTGGTCAGTCTATGACTCCTTGCCTCACACTGCCCACATCAATCCCCCCAATCCTGTAGCATCGACATCAGGGACGACCATTCGCCCCCAAGCCTGTGTACCAAGGACTGTTCATTCTATTGTGTGCCCCATAGTACATGGACCTGAGTCTAACCTTCACACCCCAGACAATGATGGTCATGCTAACACTGCGAGTGGGCACATCATGTCAGGGTCACAGGCACCTTGGGGCAGGGTGAGTGGGGGGATGCTGTGGGCCAGTGGATGGCCTCTCCAAGGGACTCCACTGGCCAGCAAACCTTCTTCCAAGTCCTGGTAACGTACCAAACTTCCCAGGACATGATGGCCAGATAATCACCATGTTGGGGGAAAATCAAAGGCAGCAGAGGGACTACCACCACGTGGTCATGCAGGAGTGGCAGCCACACAATTCCACCATGGCTTCAATTGCAGGGGTGCTGAGGGACATCAAAACCACCCTGTATGGTTTCTCAACCCACCATCAGGACCCTTCCACTAGCAAAGTTATATCTGCCCTAGCTACATCAGCAGCAGCAAGTAGAATGGAGGCCCTTCCAGGGGAACCCCATGCCTCAGACATCCCTCCCTCTGCAGCTGAAGAACCCCCTACAAACGTGCATGTACACCCAGGCATCCGGCTGGAGTAGATGCCAAGACAAAATCCACTGCCACGAAGTGAACCTCTCCTGATTTGTCACCCTTGTGTGCCACTGAGATACCCTGTTGACTGTTCTGAGACATAACTCCATTTTCCCATGGTACAGGGACACAGACCCTGTGTAACCAACAGTTGTAGCAGCTATTCTGAGTAATCCATATATTATGTCACCACTCCACACCTTTTGTTATTTTATTCACAATTCTTTTGAATGTTAAAAATCTTATATGCACGATGAATCACATTTGTACACAGCTACTGTGTAAGTGTCTTTATTGATACAACAATTATCATGCTTCCCAAATGTGATCTGGTAATGCCTCCTGATTAAAACTGGCAGTGTAATGGCCATCAGATGGAGACTCCCTCAATAGGACACACATGGCAACAGTGATCTCACTGGACAGTTAGGTTGAAATCCAGAGCAACACCAGGACATAGTTCGCATACCAACCTGCAATTAGAGCATTACAGAGAGTGCCATAAGGGTGGAAGGCATGGTGCCACACAAAGCACATATGCAGCTCATATATGTTGTTCCCATTGTAGCAACCTCCAAAGAAGTGGCAGCCAGATTTGACATATACATCACCAGTCTCAGGCACTTTGCAAAATTCATTTTACCAGCTATCAGTCATGTATCCCTCCCCATATCGGTAATCACTTGCAGTTGGCTATTGACAGTGAGTACCTTAAGCATAGGTAGCCGAGCCACAGAATAAATGTCACTATCAGTGGGTGGAAGGAAATGAGAATAGGAGAATGCAGGAAACATTCCTCAATGGTAGTCAGTCCATTAGAGAAGTGTATGTTGGAATCTGTTAGAGCTGAACCACTAATACAGTACACCTAACATTCTATCTGTCTGCTTCTACACATCACAAATAGGCATTGGACCTCATTACAACCCCACTGATGATTCTATTCAGGAGGTATAATGTCAGCAATCCACTTCTGAATGTGCACATTCAAGACTTGAAAAGGCCCACTCAACGTACCTGTATAGCACTGGAAGTACTGATTGATGAGCTCTGTCCTAGAGTCAGCTGCTCCTTCTTTCTCTGGCTCCTTATCACTTGCTATAACAGCATTTCAAAACCACTGGTCCATCTGCCTCACCTTCATCAGCTAGCAATGGTATCTGACGTCCCAGGACTAGATTGTGGGGCATGCAGATGGCAATAATGATTTGGCAAACCTTGTAGGGGTAGAGGAGGGCACCTTCAGCTAGGTCCAGGCACCTGAATCTTGCCTTCAGGAGGCTGAAAGTTAGCTTTTTTACATGCCTTTTCCTACCGTGGGCCTCATTGAAATGAAGTTCCCCTTGGTGTGGCTGGGTACCCCACTGGTGTCAACAGCCAAGGAAGGTTTGGATAGCCAGAGTGACCTGTGAACACAATGGTAGGACAATTGAAAGAAGAGATTCAGCAACTGGCCAGAATGTGATGAAAGGTTACATAAAACTGAAACAAAGAAACTTGCATACTTACCAAGCAGCCAGGCCCTCTCAGTGTATAGCCGTGCCATTATGTGTGGGACATTGCTGTTCCGAAATATGCAGGAGTCATACACTGATCCAAGAAACTTAGCTGTTGCTTGTGAGATGTACTGGTCTGCCAGACACACCACCTTCATATTGATAGAGTGGTAGTTTTTCCTGTTCCTGTACACCTGTGCACTGGGAGGGACCAGGGCTACATGTGTGCCATCAATCACCCCTACCACATGAGAAATGTTTCTCATTGTTGGAGGCTGGCCCTCTATGTAATGTGCAAAACCATGCACACTATGCATAGTGTTCAGGCAACTACACATTGGTTTCCAGAGGTAAAAATTAGACTACCTGACGCTCCATTTGTTAAGGTAGATGGTCGAGCAGTTAGGCTAATCCAGGAGATGTGCTAAGTATTTGGGCCTGTATTTATACTTTTTTTGCGCCGCATTTGCGTCGTTTTTTGACGCATAAACGGCGCAAACTTGCAAAATACCATTGTATTTTGTAGGTTTGCGCCTTTTTGCGTCAAAAAGCGGCGCAAATGCGGCGCTAAAAAAAGTATAAATACGGGCCTTGCTGTACTCACAAATCCAATCATGCACCACACACATGCAATGAATAACTCAATACATGTTAAGGCCAAGATCTTTAGAATATGTTAAGTACTTTTCAAGTTATTACTTTTTGAGATTTTAGCAAAGTTAGTCTTTCTGTGCGTAATTACTCACCGATGGAATGAATGCATAGTCACCTTTAAAAATGAATTAAAAATCACACAGTTGAGTTACCAGTCTCTTCTCTTACAGGATGGCTGGATTGGTCGGTGGGCACGCTGTGCCTGCTCCCAGTTCTGGATGGAGCAGCATTGGAGAAGTTCTTGGCACAGGCACAGGGCCACCTGAAGGGGTCACTTGTAAAAAGAGCTAGTTTGCAGGTTTGAAGATGGTACCTTGGGGTCCCCTTGGCTGTTGAGGTTGCAAGAGGTTGGGGACCCAGGGCACACAGGAGATCCCACATTGCAAGGCCCGGGGCCACCAGGTACAGGGTGTTTTGGAGGTCTTGGATTCTGTGTGCAACAGAGTCCACTGGAGGCGGAGGTGAGTCTCCTTGAGGGCGTCTTACAGGACAACGGGGGCACTCTGGTCAAAGGTCTGAGGTGTTCCTGAAGTCCCTCGACTGGGGCTTCCTCCTGATCCATTTGGAGCTCTGGGGAGCTGGTTTTCTGCTGGTCCGATGTCAGCTGACCAGTACCCAGGGTATTGCTGTAACTCGGCCACTAGAGGGTGCAGTGCCACCAAATGTAGCACAAATGTGGGTCACATCCAAATGGTCATTGGTGTTTTGTCGGGTCCAGCTGTGACTTCCGGTTGTGGAGATATTGGCGAATCAGTGAAGTGACCCTCAATGGTATGTTGATCCTTTGCAGGTTTCTGGATTTTATTGAGCCGTGCCTCCACTCAGGAGGGATATTTAGCCTACTTGCAAAGTCTGGAGGTCCTCTGGGGATTTTGAGGTCAGTCCAGTGGTCAGCTTCTTCTGTCTTGGAGCCTTTTCTGGTGCAGCAGGTCCTGGGTTCTCGTCCTGGTGGGTTCTTTGGTGCTGCCTTATTTCTTCCTGTTCAATCTAAATTCTTGGTCTAGGGAAGCCCACTAAATACTGAATTTAGTGGGCATTTTCGGGGGAACCTTTTAGTGTCCAATGGGACACTTACCCTTGGGTGGCTACAAGTACTACAATGACCACTTCCTGTGTGAAGGGTCAATTCCCTTAACCTGATTGGCTGTTTTCCTCCATTCCAAGATGGAAAAAAATGAAATAGAGGGTCCACTTTGCATGCCCTTAGGGGTGGTGCATGCTCAGTGAGGACACTCCCCCTACCCTTTGTCTGGTTTCCCGCTTTCGCTCCTGCCCAAAGGGGGGTTTTGCAAGGGGTGAAGCCCTCTGCTGCTAGCAGCAGGCCTGGGGCTCGAGTTTCAGGGGCTGTAGCCCTTTGAAGCTCACCACCAGGGTGTTGCCCATTCCTGACAGAGGGAGTTTTCGTTCCTCGAACCAGGAGGGGCATTGTCTTCCAATCCAGAGAGCCATGGCTCTCCCCTAGGTTTGTATATTGGCTGTCTGGAGTGGCAGCTGGATGGAACTAGTCAGCAACTCTGCCAGTTAGGGTTAGCTTTTGGAGGGACACCTCTAAGGTGGCCCCTAGATACTTGTAGGGTCAACCCCAACACTGGTGCCAGTTTGGATTTATTATTCTGAGTTGTTTGATACCAAACAACCCAGGGTGCAGAGTAGCCATCATGTAGCTGGGAAACTTGTGTTTGACCAGTGTCCAGTACATGCAAGTAAAATGAGTGCTCATTCACTCACTATCTCTTTGGCTTGTTAAGGACACAGTGGGGGCATGTTGCTCATGCAGCTATGCCCTCACACATTACATGATGTACCCTGCCTTTGGGCTGGAATGCCTGCCGTGACTTACCCATAATATATGCAGTGTCGGGTGGACAGGGCACACAGAATGTGCCATGTTGAGTTTGTCTTTTTAGGTTTGCCCTTGGACACTCTGCAGTGGCAGTTCTGGGTGTATATGGGTGCAGGGCCTTTGGGACATGGCACAATCAGTGCTGCTGGCTCCCCCCCAGGGGTCTACTCTTGATATTTCTTGCCCTGGGTACTAAGGTACCCATTTACTAGGGACTCATAGGGGTATTTAGGAGTGAATCCAAGTGTGCCAAGCATCACAGAATTAGGGAAAGAGCTCTGGCCTAGGGAACCTGGTTAACAGGGGCCCTGGGCACTACCAACTTCTAGAACACATCAACATCAGGCACAAAGTAGGGCTAACCATGCAAAAAGAGGCCTCCTCTCACACCCATCTCATAAAAGTCTGCCTTCACATATGCCAAATCCGCTCTTTGGGGAAACCTGATGTAGCTGTCCAGGTGTTTCAGCAAAGCACACAGTACATCCTTCAACTTCATACTGAACATGGGCTGAGACATCCCTGCTCTTGAGGCAACAGTATTCTGAAATTATCCTGCGGTCAGGTAGTGTAGCACTGACAATACTTGTACTAAGGGAGGCATGCAATACAGATTGTGAATGGCTGGCATAAGATCTGGCTCCGACTGTCTACATAGATCCATGATGGTCTGACGATTCAGATTATGGGGGTCATTCTGACCTCGGCGGTAAAATGCTCTTACCGCCGGTCATAAGACCGCCATAACACCGCCGCGGCCGCGGTCAACCGCCACGGTCATTCTGACCCACAACGGCCAAACCTCCAAAAATCCGTCCTCCGCTGCAGCCTGCCACATCGGCGGGCAGCGATAAACTGGAGATGACCAAACCTCCATCGTCACGGCAACAGAAATACGCCCATGCCATTACGACCCACGAATCCACACGGCGGTCATTCAAACGCGGTATTCCATTGGCGGTACACACCGCCGCGGTCAGAATACACACACATCACCAAAACACAGCCACATTGGACAATTTGAAATACACACACCTGATACACATACACACACCACTCCCACACAATCAACCAACTATAAAACACACACCCACATCACCCACAAACCCCTGCGACCCTAATTACTGAGAGAAGGAGAGAGAGACACAGCAGACAATCCATAGCAAGACACACTGAGGCACACTACACCATCACACACACCACATAGTAGCACAAAGCACCACTCACCAACACACTCCTCATCACATACACCACCCCACACCTCACCCACACCACCCCATGGCATCCCAAAGGCACCCACGCTTTTCGGACCAAGAACTCCGGGTCATGGTGGAGGAAATCCTAAGAGTGGAACCCCAGCTCTTCGGCTCGCAGGTGCAGCACACCAGTATAGCCAGGAAGGCGGAGCTATGGCAGCGGATCGTGGACAGGGTCAACGCAGTGGGACAGCATCCCAGGAATAGGGAGGACATCCGCAAAAGATGGAACGACCTACGGGGGAAGGTCCGATCGATGGTCTCCAGGCACAACATCGCGGTCCAGAAGACTGGCGGCGGACCCCCACCCACCCCTCCCGAATTTACATCGTGGGAGCAAGAGGTCTTGACCATCCTGCATCCTCAGGGCCTCGCTGGAGTAGCCGGAGGAATGGACTCTGGTAAGTCCCATCTCAACTACTATATCCCCCCACCCCACCAGCATGCCAACCCACACCCCCACCCTCACCCCCAACCCCCCAGCACACATTCTCCCTGACAATGTCTCACCAGCACAACCCACCCATCCCAACACCAACTCCTGCATGCCAACACAAATCATGGGCACCCATCACCTAAGCATGACCACTGCACTACCCCCTCCCCCCCACTAAATACCCTCACAACACCTCCCTCCAGGGAATGCCTGCACTGGGGGACAAGGGCACCCACAACACGCATGCTATTGCACACACAGAAATAATAACCAAACTCTCTTACCCCATGCAGGACCCGAACGACAACACACCAGCCAGGAGGGTCCAGAAGTGTCCATCCCACCACCGGAACAGGCCCACACTGAGGATAGCAGCTCTGTCGACAGTGAACCTGATGACCAGCCCGGACCATCGGGGACCTCTGGGCAGTCGGTTCCCCTCAGGCAGCCACAGGCCACACCAGACCCGACCCCCTCTGCCGACACCAGCACAGCTCCCACCCAGCGGGCCCATGCCTCTGTCTCTAGGACAGCTCAATCAGCGGTGTGTCTGCCACTACAGGGCACCCAGGCTAACCCAACACCCCAACAACAACAGGGACCTGGGGGCAGTGGTAGCGGGCACACCGTCCAGGGGACAGAGGCCGGGGGAAACCGGGCAGCTCGGAGGGCTGCTGTGCGACAGGGGGGGGAGGAGAGGCCCAGGGAACCCACTCTCCAAGAGGCCCTCACCACCATCATGGGGGAATACCACCACTCCCAAGAAACGATGGCGACGGTACTGGCCAGGTTCACTGAGATCCAGGCACAGCAGGAGGAACGCTACATGGGGTTCAGGGAGGAGCTGAGAATCATCGGGACCGCAATGGGGACCATCGTCCTGGCCCTCCACAGGATAGAGGATGCGTTGCGGGACCATGGTGCACCACACAGGGCCCCTGTCACTAGCCCGGACCAGGAACAGCCTACCACCTCCGCCGGCGCTAGTGGACAGGAGGTCCCAACACCTCGACAGCCCCCCAGAACCCCACCTCCTGCTGAAGAACAACCACCCCGTAAGAGGAGCCTGAGACCAAAGAAAAAGACAGAGTAGGATGTCAAGACCCCCGCCTGCAGGACATACCCCCTCAAGTCTTCCCACTGTCCCACATTGCCACCCTGTCCAACCATGAACTGCCTATGCTCCATCCTTCCACAGGCAAAAGGACAATGCACCTGTGAGACTGAGAACTGGACTCTGCCATGGATATTCCTCCACCCATCACCCTTAGAATCACATGTACCGATATCTAGCACTGTAAATAAATCACATTTTGCACACAAATCTGTTTTGAGTCATGCTGTATTATTGACAAATGTATTACATATTACTGTTCGATTTCTGTTCTGTCAATTAGTCATGACAACATACCAATGTCAATATGCTGTATTTCATGGGCGAACCAAGCAGAAGTCAGGAACTGAGTCAGACAGCACTGAGAAGGGAAGGGAAAGGCAAAAATTAATGAAAAACATCTGTGGGGAACTACAGAAAGTACAGATGCAGGAGGCTATAAGCAATTGTGAAATGGCGTGGGTGATTCTTACCTGGGTGTTACTGGAAATACTGTTGTACCACTCTGTCCCTATTGTCTGTGTCGTCCTCTGAGTCTTCCTCCTCTTCACTCTCCACAGGCTCCACGGCTTCTACAACACCACCATCTGGACCATCCTCCTGCAGGAAAGGCACCTGGCGTCGCAAAGCCAGGTTGTGAAGCATACAGCACGCCACGATGATATGGCACACCTTCTTTGGTGAGTACATTAGGGATCCACCTGTCATATGCAGGCACCTAAACCTGGCCTTCAGGAGGCCAAAGGTTCGCTCAATCACCCTCCTAGTACGCCCATGGGCCTCATTGTAGCGTTCCTCTGCCCTTGTCCGGGGATTCCTTACTGGGGTCAGTAGCCACGGCAGGTTGGGGTAACCAGAGTCACCTATTAGCCACACACGTTGTCTCTGTAGCTGCTCCATCACATAGGGGATGCTGCTATTTCGCATCACATACGCGTCATGCACTGACCCTGGGAACTTAGCATTTACATGGGAGATGTACTGGTCAGCCAAACAGACCACCTGGACATTCATCGAATGATAATTTTTTCTGTTTCGGTACACCTGCTCATCGTCTTTTGGGGGTACCAAAGCCACATGGGTCCCATCAATGGCACCAATGATGTTGGGGATATGTCCAAGGGCATAGAAATCACCCTTCACTGTAGGCAAGTCACCCTCCTCGGGGAAAATGATGTAGCTCCGCATGAGTTTCATCAGGGCAGACAACACTCTGCTCAAAATCTTAGAAAACATAGGCTGAGACATTCCAGATGACATGGCCACTGTGGTCTGGAATGACCCACTGGCCAAAAAATGGAGGACTGACAAAACCTGCACCAGAGGGGGAATCCCTGTGGGTTGGCGGATGGGGGACATCAGGGCTGGCTCCAGCTGGGCACACAGTTCATGGATAGTGGCACGGTCAAGTCTGTATCGAAGTATTATATGGCGTTCTTCCATTGTCGACAGGTCCACCAGCGGTCGGTACACGCGAGGATTCCTACTTCTCATCGCAAGTCCCAGCGGACGGTGCCTAGGAAGGACAACATGGAGCACAGAGTCAGGCAAACCACAGGTACGTACAGACAGCTTGCACAGTTAAAGAATGGCAATGGGTTGAAAGGCGTGTATGTGTGGCAATGCAAGGCCTAGGCCTGTGTGTCGCAGTCAAAATTAAGCCATGTGGGCCCTTGAAATGGCGGCTGCCTAACCTGTGAAGTGGGACAATGGGATGTGAGGTCAATGCGCTGGCGGGGCACACCGTGGCGGTAGGCGGTCGAAGACCGCGGCGCAAAGCCGCATTGGTTAACATTGAAGCCTATGGGTTTCAGGAGCCAATGACGAAGTGCGCCGGCGGTCGCGGTACGCACCGCCGCGGTACGCACCGCCGCGGGTGTGACCGCCATTTTCTATCTGCTTAATCACTCGAGACCTGATCATCCACAGGAGAGGACCTATACTGCAAGTGCTGCTGTGACCTCGGTCTGGAAGATACAATGGCTGCTGCGACTGGGGAAAGGGCCCCTGCCTTCACGTCTGAAGAGTTGGAGAAGCTCGTGGATGGGGTCCTCCCCCAGTATGCGCTACTCTACGGTCCTCCAGACCAACAAGTGAGTACACCGGGTGCTAATGGAATGGGCTATGCCTGTGTGGATTGGGGTGGATGTAAGTTGGTGGGGTGGGGGGCGAATGAGGAGTGCAACGCCCGACAGATGAGAGCATGTGCCATATGGCAAAGTGGGTGGGTGGGGGCCAATTACATCTAACATGCAGGTCATTGATGATTTCCTCCTTTCCACCCTGTACATGTCTAATAGGTCAGCGCCCATCAGAAGATCGAGATTTGGCGTGCCATCGCCAAGGAAGTCCGGACCTTGGGGGTCCACAACAGACGGGGCACCCACTGCCGCAAGAGGTGGGAGGACATCCGCCGCGGAACAAGGAAGACCGCAGAAACACTGCTGGGGATGGCCTCCCAACCTAGGAGGGGTGCCAGTCGCACCATGACCCCCCTGATGTCCCGGATCCTGGCGGTGGCCTACCCTGAATTGGATGGGCGCTTTAAGACATCACAGCAGACACATGTGGGTGAGTATCAGCACATTCTCCTATCTTTCTGCGCAGTGGAGGCGTCTGGGTGGGGGAGGAGGGCTGTGGGTGACATTAGGCCAGGGCGCTTTCTGTAGTGTAGTCCTCTCCCTTAGGCATGGCCCTGTGCCCCCGGCCCCCACCTCTGTAGGGTGACAAGTACAGCCATTGAAGGTCCAGCATCTCCCATGTGCGCGTTTGACGTCTCTTGGCCTGTTGTCTTAGTCAGTAGTACTGAGTAGTGTACCCCGAATGCGCGGCTTAGTGCATTAGGCACCTGTGTCTGTCCTCTCCGCCAACGGTGTTGACATTGCATGCACTCAACCTGGTCTTCTTTTTTCTCCCCCCACCCTTTCTCTTCATCTTCTTGTGCATGTGTGCATTAGCATCATCAGGCGGAGGAGATATGGCATCGGAGCACGAGGGAGCTGCAGGACACAAGGCCCCGGTGGGCCCAGGAACAGACACCGAGGGCACCAGTGATCCGGAGGGCGAGGGGAGCACCACGACGGGGACCGCTGGTGAGAGCAGCGAAAGCGACACGTCCTCGGATGGGAGCTCCCTAGGGGTGGCGGCAACATCCGTGCCCCCCGCCTCTACAGGTACAGCCGCCACCCAGCGCACCAGCCCCACCCTCCCAGCAGCCCCTCAGTCTTCGCTCCGTGCCGGTTCGCCCAGGAAGGCGCGCGTCTCCTTCGCCCCAGGCACCTCAGCCCCTGCCCCTGTTGCCCCTGCTGCCCTCAGTGCGGAGCTCATTGACCTGGTAAGGACGCTCATTGTTGGGCAGACGACCCTTTTGAATGCCATCCAGGGTGTGCAAAGGGAGGTGCAACAGAGCAATGCGTACCTGGAGGGCATTCATTCGGGTCAGGCTGCCCATCAACGAGCGTTCACTGCTCTGGCCTCAGCACTGACGGCAGCCATTGTCCCTGTTTCCAGCCTCCCTCTTCTGACTGCCTCCAGCCTGTCTCTGTCTCCTGTTCCTCAGCCTATCCCATCCACACCATCAGACCAGCCTGCACACACCTCAACACCCAAGAGCAGCTCATCCAAACACAAGCACCACAGATCCCGCAAACACTCACCCGAGCAACACCCAGATGCAGACATGCCAACAGCCACTGCCACCCCTGTGTCCCCCTCCTCCTCGTCTCCCTCCTCTCTCCCTGTGACGTCTACACTCACACCTGCATGCACCCCAACATCAGCCAGTGCTTCCATCACCACCTCACCCTCCAGTACAGTCCACACTCGTGCAGTCACCACCCCCACTGCCATGTACACGTCCCCTGTGTCCTCTCCCACTGTGTCTGTCACCCCCTCTTCCAAGACACACAAACGCAGGCAGCCACCCACCCAACAGCCATCCACCTCACGACAGCCTACAGCACCAGCACCTTCACCCAATGACAGCACACTTGACTCTCCTACAACCACCTCCTCTACCTCCACTTCCATCTCCACTTCTCCTACCCTTTACCTTGGCCCTAAAAAACTTTTCCTGGCTAACCTTAACCTCTTTCCCCCCGATGACCTCCCCCATCCATCTTCAAAGAATCCCAAGAGCACCGCAGCCACCACCAGCCCAGCTTCGGGTGTCACTGTTGTGCCTGGGTTCTGGAGCCCACCCTTTGCCAGCAGTGACACATCGATCAGCAGCAAGGACACGTCCAGCCCCCCCCCCGGCAAGAGGACCCGCAAAAACAAGGACCGCCGTGCGAGGACCGACAGGGCTGCCCCCAAGGAGCAATGTGCGGCCACTTCACCACCCACACCATCTAGGGGAGGCAAGGGCCCGAGAGCCCCATCAAAGGAGCGGAAGGGCAGCAGGAGCGCGGAGAAGGTGGACCCCACATGCCACATCCCAGCTGGGAAGGAGGACACTAAGGAGGCCAGGAGTCCGTCCCCGAAGGGTCCAGAAACGTCACGGTCCGAGGGCGACTGAGCAGGGAGTCGAGGCCAGGTCTGGCTCCCTTGACCTGCTGGATGAGCACCGCTGAACAGGGCCCGCGGTGCAGAAGAGCACCGCTGAACCGGGCCCCGCCGTGGAGAAGAGCACCGCTGAACAGGGCCCCGCCGTGGAGAAGAGCACCGCTGAACAGGGCCCGCGGTGCAGAAGAGCACCGCTGAACAGGGCCCGCGGTGCAGAAGAGCACCGCTGAACAGGGCCCCACCGTGGAGATAGGCACCGCTGAACAGGGCCCGCGGTGCAGAAGAGCACCGCTGAACAGGGCCCCGCCGTGGAGAAGAGCACCGCTGAACAGGGCCCGCGGTGCAGAAGAGCACCGCTGAACAGGGCCCGCGGTGCAGAAGAGCACCGCTGAACAGGGCCCCGCCGTGGAGATAGGCACCGCTGAACAGGGCCCGCGGTGCAGAAGAGCACCGCTGAACAGGGCCCCGCCGTGGAGAAGAGCACCGCTGAACAGGGCCCGCGGTGCAGAAGAGCACCGCTGAACAGGGCCCGCGGTGCAGAAGAGCACCGCTGAACAGGGCCCCGCCGTGGAGATAGGCACCGCTGAACAGGGCCCGCGGTGCAGAAGAGCACCGCTGAACAGGGCCCCGCCGTGGAGAAGAGCACCGCTGAACAGGGCCCGCGGTGCAGAAGAGCACCGCTGAACAGGGCCCGCGGTGCAGAAGAGCACCGCTGAACAGGGCCCCGCCGTGGAGATAGGCACCGCTGAACAGGGCCCCGCCGTGGAGAAGAGCACCGCTGAACAGGGCCCGCGGTGCAGAAGAGCACCGCTGAACAGGGCCCCGCCGTGGAGATAGGCACCGCTGAACCGGGCCCCGCCGTGGAGAAGAGCACCGCTGAACAGGGCCCCGCCGTCTCAAGCACCGCTCCGCTGGGCCCTTCCTCTGAGGCACCGCTCCGCTGGGCCCTTCCTCTCAAGCACCGCTCCGCTGGGCCCTTCCTCTCAAGCACCGCTCCGCTGGGCCCCGCCGTCTCAAGCACCGCTCCGCTGGGCACCGCCGTCTCAAGCACCGCTCCGCTGGGCCCTTCCTCTCAAGCACCGCTCCGCTGGGCCCCGCCGTCTCAAGCACCGCTCCGCTGGGCACCGCCGTCTCAAGCACCTCTCCGCTGGGCACCGCCGTCTCAAGCACCGCTCCGCTGGGCCCTTCCTCTCAAGCACCGCTCCGCTGGGCCCCGCCGTCTCAAGCACCGCTCCGCTGGGCACCGCCGTCTCAAGCACCGCTCCGCTGGGCCCTTCCTCTGAGGCACCGCTCTGCTGGGCCCTTCCTCTCAAGCACCGCTCCGCTGGGCACCGCCGTCTCAAGCACCCCTCCGCTGGGCCCTTCCTCTCAAGCACCGCTCCGCTGGGCCCTTCCTCTGAGGCACCGCTCCCCTGGGCCCTTCCTCTCAAGCACCGCTCCGCTGGGCACCGCCGTCTCAAGCACCGCTCCGCTGGGCACCGCCGTCTCAAGCACCGCTCCGCTGGGCACCGCCGTCTCAAGCACCGCTCCGCTGGGCCCTTCCTCTCAAGCACCGCTCCGCTGGGCCCTTCCTCAGAGGCACCGCTCCGCTGGGCCCTTCCTCTCAAGCACCGCTCCGCTGGGCACCGCCGTCTCAAGCACCGCTCCGCTGGGCACCGCCGTCTCAAGCACCGCTCCGCTGGGCCCTTCCTCTCAAGCACCGCTCCGCTGGGCACCGCCGTGTCAAGCACCGCTCCGCCTGGCCCTTCCTCTCAAGCACCGCTCCGCTGGGCCCTTCCTCTGAGGCACCGCTACGCTGGGCCCTTCCTCTGAGGCACCGCTCCGCTGGGCCCTTCCTCTGAGTCACCGCTCCGCTGGGCCCTTCCTCTGAGGCACCGCTCCGCTGGGCCCTTCCTCTCAAGCACCGCTCCGCTGGGCACCGCCGTCTCAAGCACCGCTCCGCTCGGCCCTTCCTCTCAAGCACCGCTCCGCTGGGCCCTTCCTCTGAGGCACCGCTCCGCTGGGCCCTTCCTCTGAGGCACCGCTCCGCTGGGCCCTTCCTCTCAAGCACCGTTTATGGTTCACTGTGCCCACCATGCCTCCTCCTTGACCAGTGGAGACTGTCATCCACCTGATGGACTGTGGCTTTGCACTCCCCAGGATGGTCCAGTGGGCAGCCCACCCACTGTAGAGACATTGAGAGACTGTGGCTTTGCACTCCCCAGGATGGTCCAGTGGGCAATCCACCCTCTGCAGAGACTTGAGAGACTGTGGCTTTGCACTCCCCAGGATGGTCCAGTGGGCAGCCCAGCCACTGTAGAGACATTGAGAGACTGTGGCTTTGCACTCCCCAGGATGGTCCAGTGGGCAGCCCACCCACTGTAGAGACATTGAGAGACTGTGGCTTTGCACTCCCCAGGATGGTCCAGTGGGCAGCCCACCCACTGTAGAGACTTGAGAGACTGTGGCTTTGCACTCCCCAGGATGGTCCAGTGGGCAGCCCACCCACTGTAGAGACATTGAGAGACTGTGGCTTTGCACTCCCCAGGATGGTCCAGTGGGCAGCCCACCCACTGTAGAGACATTGAGAGACTGTGGCTTTGCACTCCCCAGGATGGTCCAGTGGGCATGGTGGCTCCTCGTGGATCTGGTGTCGTGGACTCATGTGGCTGTGGTGCCCCCTCCTTCCCTTCCCCCTGAGGTGCCTGTAGTTTTTACATCTGATGCCCCTGCAGTGTTCTCTCCAAAGGACTCAGGTCTCCTGTGTGGGCTTTGCCCTTGTTTCTCAAGACTTTGGCCCACGGACATGCTGAATTCGTAGGATGTGCAGGACTTGTTACTTCAGTTATACACTGATGTGTATGTCATTAGTTTTGTTGTGGATATCTTTCATGGTTGTACGCTAATTTTCTGGAGCTTTTTGGTACATAAATATTTATTCCAAATATGATTATGTCCTGGCATTTTTCAGGGGTGTTTGGGTGGTGTCACTGTGACTTGGTGCTCTGCATTGGTGAGTACATAGTTGGGGGGGGGGGGGGTCGCATATGTGTGTGCCCGTAACCTTTCGTCCTCCCCCTCCCGTGTGTCGTAGGTGCAGTACTCACCGTTGTCGTCTGCGCCGGACTTCGTACTCGTGGTAGATGAGAAGGTAGACGAGAGCAGGTAGGATGTTTAATTCGGGTTCCATGCTGTCCTCCTTCCTCCTGGAGTGCGTAGTGGTGAGCGTTTTCCCGTCCGTAGTCTGTTTCCGCCGTGTTTTTATCGGCGGTGCTCCCACCCCGGAAAAGGTGGCGTATTGGTGAGTTGTAATAGTGTGGGCGGTACATTGTCTGCCGCCTGTCTGTTGGCGGTGACCGCCGCGCTGTTTGTTTGTACCGCCGTGGCGGTCGGAGTGTTAAGGTGGCTGTCTGTGTTGGCGGTTCCCGCCAGGCTCAGAATCCCATTTTTTTTACCGCCAACCTGTTGGCGGGTTGGCCGCCGCTTTAACACCGACCGCCAGGGTTAGAATCACCCCCTATATGTCTGTATGACATTCCTGTCCTCTATGGTTGCCAGGTCTACTAATGGGTGGTATATTGGTGGTTGCCTCACTATCCTCATGGCAGGGTATCTATATTGAGAGGAGAGATTATACAATGAGTCATGCAGTCAGCACACATAAGCAGCACATGATATAATAGGTAACACCTAACACTGCTGACATATACAATACAGACCATGAATATGCACATGTTCCACTATTATTGCTGCACGTTGGCTAACATGTAAGTCGGGTATGTAACATATGTAATTGGACATGTGTGGGTGACTGAGCAGTCCTGCACTGATCACACATATATTATGAAATCTACCCATATATAGCCATCGCCAATGTACCACCAAGTAGCTTAACAGAGCTATCAACACATATACAGTTTCAACACATCATTTTGTCAATAATGTCACATTATGTTGCAATACCATAATGGCACAACATTGGGTTACACAGATATGTGGGCGAGTAAGTGGCTGACGCTCTTAAGTGAACCCATCCATAGATTACATGTGCAGAAAATGGCAGGCACCTGACCTAATGTAGTGGACAGTTGGAAGTGACCTCAATCCGCCAGTTGAAGTTGTCATAGTGTAGGAGGTTGCAAACTCCATGCAACTTGTCATTGGTTAACATTGCTGCTTTTGTTGGACTGGGGCCAATGGCGATTACGGCTTTGGTGAAGGTCCTGTACACGGCAGCCGTGACCGCCATTTTCTGCAGCCTTGCTCACATGACTCTTGCCAATATTGCTAGCTAGACCTCCAGGACATGAGCTGCTGTGTACTGCCTCTGGGAGCCATCATGCCACATCCTGCAGGTGATAAGTTCCCTAGCTTCAACCCAGAAGAGCTATAGAAGCAGGTGAAGGAGGTCCTGCCCCTTTATGGACAGCTGTATGGGGCACCAGTGGAGCAGCTGAGTCTCATGCCACAGCCATGTGTGATAGGGGTTGCGTCTGATGTTGAATCAGGCAAGGGTATTGGTGAGGGAGTAGATGTATGGAGATGGCACATAGTGAAGGTGTGTGAGCAGAGAGGATGGGTATGTGTGGGCACTTGCTATGGCAGGTGTTTAGTGAACACTACTGCATGGTGCATGTATACATGACTTTCTCCTTTTGTCTGTCATCTATGAAGGTGAATTCCCACCAGAAGAAGGGGATCTGGCGTGCCATCGCCGAACATGTGTGGACCCTTGGGTGCACAGACGGCGGAGTAACCATTAAGCGGTGGGAGGACCTGAGACACTGGACTCTGGAAACCACAGAGGCCCAGCTGGGGATGTCCTCCTAATGAGGGATGGGTGCCTGTTGGACACTGAACCCCCTATTGACCTGCATTTTGGCAGTGGCCTACCCTGAGGTGGATGGGTGTTTGAGGGCAGGGGCTAAATACTGACTGTATCCTGGTACTTGGCTCTGGTTGTATGGTGTTTGCTGTCTCACTGTAGCTTCTGTGACAATGTTGTAGGTGCTACATGTATGTAGACTAGTGGAAATCAGTAGTCCCCACCTTGCCTGAGTATTAGATGAAGATGTGGCATCATGGTTTGATATGTGAACGTTTATTTTACCTGTATCTTGTCATCTCTATAACTGCATCTGGAGGTGCTAAATCAATTTCACATGTGCGACACCATCCTGACATTTCTATGAATGTGAGCTGATGTATCACCCTACCCATTGAGTATAACTGGGTCCATCTATCAGCATATGAGCGATAGTGGCTCTAAGGTGTCTGTCCACTCCCATCTGTGTTGATCACCTGTATTTGCAACTGTATGACTCACTTTTTTTGTACAGGGACTATTAATATCTGGTACAGGTTTAGAATCCATGTGAGGTAGCCATCTCGTTAACACCATAGATATGGCCTGTATCGGAAAGTACATATGGGTTAGTTGTTGTATCCTCATTGACCCTTCATCTTCATTCTATGGGGTATGTGAAGGTAGCAACTGAAGGACATTCTAATTTGAGTGTCTGATATAGTATATTTGGACTCATCTTTCATTTCCATTATGTTGACATGTGTGTATTTCACGTTCAACCCAATGACTTTGCTCTACAGGTGGAAAGTACATGACTGAGCTAGCTTGCAATGGCAATTCTATGTGCCAATGTCCTAACATTTACAGTGGAACATTGGTTAGTTGCTGCCTACATCATGTCTCAATGGCTACTTAGAGGCACATCTAATGAAGTAGAACATTCATTGCTACCCTTGGCCGAGCTGATGTGGGCACTTTGGACACAACTAGGTTTTGAATGACTTATGAGATCAAGATGAAATGGTTTAGTTGTATCAATATTTCTAAAACAGATGTTTATTGTAATGGGATATATTGTCAGTGCAATGGCAGTTGTGTAGTTCCATGTGTGCATCATGTGTACATGTCATTTCAATGTGACATGTGTGTTGTCTGGCCTTTGGTATAGGTAATCACATGTCAGGAATGGTGTGAGTTATGTTGGTTTACTCATCTTGTCAAGTCGTCGAACTGTAACTGCATGTCAAGTGGAATGGGAGGTGCTCTAAGATGTATTTTGTGGCTGCCTGGAGTGTATTTGTTATGACAGTGCACTCAGACTATGGATGTATTATGTGTGCTCTGTAGGCCATTGGAACTGTACATGCATGTATGAAGTGATGTTGTAGATCTGTGTTTATTCAGATTTAGATCTTCCTCTGTGTTTTACATGCATATTCTCTAGAAATAAATTCTACACATCAGATGTCACTTATATGGGAGTCCCACTAGTTGTGGCTATGTAATGTAATGCATCCATATTGGCATATGTGTACAGAGGTTTTGGTCAGCCATTAGATATGATTGGCAGGTGCTGTGTAGTCTTTGAATAGGGTAGTCTTCACTATCAAGGAACATTACAAGTGGACATGGACTGGTCATGTGGAGTTTCAGAACATGCTTGATGTGTTGTGATTAGTCACCTGCTCTTCCTATGGGTGATAAGAGTATGGAGAGGTATGGTCAGGATTATGCTAGATATGTCAACTTCAGCCAGGGCATGAGCATGCTGACATGGCTTTACTGGGGATCATTTGGATTACTCCAGTCATGCTAACTTACTTGGATTTCGATGTGGGGATGAGGGATGACATAAAGGGGTGGAAAGTAGTAACATGTTGTGACATGATGTATGAAATGTGTATTGCCAACAGAGATAGCCTAGACAGGAGATGTTTCCCTACAGTTTTGCATGCTAACATGTGTGTATGTGAGGAATATGTTAACCCTCTATCTCCCTATCTGTCTCTCCCTCTCTCTCCATTTGTGTGCATCAGCATTGGCAGGCAAAGGAGACAGGGCACAGACAAGTGGTGATGCTTCTGGCCATGGGACCAGAGGGCTGCTACCACTGACAGCGAGAGACTCAGTGGCCCGGAGGGCGAGTAGAGTGCCACGGGGGAGACCAGATCTTCTGGTTCATCATCTTCAAAATCGTCTTCCAGTGGACACACCCAGGTGGTAGTGGACCCTTCTGGGAGCGTCCCAGCACCATCTTTGTCTGCCATCTCCCTTACTGCCACTACCCAACCTGTAGCTCCCCACCCAGTTGTCTGTGCCTCCATACCCACGAGAGTGGGCATCTGCTTCGCCGCAGCCCCTGTCAGCCCTGCTGCCCTCAATGAGGAGGCTATTGCCCTCCTGAGGACAATCTCTGTGGGTCAGTCAACCATTCTGAATGCCATCCATGGACTAGCAACTGAAGTCCAACAGAGCAATGCATTCCTGGAGGGCATTCACGGTGCACTGGCTGCCCTACAAAGGTCCTTTCAGGCTTTGGCCTCTGCACTGATGGCAGCCAGTCACCCTGTGTCTTCCATCTCCCTCCACCTTTCTCTTCCCAATGCCACACCCCACTTCCCCGTCCCAGCCAAAGCACATAGACAGACAAGCATGCACCCACCTTAACATCCAAGGGTGTAGCTGACAAATACAAGCACCACAAGACATGCACATAAACAACACCCACCTGCAAACACACCAACATCCACTACCTGCACAGACTCTCCCACCACCCCCACCTTCACATACTCTATACAAGATAGAGCTGCAGACACCACACCGACGTTCACAGATGCAGCCACAACTCCAATCCTACACACAGTCAGCACAATAGCAGACCCGCAGACATCCACCCCTGTCACCACATCTGCAGACACCACAACCACAGACATACCCACATGCAGCACATCTACCATACCTGCAGTCACCACTTCAAATGACAGTCACCCATCCACCATAGCATCTCCCAGCTCCTACTCCCCCCTCCTCCCAAGACACATAAACACCCACATTCACCTACTGAATAGACACACAGCACACACACGCATTCCTCACACAACTATGCACCCAAAACATCTACCAAAACACCTTCTACAACCACTCCCTCTCCCTCCACTCCCAAACCTTTTTGTCATGACCGTCCCCTTGTGGTAAAGAAGTTTTCCCTCTCGGAGTTGTCCCTTTTCGCTACTCCTCCCCTACCCAATATGACCCCCAAAAGGTCTGTGTCCCTCCCCAAGTCCAGGCCTACCACCTCCAAGTCCTCCCCTGCCCCACCTGCTAGTATCCATGCCCTTCCCCCACCAAGATGTCGACCCCTCCCAAGTGTTCCCAACCCTTCCCCTTCCCCTCGCTCTAAGCCCCCCTCACAAGCCCAAACCCAAATACCCCCTCCCAAACCGAAGCCCAAACCTCCCCATCTGTCCCCCCAAAACCCTGAGGTGCCTGACTGCCCCTTGATGCCCCTACCAGTGGAGGAAATTTAGCAATCAGGACAAATGTTAGGGGACTGAGCTGTCCCATATGTGCATTGTGCATATTGTCTTTTGGACTGGCCTATGGGCTTTTATGTTGTGCAGACTGGCCTATGGGCTTTTATATTGTTCGGAATGCATTTTCATATATATATATATATATATATATATATATATATATATATATATATAAACATATATATATATATATATATATTAATATAAATCTGGGCCAAACAGTTGTTGGTTCCATATTGGTCCTGCCTTTCTTTCCTCATGGTTGTTATGGTCTTGCCTGCTTTCATTTGTGTGTGAGTGACTTTTGGCTTTTGTGTGTGTGGTGGCTGTTCTACTACTACACACAAGTCTGCCCAGCATGTGTGGGTATGAGCTTTGCATTTGTCTGCAGTGATGGCTGTGTATTGTGTGTTGGACATGTAAGTGTTTGGGACAAGCATTTATGTTGATATTGTGTGTATTGATTGTGTTGACACATGTTATTTGGAGTGGTGCATGCCCTTTTGTGGTTGCACTGTGTCCGTGTGATATTTAGTATGTCAGAACTGTAGTGTGTTTGCCTGGTATGATGTATGCCAAGTTGTATGGTTGTGTAATTGTATGTCTTGGATTTCTGGTGTTATTATTTAGTGTCGTACATATGTTTTGTCAAGTGGCGGTCTGTATTGTGGTCGCTTGACAGTTTGTATGTGGTGTTACACTTGTGGTGTAGTTGTGTGATTTGTTGTTGTTGTGTTTAACTGTGTTAGTGCTGTGTGTCTGTGGCTTGTTAAGGAAGTGTATGCTGGCCATGGTGCTTGTAATATGTTTGTGCATTTGTATATGTGGCTGTGTGTTTATGTGTGGGTCAGTGTGGGAGTATTTGTGCGTGTCACCATTGCCACCCGTTCAGGATGTGTATGTTGTGTGTGCATTGATACCTTGACATTATGCAAGTTGCTGTCATTGTCATTGCTTGTTCCAGAGTTGTTGTGTGAGCAGGAGCAGCGGGAAGACGTGTAGTTCAGGTTCCTTGGCGGCTCCAGACGGGCATGTGTTCCTGAAGGTGAGTGTCTCCTTTTGTAGAGTTGCTTTCCCCAAGGGTTTCTGTGGTGGTCTGACTACAGTAGAAACCTTGGCGGTGTGCAGCCTCATAATCTGTCCAGTGGAAACATGATCTCCATCGGCCTGAAGGTGCCTACAACCGCCCGTGGCAGCCTGACTGCACTGGCAGTGCCAGCAGTGATTTGGCTGTGTTCTGTTGTCAATGCCGCCATGATCATATTTTGGTGTTCTTATACGCCAGCCTGTTTGCGGTCGGCCCACCACCGCCAACATGGAGGTCAGGAGACCGCCAAAGTCATAATGACCCCTTAAGTCAATCTTTTAAGTTACTATAGTCAAAAGTGTAATGTCCATCACTTGCATCTATGCTGTAAAATCCAAAATTCAGGTCACTCTAACCAAGGGTTAGGCCACTCTGCCTGAGTCTACGTCCTCCAGGATAAACTTATGGGGAGTACTGAGTCCTCCCTCTGATGCCTTCCAAAAGCAAAGTCGGCTGATATTCAACCTATGTAATTAACATTTTCTAAGTGGTTTTGAGATAATCGAAGCAGATGCATAACATCATGTCAAGTTATTTTTTATGGCAGCACTTACCCACAAAATCAACATTAGCAAGCAATATTTGGCTGCATCTCTCTTAAATGATACTTTTTTTAGAATCCATATCAACAAGTCACTTTCTCTTCAAGAAATTAGCATATAAATCAACAAGAATAACAAACAAAAATAAGATTAGAAATTTATCACACCACTTGCTCTGTAATACTCTCTTTTTTGACCAGCACAGAGTCAGAGTCTATTCATCAAACATTTTCTTTAAACCTGAAACTAATCCAGCACTGTTTTGGGATTTAACACTGCAATGTCTTAGCTCCCCCGTCTGTCCCTAAGGACATGGACAGTTCTTCAGAAAACAGCATAAATTGTTCAGGGTTTAAACCCTCTCACCTGTGATATTTAAAACAATGATATTTTTGCCCTCACCATATAAATGTAATAATATTAATGTAACATTAATGTATTTAAATAGTTCTCACCAATTTTTTTGTTGAACATCCAACAAGAGAAGATTTTTTAAAACACTTATGCGCAAATTAGTCCATGAATGGCATTTCCACTCAACATGTGCAAGAAATTGGGTTTCTGGTTGAGGGACTGGAGCCCTTCTCAAGCAGTAACCACAATTCTTGTATGGAGGAATACTTCAGTAAACTCTAAATTAATCAATGCTGAGACCTCTGGTAGCTTGAAACAGAGCAGTCAGACTTAACCCTGAACATGTTAAGTATGTGTGCAACACTCTAAACAGTAATACAGTGAAAACACCACACAAGAAAAATCCACACCAATTTAGGAAAATAGAGTGTACTTTAATAAATAAAACAAGACCAAAACAATACAAATCCAAACAGTATAAATGTTGAAATGCAAAACAAAGCCAAAACACACAAAGTGCCAACCAAGGCTATCTGGTCATGAGAGACCGGGAGAAAGTCTCAAGTTCAGGTCGACGGCAATTTAATGTGGGTCAGATACAGGGAATAGGTTAGTCCCACTGAAAAGGTAAGTTCTCAGTCCAGTGCCAAGAGTCCCTTTTGCAATGGAGGAAGGGGCGGCAAGTATTAGGAAACGATTGCAGACAAACTTTGTTGTAGAGAGCAGTGTAGGCTGAGTGTCACAAACAGTCATTGCTCTAGCGCACAGTGAGGCTGCAGCTTTGTGGTGGCACTCCCTGTAAGCGGTGGATGCTACAGCATGAAGGGTCAGGCTCACTAAGCTTTGTTTTTCAGGGCTGTGTGAGTGACTATAATTTGGCACCAACAGTCTTGTTTGCAGTCATGAGTAACCCCAAGCAGGTCCAGTCCTTCTCACCAAGGCAAGAAAGCAGCAGGCAGCAAGTCAGCACAACAAGTCAGCAGCCTCTCAGAGCAGCACTCCAGTAGAGTGACAGTCCTTTCAGCAGGGCAGCAGTTCTTCTTCCTGGCAGAGTATTCACAGGTTCAGAAGTGTACTGAAGTGTTTGTGTTGGAGGCCCAATAGTTAAATCCAGTTT
Organism: Pleurodeles waltl; assembly: GCF_031143425.1. NCBI lineage: Eukaryota > Metazoa > Chordata > Amphibia > Caudata > Salamandridae > Pleurodeles > Pleurodeles waltl. The sequence goes on from NC_090447.1 coordinate 934,797,691, forward strand.
TGCCTTTGAAATGGAAGACACTTCTAGAGGTTCCCCTTTAGAATGCACAGGTATCCTGCCTCCCTGGCCCTGGCTCCAGATTAGGGATATGCAGGCCTGTGTGTAGAGGTAGGACACAGTCTATTCAAATGTAAGTAAGGCATCAACCAGCTCCTCTTTCCTATCCTACCAGTGATGACCCATCCATGCACACTTAAGCTGTATTGTGTATGCCTGTCAAGGAGGACTACATAATTACACCCAGTTATGTGACTGAGAGACTGGTGGCTCGAAACAAATGGCTAAGGTAGGAAATTGCCAACTTTCAAAAAGTAGCACTTTCAAAATTATAATTAAAACTCTGACTCTACCTTATTAGAGGGTTTTTTATTACAATTCCTAAGGCACCGAACATGTACTGACTGGTTACCTCCTCCAAGTTGGAAATTACTGTGTATTAAATGTAATAAGGTAAAACCAATGATATCCTATGGGAGAGGTAGGCCTTGCAGTAGTGAAAAATAAATATGAGTTTTCTGCTACCAGGACATCTCAAACATAAGCAGACATGTCCAATGTTTCAAATATACTGCACCCTGTTCTCTGGGATATCCAGGGCCTACCCTAGGGTTGATTTGTAGGTATTAAAAGGAAATGTTTAGGCCTGGCAAAGGGTTTATTTTGCCAGGTCTACTTGGCAGTTAGAAATCAGCACAAAGGCTGCAATGGCAGGCCTGAAACATTTGTGAAAGAACTATTTAAGTGGGCTACAGGACCACTAGTGAAAAAAGAACAGATGCAATGCAAACATTTAACCCAGTCACAAAGATCTTGGTTTATTCCATCATGTTGTGCCCATCATGCCACCCCATTTTAGACCCAGCAATATGCAAATCAGTCTTGACCCTGCTCCCAATGGGAGCAGCTCAATCCAAGCCCTCCCTGGACCAGAAACAAATGTCCTGGGACCTGTTTCGGGGTATCAGCCCTCATCAAGCAGGCTAGCTTGAATCCAGAGGTGCAGTGTCAGGGGTCCATCTCTGGGCATACCCCTAGCCACTTAGCGTGCACATAGCAACATCACAACATAAAATGATGGATGGAGTATTAAAACCTTTCAAACACTCAAACCCAGTTACAGATCTGGGTTTTATTAATCATTATTTTGCTCACCGCATCCCAGTGTGGACCCAGCCATATGGTCCCCAAAGCAAGAGTCCTGCCCAAACTGCCAAGCCAGGTCCTCCCTGCACCAGAGGCAAGCATAAACCCAGATCTCTGTGACTAGCATGCGTGTTTGCATTGTTCTGCATTCTGTCCATCACCTGTTCTTTTTGCAGCAGGTCCACTAGTAGCATTTCATTTACAGGCCCTGGGTACAATTAGTATCACTTTACTAGGGACTTGGAAGTAAATTAAATATTCAGTTTGGGTATAGGCTAATGTTACTATGTTCTAAGTGGGGAACACATGCACTTTAACATTGGTTAGCGGCGGTGAAGTATGAAGAGTCCTTATCCCAGCAAAAATGAGATCAGAAAAACGTGGAGTAGAAAGGGAAAACGTTTCCAGGAAGAACACCCTAAGGCAGCCCCCAAGTTAACCTATGAGAGAGATAGGCCTTGCACACTGAAAACTAAATTTGGCAGTAGTTCACTGTCAGAACATATAAAACACATTAGTATATGTCCTATCTTAAACATACACTGCATCCTTCCCATGGTGCTACTTAGGGCCTACCTTAGTTGTGTCTTTCATGTATAAAAAGGGAATGTTTAGGTCCTGCAAGTGGGTACAGTTGCCAAGTCAACAGACAGTGCAGTGACAGGTCTGAGCCATGTTTATAGGGCTACTTATGTTGGTGGCACAACCAGTGCTGCAGGCCCACTAGCAGCATTTGATTTACAGGCCCTGGGCAATTCTAGTGCATTGTACTAGGGACTTACTAGTAAATTAAATATGCCAAACATGGAAAGCCAATTACACATATAGTTTACGTAGGATCACTTGCACTTTAGCACTGGATAGCAGTGGTAAAGTGCCCAGAATATCAAAAACAGCAAAAGCAGTGTCCAGCACACATCAACAACCTGGGAAACAGAGACAAAACGTTAGGGAAGACCACACCAAGGATGCCAAGTCTAACAGTCCCAGATATTTCTTCCTTTAATAAATCCAGACTGTACCCTTCCAATTAATTTAGGCAATAGGGATCTAAGCAAAGGGCCTGTATTTTCCCAATAAATTATATTCCAAATTAACAAGCGAAATGGCTCTATAGCTTTTACAGAGTGTTGGGTCTTTGTTTTCTTTACAGATAAGACATATTACAGCTTCTTGAATGGATCCTCCAGCAGATTTAGAGGAAATTAAATGGGTAAATTGCTGATGTAATTTTGGTGTGACATGTTTAAAGAACAATGGGTAGCATTTTATAACCTTGAGAATATATTGATAACAATAAACAATAAACAGTGGAAATACATAAATAACAAGATACATGAAAAACAAGCAAGGGAATAACAGATGACAAAATAAAATAGTTTGGGGAAGGTCAGAAGAAGGTCAGGAATAATGAATAGAAAAAGAGGATTTTGCTTGCCATAAGAAGGAATATACTCTGGTTACTGGTAACAAACCTCTTGAATTCCTCTCAAAAACTGTCAGCTTGCAAAGCCCTAGGACTGAAGTGGTTGCTAAACCTCCAAGACTCTGTACTGCCAATATGGATAATTAAAAGATCCTGTTGAATCTTTGTCACACTTTATGCTTTGATTTCTTAGCAATTATATCATACCAAAATAACTTTGCTCTGTTAGGATTTAATGGTGTCATTTTTTCTTTTTCCTTTTCTACCTTCTTTTTCTTTCTCTCCTCTAATTATTTTCTAGATATTGACTTGATTTTTAATACCTCACATACCATAACACGTGTTTGCTTACATATTATTTGTTGTGCAAGTTTAAATAAACTTCATATTTTAAACTAAAATAAATAGACAACTGTTGACACATAACACTTTGTTCTTTATAGGAAAAGTTAATCAAATCATCTTAAAGCAGAAGTTGCATTAGAATTGACTGTTATTAAAGAAGTAATAGGGCACTCACTGATATGGCCCTCACAGGATATGCTATCAACCCATTCCTCATCATTTGCTGTTTACTCTGTATTTTACTAAAGCAAATCTGCCTGTAACATATATGCAACTCTTAGGTCTTTGTCTGCATTCATCAATCACCCACGGTGCTGTCCATGTCTCCTGTCTCCATCTTCTCCTTCCAAAGAAGTAGGAGTGTGTTTTATAGTAAAATGTCAGGGTCCTCTCATGGTGTGTGTGTGTGGCATTTGAATGCTTCTGCGAGTGGTTTTTGAATGATACTATGAAAAGGTTTTAGGGATTTGGTAACATTTGTGGCCTTTTTTGTCATTGATGTGGAAGGGAGTGATGTAGTGATGAGTCAAATCTACGATTGGCACAGATTAGCAGGGCGGGCTTTAGGGCGATGCGAGCAGTGCAACCTCACCGGGTGCTGACCTCAGGAGGGTGCTGTCTTTATCAAGAAATAAGAAGCTTGCAATTTAAAAGCACCTCCTGAAACGTTTCTTGTGTGTCCAGCCTTCAGGAAGCATTTAAAATGTCGAAATACTTCTTGTGATTAATGTTCGTGCAAGGCAGAGATTTTGTAATTTTGTCTACTGCCAGCTTTGACTCACCATAAAGTAGAACAGAGGGTTCATATGTAGAGGGTTAATGTCCCTGCTGCAAAGAACAAAACTATATTATATGTGGATAGCTGAGTGGATTAGTAAAACCAACCTTTACAAGGGCGTTTAAAACAAATGAATGTACGTGAAAGGGGGGCTATGGAGAGATGAGGGGCACATTTGCTGGGTGGTAGTGAGGGAATCCGAGGAGGTGGTCATGGGGCGCCATAAGCGTTAAAGCTGGCCCTGCAGATTAGGGTAATGTGACAAGGACATAGATGCTGCCTTTGCCCTTGGTAGGTTCTTTGTTGTTGATGATGACATTTGCTAGACAAAGGGGGGGGGCCTTACTGAATTACACCCTCAATATATTGATTTTTAATGGATAGTTGAAATGTGACAATAAAACCCCTTTAATTATGGTACATCCTTTTTCGAAGAAGGAAAGGGAAGTTTGTTTAGATAGGGAAGTGATATACTCTACACTTCACTTATAGGTATAAAGATGTGTACAGTTTTAATCTAAGAAATGGCAACACATTGAGGTCTCCATGATATAGAAAATTAAAAGGCAAAAGAAAACTGTGTTGATTATGTGCACCAACGGGGATGACTGTCACAAAATTTGCAGCATGAATATTTATATATATTTCTTTTAATCTGCTTTCCAGAAGGCTGTGATCAAAATGGCATATGCTTCTCTTGCCAGACGTTCTCAAAAATGTCCAAATAAGGTGACGCTCAGTTTTTTTTCACATTTAACAGGTTTCTGATTTTGCATAATACATGACAGAAATAAATGTACAAATGGCCTCACAGCATTTCATTAGAATTCACAGACTCTGGTCGATATGCCACCGATATCTACTATAAAGGACCTGATTTACATTTCTGTTAAAGATTTGGTTAATTTGTACCTGTGAAATGCAGGCAGCGTCCTAAACATCACATATGGCGTCTAGCATGTGAGGTCCAGCCTGGGAGAAATAAAATTTATACATATAAAGACACACAAGGAGGACCCGATCTTCATTGTGACACCTTTTCACTTAAACAACAAGCCATCTCTTTATCACAGAAAATGCTACATATAGTAATAACATTACAATGAATAATGGAAAGTGGGATTCGGTTTTGCGCAACATGAAAAAACTACAGGAACTGGGCTTTCAATGGACACATATTGAAGGACATTTTACTGTTTTTCTTTTAATTATACTTTAAAGGATATCAAGGTAGTTTCCCTTGGTGCACCATTACAAAGAAAGTTCTGAAGACTGTGCACTCAGTTTAATTTTGCTCACTAGTTTCTGATGACCAAGCTGGGCAGAGAGGCTTACCTCAGACTGGAATGCAACTAATAAAAGGTCAGACGCTTTCAGTTACTTCACAAATAATAATACATAGCTGCTGTCTTGCTTCGGCTTAAAAACCAATTACAATTATTGAGGCGAAATGAGATGACAGCCTTGGATTTTTGGTATACATTTAGAAGAATTAGGTTTTACTGTATATCTTTCAAGGCTATTTCTTACGGAAACAAAACCAATACTTCTGGCTTATATTTGGTGTGTCTTCACGGTGTGTCACATTGCAATTTCCCATCCCAATGCAAATCAGCATGCATTAATGGGCCAGGCAAGATGTGATAGTGCCCGCCCCCACAGTGCATGCATAAATGAGCCTAGGAGCAGACTTGTTTGGTCTGACATTTGTATGCATCAATAGGTCTATTAACAATGTCGACACACAGTGGATACATCAGTAGCGGAGCCAGTGGCCGCACAGAGTGCATACATGAATGTAAGAGACATCAATGGTTATATGAAAATCATGCATCAGTGAACCCAGTAGTTGGGTATACGTGGTCCCTGCACAGTGTATGCATCTATGGTCTTAATAATGGCTGACAGTCTTCCTACAGATTGCATGAATCAATGAGATATATAAGGGTGTCAATTATAACATATATTACATGAACTAATAGGACTAGTATGGTGCATCAGTGTCTCCCACAGTGCACGCATGAACGAACCTAGTAAGGTGTGTCAGTGGCTCATCACTGAGCATGCATCAATTGACCCAGTAACATCAGTGGTCCTCACCGACTCTGCATTATTGGATTTAGTAGGTACATGAATCAGTGGCCTTAGCGACTACTGTCAGCAGTTGCACTTATTACATGTATGAAATGACCTGGTAATGAATGACAAGCGTTGAAAAGAGTGCATTTTGAATGAACCAAATGGGTGCCATTAGCATCACACAGGGTCTGCATCTATGGACCTAGTATCAGGTGTCAGTCACTCCATGAGGCTGGCAGCAACATAAGAGTCAGGAATGAAAATGTTTCTACGATGCTCTGTTCCTTTGAGAGGTCAGCATGAGTGTACTGCCTATGGAGGTGCAAGTTGGCGGCACCTCTATCTTCAGATCTATATTGTGCCTCAATTGGGGTTGGAGAAGAATCATAAAAACTCCAAGTTTTTTTGAAAATGAAAACAATTATGACCATGATTGGGTGCCTATGTTTGTATACACCAATGAGTGCCTCATAAATCCTCCATAACATTTGTGTTAGCACGCAGTAAAATATATACACAGAATTACTATTAATGCCGTAACACAACAAAAGAACGCTATTTGAAATCAAACTAATGGCAGCCCTGTTAGCATTCCACACGATAACTGACAATTTTAGTGATGAGAGCATGATTTTGAGCGAGTCACAAAACTCAGCGCTGGGTTTTCTGCGGGTGAGAAATATTCTGGAAAGCAAGCATTCTATGCTACACACGTTGTATCTATGCCTTAAATCTATGCCTTAAAGCAGACTAATCAATTACAAGATCAGTTTTTGAGATGCAGTTAAATAATGTCTGATAATATACGCCAGCAGGTCTTGATCAATCTCAGGTATGAATAAGCCTTTAATGTAATGTTTCAAAGACAGTGCCAAAAACACCAGATATGGTGAGAAGAAGTATTTTCCCACTGGCCGACCCAGGTCCTTGCCATTGATGCAGCAGTGCACATAATAGAACTTTGGGGCTGGAGTCAATTTGAGTAACTGTAGTAAAGATGGGTGTTTCTTTAGTGGGGGCACAGGCACCAGACGGTGCCATCAGAAAGCTTTTGACGAATCGGGTATCAATAAAACGGGTACATTTCATGCAGTTTGGCTGAGTTTCTCATTGAAAGAGTAGGCATAGAAAATGAAATATCCCTCATAATGTTGCAGTAGCAACTGTCGTAGATTAAACCATTCTCCGTACAATAAAATGCCATTTGCAAGCCATTCTATAGCAAAGATCAGATGCATAAAAATTAACAAGGATTCAATGTGAAGTTGACTCTTTTACTTCACAACTTCTAATGATCTGTCTGCTCTGTGTGTGCTGCTTTAGTCTGGAATGATCTAAAATGTGAATAGAATACCAGAACTGCATTTGTTAAGAGACTGACCCATATGTTCACAAAATAAAGGTTGACAAGAATGAAGCCTTTGGGTTACGCTACGCAATTAATAAACAATTACATGCTGAGCTGCCATAAAGAAGCTCATTAACAAAGGAGCACAGCTAAAATGACTCTTTCTATATTATTTCATTTTTTGCTAAGCAGGACCTTTAGATACATATGAAGCTGTCTCTAGCCAGGCCTAAAACCTGTCAGCATAGAGCAGTTGTATCAAAACTGTGTATCATCAACATAAGACTGAATTTGTTAAGCATTAGTGACACCTAAATCTAGCTTATTTTGAAAGCCTGGGACGGTCTTCAAGCACCAAGAAGCCTTGAATGCCTGTGAAATCTTTCGGTGTTTGGTAAGTGAGGTTTAATAATATTAAAAATAGCCTTATGATGTGCTTTTCCTTGAAATGATCGAGAATTAAACGTATTTTTTTAAATGTAGAGGGGCACAAATATAGTTTTTACTCTTGCTAAGTAAAATATGGTTATATTGTTTGGACAATCAAGTAACAGATCTGGATGTTTTAAATAAATCAATTACTGTTTTTAGCTGATGTTCCCACTACTGTGCCATGCATTTGGGAGTTTGGATAGCTGGAATGGGAATTACATGTGGACCCTGAATTACCAGGACGTTTCCCCCCTCTTTGCTCCCACTCCAGATGTGGTTCTCTGCACGGATTCATCGTGCTTTCAGATGAAGGAATCTGTGCACACAAAAACAGATGGAAACACCAGGTGTGAGTCTAAACCTGCTGAACTCAGAATTGGGTGAGTTATGTGCCCCACTCAGATATCGCTATACCGTAAGCTGAATAAAGCCCTAGGTATCCTCAACCTTATTTACAAGAACTGACTCATCGCTGCCTTGCTGCAGCGATGAGTCGAAATAACTTGTGTTTTGTAATGATAGAATCCTACTCCATGTATGGGCTGTATGTACAATATGGCACACAATGGTGTAAGGTTCCTGCATGGTTAAAAAAAAATGATGCATCTGTGTGTGCCATGTCGTAGGGACCTCTGACGCTCCTGCTGCAAAAGTGACTCAGGGCTGACTTGCAACACATAAAGTGGGGCAAATCCTCTCTGAGTCACTTCTGAGTGTGGAATGCAAAAGTAAAAAAAATTACAATTCATGAAAAAAATGGCGCACTTCACAGAAGGCAGTCATGGAGCAGCAACAAATACAACAACTGCAGCACCAGCCAGGATGCCCAGACTGACTCCCAGGGGAAGAGGAAGTGCAACTGCAGTGAGGAGGAGAATGATATCTTGATCACTGAGGTGACAGAGCACCAACATCAGCTCTTTGTCACCTCATAATTTCCACTAGTGAGGAAAGATGCCATTTGTTAGTCCATTGTGGAAGAAGTCAACATTGTGGGACAAGTGAAGAGGACTATCACTGACTGCAAGACAAGATACTCTGGCATGCTTTTAAGCACCGGACAAAGGAGAAACTGGCCAGCAACCTGAAGGCAGCAATGCAGACCAAAGGAGGGATCACAGTGCCCCAGAAGGAGCTGGATGCCTTAGAGGAGTGGGTGGCAGCTGTCTTCCCAGACAATGTGGTGGCTGAGGCACCCGGACAAGACAGTGCAGCACATTAGGTACAACTACAGACACAGGGTAAATATCATCAAGGGGCAAGAAGGGCAAAAAGATCATGTTGCACAGTGAAGCTAGATGTGTCCCAGAGCTCCACTGTTCTGTACAGGGCAAAGGACAGGTATCAGGATCATGTCCCATGAAATGCCAAAGAAATGTCACGCACACTACCAAGTGATATGTTGCACAGCTCAGTTAGGCTCTTCACGTTTATCTATTACAGGTGTGAAGTGCAGCACCAGTCCAGATCAACCTGTGTATACTGGCATGTGTAGTGCAATGCACAACATGAGTCAACAGAACTATAAGTCACACAATACAAAGTAAAAAAAAAAACATGGGGTCCCTATTACAAGTTAAGCGGTGCAGGACAGCATTGCAAGGCACCTTGCTGTGCTGCCATCTGCCACATGGAAAGGGGAGGAATGTCCTATATTGACTAGATAACATGCATACCTGACCTCTGTCCCTGCACTGACGCATGGGCAGCCTAGCACCAAATACAACCACTCTTGCACCATGTTGCAAGGATGCCTGCTTCGCAGACAGGATTGTCCCTGTGCAGGAAGGGAACCCCTCATGCACAAAACAATCATGCCTGGTTTTGCTCTCTTCCTACGTGTGATGCAGAATGCAGCACACATAGAAACAGGAAAAACAAAGAGAAGCAAATGTATCACTCCTTGTTACAGCTATCCTGGAGAGGTGTAAGAATGTTTTGTATTCCCTGGGTCACAGGACCTTGTAAATCAGGGAATGCAACAAAGCCCATAGGGTTTGCATTTGAAAACGGACAGCAACTCCCATGGTTTGGCATGTTGCATTCCCTGGTTAACAAAACCATGTAAGTCAGGGAATGCAACAAAGCCCATAGGCTTTGCATTTGAAAACCCACCTTAACACTCATTGTTTGCCCCCTAATGCAGACTAAGGCAATACAGCAACTTGCACAGCCTTGCCTCATTCCATATCTATAAGGCCAGCAAAAGCCATGCAATGTTGCCTTTTGTGGCTTTATAGAAATAGGTCTGCAGCTTGCTCCGCCAATGTGTCACAAAAAGTGTTGTACTAGCATTGGAGGCCCATAAACATTAATAGGCACTGTAACAAAAGCCAAGAGCATGTACTTGTCAAAGGAGAAACAGTGGGTGGTCAGGTGTGTAGTATGTGAAGTATCAACATCTAGAAACATGCCAAGAGCCACATGTACATTAACTGTCATGACAATAAATAGCACACAGCTGTCGTTACATGTCATGGTAGGGACCACCAGAACTCATGCCATGTACTAAATGTGATTTGGTTAGGGTTAATGCATGTGATGCAAATCAGAGGACAATGCTTGTTGAAAACTAAGCTGCTGTGTCTCCCTGGTGGGCCCATGGGTGTGCAGTTCATTGTAAGTGCTGGCTGAGTAGGGTGCACTTTCACTGGGTCTGAATGAGGAGACATTGTATAGCAATGAGGTCAGAATGGATATGTGTGTTTCAAGGTAGCCAGGCCAGTACACATGCACTGCTGTGTCTAACAGCAGTGTCACACTTGTGTTACAGATGGAAGGGATGACAGAGAAGATCCCTTTGTGGTACAACATCCTACAAGTGATATGGTCCTGGGTGAAGATGTAGCATGTGGCAGGAGGAAGTCTGAAGAAAAATTGTCTTACCATGCCACAAATGTCTTAGTAGGAGGATGTGAAATAGAGATCTGTAAAGTACAGGAAGAACTAGTCTGCCACCACAAAGGGCAGGTGTAAAGAAATGGCTCCCTGTTGCAGTTACCCCCCACTTTTTGCCTGATACTGATGCTGACTTGACTGAGAAGTGTGCTGGGACCCTGCTAACCAGGCCCCAGCACCAGTGTTCCTTCACCTAAAATGTACCATTGTATCCACAATTGGCACACCCTGGCATTCAGATAAGTCCCTTGTAACTGGTACTTCTAGTACCAAGGGCCCTGATGCCAAGAAAGGTCTCTAAGGGCTGCAGCATGTCTTATGCCACCCTAGAGACCCCTCACTCAGCACAGACACACTGCTTACAAGCCTGTGTGTGCTGGTGAGAACAAAATGAGTAAGTCGACATGGCACTCCCCTCAGGGTGCCATGCCAGCCTCTCACTGCCTATGCAGTATAGGTAAGACACCCCTCTAGCAGGCCTTACAGCCCTAAGGCAGGGTGCACTATACCATAGGTGAGGGTACCAGTGCATGAGCACTGTGCCCCTACAGTGTCTAAGCAAAACCTTAGACATTGTAAGTGCAGGGTAGCCATAAGAGTATATGGTCTGGGAGTCTGTTTTACACGAACTCCACAGCACCATAATGGCTACACTGAAAACTGGGAAGTTTGGTATCAAACTTCTCAGCACAATAAATGCACACTGATGCCAGTGTACATTTTATTGTAAAATACACCCCAGAGGGCACCTTAGAGGTGCCCCCTGAAACTTAACCGACTATCTGTGTAGGCTGACTAGTTTTAGCAGCCTGCCACAAACCGAGACATGTTGCTGGCCCCATGGGGAGAGTGCCTTTGTCACTCTGAGGCCAGTAACAAAGCCTGCACTGGGTGGAGATGCTAACACCTCCCCCAGGCAGGAATTGTCACACCTGGCGGTGAGCCTCAAAGGCTCACCTCCTTTGTGCCAACCCAGCAGGACACTCCAGCTAGTGGAGTTGCCCGCCCCCTCCGGCCAGGCCCCACTTTTGGCGGCAAGGCCGGAGAAAATAATGAGAAAAACAAGGAGGAGTCACTGGCCAGTCAGGACAGCCCCTAAGGTGTCCTGAGCTGAGGTGACTCTGACTTTTAGAAATCCTCCATCTTGCAGATGGAGGATTCCCCCAATAGGGTTAGGATTGTGACCCCCTCCCCTTGGGAGGAGGCACAAAGAGGGTGTACCCACCCTCAGGGCTAGTAGCCATTGGCTACTAACCCCCCAGACCTAAACACGCCCTTAAATTTAGTATTTAAGGGCTACCCTGAACCCTAGAAAATTAGATTCCTGCAACTACAAGAAGAAGGACTGCCTAGCTGAAAAACCCCTGCAGAGGAAGACCAGAAGACGACAACTGCCTTGGCTCCAGAAACTCACCGGCCTGTCTCCTGCCTTCCAAAGATCCTGCTCCAGCGACGCCTTCCAAAGGGACCAGCGACCTCGACATCCTCTGAGGACTGCCCCTGCTTCGAAAAGACAAGAAACTCCCGAGGACAGCGGACCTGCTCCAAGAAAAGCTGCAACTTTGTTTCCAGCAGCTTTAAAGAACCCTGCAAGCTCCCCGCAAGAAGCGTGAGACTTGCAACACTGCACCCGGCGACCCCGACTCGGCTGGTGGCGATCCAACACCTCAGGAGGGACCCCAGGACTACTCTGATACTGTGAGTACCAAAACCTGTCCCCCCTGAGCCCCCACAGCGCCGCCTGCAGAGGGAATCCCGAGGCTTCCCCTGACCGCGACTCTTTGAACCTAAAGTCCCGACGCCTGGGAGAGACCCTGCACCCGCAGCCCCCAGGACCTGAAGGACCGGACTCTCACTGGAGAAGTGACCCCCAGGAGTCCCTCTCCCTTGCCCAAGTGGAGGTTTCCCCGAGGAACCCCCCCCCCTTGCCTGCCTGCAGCGCTGAAGAGATCCCGAGATCTCTCATAGACTAACATTGCGAACCCGACGCTTGCTTCTACACTGCACCCGGCCGCCCCCGCGCTGCTGAGGGTGAAATTTCTGTGTGGGCTTGTGTCCCCCCCGGTGCCCTACAAAACCCCCCTGGTCTGCCCTCCGAAGACGCGGGTACTTACCTGCAAGCAGACCGGAACCGGGGCACCCCCTTCTCTCCATTCTAGCCTATGTGTGTTGGGCACCACTTTGAACTCTGCACCTGACCGGCCCTGAGCTGCTGGTGTGGTGACTTTGGGGTTGCTCTGAACCCCCAACGGTGGGCTACCTTGGATCAAGAACTAAGCCCTGTAAGTGTCTTACTTACCTGGTAAAACTAACAAAAACTTACCTCCCCCAGGAACTGTGAAAATTGCACTGTGTCCACTTTTAAAACAGCTATTTGTCAATAACTTGTAAAGTATACATGCAATTTTTATGATTTGAAGTTCCTAAAGTACTTACCTGCAATACCTTTCGAATGAGATATTACATGTAGAATTTGAACCTGTGGTTCTTAAAATAAACTAAGAAAAGATATTTTTCTATATAAAAACCTATTGGCTGGATTTGTCTCTGAGTGTGTGTACCTCATTTATTGTCTATGTGTATGTACAACAAATGCTTAACACTACTCCTTGGATAAGCCTACTGCTCGACCACACTACCACAAAATAGAGCATTAGTATTATCTATTTTTACCACTATTTTACCTCTAAGGGGAACCCTTGGACTCTGTGCATGCTATTCCTTACTTTGAAATAGCACATACAGAGCCAACTTCCTACATTGGTGGATCAGCGGTGGGGTACAAGACTTTGCATTTGCTGGACTACTCAGCCAATACCTGATCACACGACAAATTCCAAAATTGTCATTAGAAATTGATTTTTGCAATTTGAAAAGTTTTCTAAATTCTTAAAAGACCTGCTAGGGCCTTGTGTTAGATCCTGTTTAGCATTTCTTTTACAGTTTAAAAGTTTGTAAAAGTTTGAATTAGATTCTAGAACCAGTTGTAGATTCTTAAAAAGTATTCCAACTTTTAGAAGCAAAATGTCTAGCACAGATGTGACTGTGGTGGAACTCGACACCACACCTTACCTCCATCTTAAGATGAGGGAGCTAAGGTCACTCTGTAAAATAAAGAAAATAACAATGGGCCCCAAACCTACCAAAATACAGCTCCAGGAGCTTTTGGCAGAGTTTGAAAAGGCCAACCCCTCTGAGGGTAGCAACTCAGAGGAAGAGGATAGTGACTTGGAGGAAAATTCCCCCCTACCAGTCCTATCTAGGGAGAACAGGGTCCCTCAAACCCTGACTCCAAAAATAATAGTCAGAGATGCTGGTTCCCTCACAGGAGAGACCAACACCTCTGAAATCACTGAGGATAACTCCAGTGAAGATGACCCCCTGTTAGCCAGGATGGTCAAAAGATTGGCTTTGGAAAAGCAGCTCCTAGCCATAGAAAGGGAAAGAAAAGAGATGGGCCTAGGTCCCATCGATGGTGGCAGCAACTTAAATAGGGTCAGAGATTCTCCTGACATCCTAAAAATCCCCAAAGGGATTGTAACAAAATATGAAGATGGTGATGACATCACCAAATGGTTCACAGCTTTTGAGAGGGCTTGTGTAACCAGAAAAGTAAACAGATCTCACTGGGGTGCTCTCCTTTGGGAAATGTTCACTGGAAAGTGTAGGGATAGACTCCTCACACTCTCTGGAAAAGATGCAGAATCTTATGACCTCATGAAGGGTACCCTGATTGAGGGCTTTGGATTCTCCACTGAGGAGTATAGAATTAGATTCAGGGGGGCTCAAAAATCCTCGAGTCAGACCTGGGTTGATTTTGTAGACTACTCAGTAAAAACACTAGATGGTTGGTTAACTGGAAATGAAGTGTGTAACTATGTTGGGCTTTATAATTTGTTTATGAAAGAACACATTTTAAGTAACTGCTTCAATGAAAAGTTGCATCAGTATCTGGTAGACCTAGGTCCAATTTCTCCCCAAGAATTGGGAAAGAAGGCAGACCACTGGGTCAAGACTAGGGTAACCAAAACTTCCACTGGGGGTGACCAAAAGAAAGGGGTTACAAAAACTCCCCAGGAGAAAGTGGGTGACACTAGAAACAAAGAAAAAGAGTCCTCTGTAGGCCCCCAAAAACCAGAACAGGTGGGTGGGCCCCAAGACACAACCCAAAACAAAGGTGGGTACCAGGGTAAGAACTGGGATGCCACTAAGGCATGGTGCCACAACTGTAAACAGTCTGGGCACCACACCAAGGACACTTCTTGTCCCAAAAACAAACCCCAGAACAAAATTCCAGGGGTAACCAGTGTAGCCATGGGAGATGACTCCTCAGATGAGGAGGTCTTCATAGCCTTCAACTGGAAACAGGGCCCAACAGGTGAGTTGGAGATTCCAGAGGGAAGTAGACACTTCCACCACCTACTGGTGAATGGAATCCCAACCACTGCCCTGAGAGACACTTGTGCCAGTCACACTATTGTGCATGACAGGCTGGTGCTCTCGAACCAGTACATCCCAGGTGAGACTGCCAGGGTAAGAGTTAGCCTAGACAGGGTCACTAAGAGGCCTGTGGCTTTAGTGCCCATAGAAGTGGGTGGCACTCTTAGCTGGAGAAGGGTAGTAGTCAGTACAGACCTCCCCCTTGATTGTCTCCTTGGAAATGACTACCCAGAGGTTAGTCAGAGCTCAAGAGAGGAACTGGTCCAGTGCCAGTCCTCTCCCAAGGTTTCTGGAAGTCCTGCCTCTGCAGTAAATGCAAGCAGGCCCCAGAAGAAGAAGAAAAGAAAACAGAGTAGGAAGGGTGGACAACCTTTAGCCAAGGTTACAGCAAGCCAGGGAGATTCTGCTCCAGTAGGGGAGAACTCCAAAAATGGCCCTGATAAAGTCCAACCTGACCCACAAGAAGTCCTGGCTAGTCAGGCAACTGTTAAACCTGAGTGGGTGGCTCCTCAGCTAACAGAAGAAAGAGTGGAAGAAGGGTGTTCACTACAAGATGTGGTAACCCCCCACTCCAATACAGCAGACAGGCAACCTGAACCCAAAGAAGCCTGTAACTTAGCCCCTTCCCTTTTAGGTGAAGAGCTAAAGGTGTGGTTCTGGGCACTGACAGCTGTCAGTGGCCTCTGCTGGGTGTTAGCCTTTATGGCTGCACTATCCTTGGCATGGTGGTCTGACCCCATGCCAAATAACAAGTTAGGCCCCCTGACCCTGTTGGTCATGGTGGGGTTACTCCAGCTCTGGGTAACCTCTTTGGGTAAGCTAGGGGTGACCTTGGCTAAGATAAGATTAGCAGAGGTGGATACCTCTGACCTCAAAATAGAGAGAATGGGTGAAGACATAAAAAGCACAGACAAGAGGCAGTTCAGACTAGGTCCTATCACTGTGGAAGTGGGTCAGTTCCCCAGAGGGAATGACCTGAACAGGAGGATGTAAGGCAGAGTAGGCCCTGCAACAAACCAGCCATTTCCTCTACTCTTCCTCGCCTGACAGACTAGGAAGACTCTTCCAGCGTTGGCTGAGTCTCCTGGCCTGTGGGCTGGGGGGGGCTTGTGTAAAGAAATGGCTCCCTGTTGCAGTTACCCCCCACTTTTTGCCTGATACTGATGCTGACTTGACTGAGAAGTGTGCTGGGACCCTGCTAACCAGGCCCCAGCACCAGTGTTCCTTCACCTAAAATGTACCATTGTATCCACAATTGGCACACCCTGGCATTCAGATAAGTCCCTTGTAACTGGTACTTCTAGTACCAAGGGCCCTGATGCCAAGAAAGGTCTCTAAGGGCTGCAGCATGTCTTATGCCACCCTAGAGACCCCTCACTCAGCACAGATACACTGCTTACAAGCCTGTGTGTGCTGGTGAGAACAAAATGAGTAAGTCGACATGGCACTCCCCTCAGGGTGCCATGCCAGCCTCTCACTGCCTATGCAGTATAGGTAAGACACCCCTCTAGCAGGCCTTACAGCCCTAAGGCAGGGTGCACTATACCATAGGTGAGGGTACCAGTGCATGAGCACTGTGCCCCTACAGTGTCTAAGCAAAACCTTAGACATTGTAAGTGCAGGGTAGCCATAAGAGTATATGGTCTGGGAGTCTGTTTTACACGAACTCCACAGCACCATAATGGCTACACTGAAAACTGGGAAGTTTGGTATCAAACTTCTCAGCACAATAAATGCACACTGATGCCAGTGTACATTTTATTGTAAAATACACCCCAGAGGGCACCTTAGAGGTGCCCCCTGAAACTTAACCGACTATCTGTGTAGGCTGACTAGTTTTAGCAGCCTGCCACAAACCGAGACATGTTGCTGGCCCCATGGGGAGAGTGCCTTTGTCACTCTGAGGCCAGTAACAAAGCCTGCACTGGGTGGAGATGCTAACACCTCCCCCAGGCAGGAATTGTCACACCTGGCGGTGAGCCTCAAAGGCTCACCTCCTTTGTGCCAACCCAGCAGGACACTCCAGCTAGTGGAGTTGCCCGCCCCCTCCGGCCAGGCCCCACTTTTGGCGGCAAGGCCGGAGAAAATAATGAGAAAAACAAGGAGGAGTCACTGGCCAGTCAGGACAGCCCCTAAGGTGTCCTGAGCTGAGGTGACTCTGACTTTTAGAAATCCTCCATCTTGCAGATGGAGGATTCCCCCAATAGGGTTAGGATTGTGACCCCCTCCCCTTGGGAGGAGGCACAAAGAGGGTGTACCCACCCTCAGGGCTAGTAGCCATTGGCTACTAACCCCCCAGACCTAAACACGCCCTTAAATTTAGTATTTAAGGGCTACCCTGAACCCTAGAAAATTAGATTCCTGCAACTACAAGAAGAAGGACTGCCTAGCTGAAAAACCCCTGCAGAGGAAGACCAGAAGACGACAACTGCCTTGGCTCCAGAAACTCACCGGCCTGTCTCCTGCCTTCCAAAGATCCTTCTCCAGCGACGCCTTCCAAAGGGACCAGCGACCTCGACATCCTCTGAGGACTGCCCCTGCTTCGAAAAGACAAGAAACTCCCGAGGACAGCGGACCTGCTCCAAGAAAAGCTGCAACTTTGTTTCCAGCAGCTTTAAAGAACCCTGCAAGCTCCCCGCAAGAAGCGTGAGACTTGCAACACTGCACCCGGCGACCCCGACTCGGCTGGTGGCGATCCAACACCTCAGGAGGGACCCCAGGACTACTCTGATACTGTGAGTACCAAAACCTGTCCCCCCTGAGCCCCCACAGCGCCGCCTGCAGAGGGAATCCCGAGGCTTCCCCTGACCGCGACTCTTTGAACCTAAAGTCCCGACGCCTGGGAGAGACCCTGCACCCGCAGCCCCCAGGACCTGAAGGACCGGACTCTCACTGGAGAAGTGACCCCCAGGAGTCCCTCTCCCTTGCCCAAGTGGAGGTTTCCCCGAGGAACCCCCCCCCTTGCCTGCCTGCAGCGCTGAAGAGATCCCGAGATCTCTCATAGACTAACATTGCGAACCCGACGCTTGCTTCTACACTGCACCCGGCCGCCCCCGCGCTGCTGAGGGTGAAATTTCTGTGTGGGCTTGTGTGCCCCCCGGTGCCCTACAAAACCCCCCTGGTCTGCCCTCCGAAGACGCGGGTACTTACCTGCAAGCAGACCGGAACCGGGGCACCCCCTTCTCTCCATTCTAGCCTATGTGTGTTGGGCACCACTTTGAACTCTGCACCTGACCGGCCCTGAGCTGCTGGTGTGGTGACTTTGGGGTTGCTCTGAACCCCCAACGGTGGGCTACCTTGGACCAAGAACTAAGCCCTGTAAGTGTCTTACTTACCTGGTAAAACTAACAAAAACTTACCTCCCCCAGGAACTGTGAAAATTGCACTAAGTGTCCACTTTTAAAACAGCTATTTGTCAATAACTTGTAAAGTATACATGCAATTTTTATGATTTGAAGTTCCTAAAGTACTTACCTGCAATACCTTTCGAATGAGATATTACATGTAGAATTTGAACCTGTGGTTCTTAAAATAAACTAAGAAAAGATATTTTTCTATATAAAAACCTATTGGCTGGATTTGTCTCTGAGTGTGTGTACCTCATTTATTGTCTATGTGTATGTACAACAAATGCTTAACACTACTCCTTGGATAAGCCTACTGCTCGACCACACTACCACAAAATAGAGCATTAGTATTATCTATTTTTACCACTATTTTACCTCTAAGGGGAACCCTTGGACTCTGTGCATGCTATTCCTTACTTTGAAATAGCACATACAGAGCCAACTTCCTACAGCAGGAGTCAGCAATGTTTGGAGACTGATGTGGATGTGCCCAGTCATGTTGCAAACCTGGGCGGATACATGTCACCAATTCCAACATTATTACCATGCGGGGGACAGCTTGACCCATAGGCCTCATTAACAGCTAGAGATGTCAGTGTACGTTGGATAAGGTCACATATTGTTGGTGTTGTAGGTACATGAGAGTCAATATATGATCTGGGTTACATCACTGTGTGGCAATAAGTTGAGTGTCGGAGGAGGCCTCTACATGTACAAGTGATCAGCCCAGAGCAAACACATGTATTACACTATGCTGACAGCCAAATTTGGCAGTTATCAACTGGGGTAAGTCTCAGTGCTAGCAACCTACCTTGTGAAGCATTGAAGAAAGCCTCAGATTTGTTACACAGCACCCACTGTCCACAATAATGGAGCCAAAGGTGTATCCAATCATTTCAAATGAGGAGACAGATATAGGAAACATATGGTAAGTATATGGCCTCACACTTTCCTGTAGTTTATCAAGTTTTTTTTGGCATGCAGAGTTTTGCATGATAAGTGCTACTAAAGTAACTCTTGCCCACATGAATGCACAATGTGCATGATAGACAGCACAACAAGGCAGAGTGCCGTAGTACCCAGTGTGAAATCCAGATGCAGGTGCATTAGAGGAGCATCACATGTACTTTTCAGTTTTATGTGTCCTGGTAGTGAAAAACTCTCACATTCATTTTTCCATACTACAAGACAATCCTCTCCCATAACATAACTTTGGAGTTACCTTATTACGTTTAATAAGTGATCCTTTTTAAATGGGAGCAGGTACAAAGAAGATAGTTGATGTTTGATGTCTTTGGAATCGTAATGAAAAATCCTCTCCCATAGTGAGGTTGGATTTTAAATTATGATTTTGAAACTGCCACTTTTAAAAAGTTGGTATTTTTCTGCCTAATCCTGCAGCCTTTTCCTGGGTTAGCTGACTGGATGTAGCTGACAGCTGGCCTTTGTGTGTTCCTTATAGCCAGCCACACACAGTAGACGGTTTAGATGAGCCTGGATGGGCCATTATTGGCAGGATGGAAGGACAGAGCTGGGCACAGCCCTACTTATACTTGAATAGACTGTGTTCTACCTCCAGACAAAGGGCTGTCTAGCCCCTGTAACTAGTCTCAAGCTACAACAGGGAAGTCAGGAAGCTTGTGGACTTCAAACGTAAATTTCTAAAGGATTCTCCCTCTTTAAAGGAAGGCCCAAGTATAAAGATTGGATCCCAGATACCAACTTTTCAGTACATTTCTGGACCTGTGAATACTGTGCCTGGAATAAGGACTGCTGTGCTTGTGAAAGGGCTGCCCCTCTGCTTGACTGTTAGTCTGAAGGACTGCCACCGTGCTGACCTGATGTCTCCTTGCCTGGGTGAGAAGAGCTGGACCTGCATCAGTTGAACCCATGACCCCAGAGTAACACCAAGGGCTTGGTGGACAGGCTCCTGAATGGATCCTCATGAACAGAAGGCTCCAACAACCTTGATCTCAGCATCTGGGCTCTGGTATCTGTGAGTCCTACACTGCCAAGTGGTGCCACTACAATCCTGGACCCTTTGAAGTGGGCCTGCATCTGCTCCTCCAGCCCTTATATGGATCCAGCAGAATCAACACATCTCCTCTGCTGTGTGACACAAACCTGAACAATACCAACACATTGCCTTTTCAGCATGGCTTCTCCCAGCACAAATGATACCAAGTTGACCTCACAGTCCAGATCAGAACTGGTGCTGTGCTAAGTTTCATTGGCGCAGGCCCTCGCTTCACAAAATTCTCTTCAACAGCAGCCTCAATAACAATGCAGGTTCTCTTATTGCAGTTTCACAGGTCCTCGGAACTGATACATTGTCTCAATGCTGGGAGTCACATTGCAACCCTCATTTTGGGATCTCATATGATGATGCAGGTTCTCACATCACAGCTCCTCTGAACCGACACATCACCTTGGCTGTGTGACACACTCTCAATGTGAGCCCTTGCAACGCTCTGCAACCAGGATCTAAAGTACTCTTGTTCAACTGACCAAATTGGGTCCCTGTAACTGGCCCATACTCCATCATGGTCAGCATGAACTTGTGATTTTGTTTAGGACCACCAGAACCAGGTTTACAATTAGTGCATCATGCTTTTTGATGACATATTCACTGAAATCTTTGAACTTGGATATCTCCAGGTCTGCTGATTTGACTTTGTGTAATTTTAGCCTTGATTTATAAATGTTTAAATTATTTTTCTAAATTTAGAAGGAATTTGTCTTGTGTTGTCTTTTCACCTTATTACTGTTTAAAGTGCTGCATTATTACATTTCACATGAACCCTAAAATAATCGTGGCTGCTCTGTTTAAAGCTACCAAAGGGTTGAACACAGATTAATTTGAGGTTTGCGTGTGCCTCAGCCTACTAAGGATTGTGGTTAGTGCTGGAGTAGGGTTTTACTCCTCTCAACCAGTAACCCCAATGTTCACAATTACAACACAAAAACCCCATCATATTATTTCAAAAACAAGTTATTAAGGCATTCTACTTGGGAAATGATTAGGCCCGCTGGTAAGGTATGGTACGCCAGTGTAATTTTGTTTAATATTTGGAATATTTCATTGTAAGAATTACACATAATGTGCAAGATTATTCCTTCACGTTAACTCATGTTATTAATGCAAGCTACCCAAAAGCGAGAACCAATTGCTTAACATGGGCACTGATAAAATATATCAAAACGTCATGTTTTGTTATCTTTTGTAACCAAATGGAACAATTGGGTCATTTTTGAGCATACAATTAATTTTTAAAGAAATGTTGGAACGCTACCACATTCACACAAACATTTCCCCATCCTCAAGTCTCATTCCTGTGCTTTGCCATTCCTTGGTCATTTTAGATTTGGATTTCACCCTTATAAGTTAGAATCTGTACTTTTTGTTTAAAGTAAGTTCAATACTGTTGTTTACTGTGCTCCTGTTGCATAAGGACGCTGACGGTGGAGGACGCTGGTGCCGGGTGGCTGACAGTGGGAGAGACAAGGACGAGTTGAGTTGAGGAGGTGCTGCAGATCTGCAGCCAGTCGGCGAGTGGTGGCGGTGGTGCTGCGGTCCTCCGGAGGGCCCAATTACAGCCTTAGAGCGGGCAAGTGGGCAAGTGCCCCCCCTCGTCCTTACGGCCCCCTGCTGCTGTCGCTGTTTTCGTGCTACTGGTGCTGGCAGACACAGCAGGGTATTCACATGGCCCTGCCTCCCTTGTTACTCTTGCTTCGGTTGCCTTGCCCTGCCCTGGCGACCATTTGTTGTGGCCTCATGTATATAACACTGATGGAGGCGGAGGCCTGTCGAGGGGTGAGCTGAGGGCACCACAGGGCTGCACAGGTGACTGCACCAACTGTTTTGAAGTCCTGCGGCTTGTTCCGGCAACACAGGGCATTCCCAAACTCAGAATTGGACCTTGGGGTTATCGAGGTTCGTGAGTCAGGTAAGGATTACATCAAGCACTGCACCTAGCACCAGCGTGTAGAGGTGAGGAGGGGAGACTAACAGAAGGTGACAGCTGACAAGGCAAGTTAGAAACTCAAGCAAAGTAAGTTGTGTGAGAGAGTGACTGCAGGGAGCAAGGAAAGAAGGTCCCTCCCTGCAAAACTGTCAAATTGTAATAAAGTAGGAAGATTCTAATAAAGAACTAATAAAGAACCTCCCAGGAACCAAGGAGAGGTTCATTCCCCTAATATGTTTCAAACAAGTGGAAAATCGAAGAGGGTCAAGGAGGTGTTAGCTCATTCAACAAAACTCCTATACGTTAAGTAGGAACCTGAGCAGGAGCTAGAGCAGGATCCTGGAACTACACAAGTAATCCCAGTGAAACCCACAAAACAAGTAGAGGCTGCAGGTGGGGGGGTCTGAATTTAGGAGCCTGGGAGATGAAAGTGATTCAATGGAGAAGAAGGCTGGGATGCCCAATCTGGAACATCCTTTGCCAATTTGTGTTGATACTGATGACACTGATGATAAGGTGTGTATTGGGAGGACAGGCCAGCGCGCGACCAGCGACACTGGGTGTGTAACATTGAACAAGGGAGAAATCGAGGGAAGTACTAAACCCCCACTGAGTAGGAAACAACAGGACATATTGATGTATTTAGAATCAGATGAGAATAAGAAGACAAGGAAAATCAAGCAAATATCACCTAATCAGAGATCAAAGACTCCTCTACTCCTTACAGATAAACACACAGGCTAGGTGAATGCAAATGCAAATACTATAACTAACTATTACAACTATCTTAATTCAAGTGCTGATGGGTCACAGGCGCAATATTCTATGACTCGTGCTGCCCCAGTGCAGGCACTAGGGGAAAATGGGGATGCTAAGGTGTAGGGGGCTGAACCGGAGCAACCAGAGGCCTGGCAGTTGGAAACATCTCTGCTGCAATTATTTCAACTCATGCATAATTCCTCAACGGCTTTTGATCGAGGAGCAATCATGCCAATGGAGCGAGATCTATCCCCAGGAGAGCAAACAAAGAGCTGCGATTCACTTAAGAACTATTCACAGGCTCAACTAGGATCACAAAAATCCAGGAATTCCTTTCAAACAACTTTAATAGAAAGTATCCAAGTGGAAGCAATAGCACACCAGACTATAAACATGAAGGAAACTGAACTGGGACAACTATTAATTAAGCAGCCTTCCAAGCCCTCAGTGCCACAGTCTTTTTCCGTAGGACAAGCAGGAAAAAACAATTATACATTATGTAGACAGGATTACAGCTCATTTAGCTTTGAGCTTTCCTCATTTGACAACTTTGCAATCAGAAACGAAGAACACAAATTAGACAACAGGCCATTGCTGATACTGAAGTTAAACAAACATGTGGTCCCTTGTTGGAGAAATTATTGGAAGTCCCGAAGGTAACTAACAATATAATTGAAGACTGTAGACTTAGCCTGAAAAACATACCCATGTTTGACCCTGAGCCTAAAGAAATAGCGGCAAGCACGCCAATGGACAGAAGAGGCCCACTGACTGACCCTAAGATGCGTAGACATGTAGACTGCCCAGAAACGAGCGTTGACATAGAAGAGATAGAGGAGAAGAGCAGAAGCTCCAAGTGTGGAGGAAAAGAAGGCCCAGAGCAAAAGATCTCTACCAAAGGGAAAAGTAAGTGGAAAAAAGCTAAGGGGAGTAAAAAAGTCACAGCAAAAAAGGCACAAAACATGATGTGGCAGTCAAGATAAGTGGGGCAAATTCAAAAAACTGTATAGCCCCGACATGAACTGATTGTTCAACAACAGAATGCAGATTAAAATACCATGGTAGAGAGGTCAGGAAAAGTATTGGACAAAGACAGTGACTTCATGAATAAAAATCCAGGTCTGCTGTGTGACAAAAGTTGTACCTGTCACTCCCATATAAATTGTGTGCCCACTGGATAAGTCAAGCACTTAGCTTAGGTTAGCTTAGGCATTAGAAATAAGAAGTTGTTGGAAATAGATCTAGTAACTAATACAGCAACAAATAAGACAAGCGAGGATTCTTCTAATGGAACGTACATATAGAGTTCAGAGATATCAAAACCAAGGCAAAGTCATAACAAAGACATGCATCCTGCGGTCACTAAAATAGAATATCCAACTCAAGTACACTATTCGAATACAGTGGAAAATCATAAGGAAAATTGTCAACAAATGTTGAACACCGCCATCAAGTGTACACCGTAAGCAAATAGTAAAAGAAAAACCAGGATGCTGAAGTGTATTGAGGATGCGGTTAGTCAACAAAGCACCAAAATAACCACTTACGTGGAAACTAAAGATAATTCAAAATCTTCTGCTCTTACCCCTTTAACAAAAACAAAATATGGTCATCAGCCCTGGCTAGAAGAACACAGTAGCCAGATGAGGCCGTTCCAGCAACTAAATGACAGTGCCCTGCCCGCACTGCCACATCTCGCACTTGACGTGAAAAGCAAAGCAAAAGTGAGTTGCATTACGGAAGGAGCAGAGATTAGGAAGGGCCAGCACCCATACAGCCTGTAACTAATGCCAACAGCAAAGAGAAAGATGAAAGCGGCCATCAAAGAAGTCAGACACAGGAAGGATGCAATCATTTTGAGATGCACACTGAAAGAAACAAAGATCATGAAGACACGATTATGTTCACCCCAGAGTATTCTTCAAGAGGAAGCCAAGATATTCTAAACAGGAGCAATATCTTATACCTTGTTACCTCCCTGCCAGGCTTGCATAATGTAATGACTAATGATTTGCTTTCAGTAAGGTTCATACAAAGAAAAGGGTAAAATAGCGGGGAATCATCAGAAACAGTCTGGACCTCATCATGGATAGAAAATCAGATCCTAAACCAGTCCAGTCTGATGAAGACTTGGAGAATAAAAATTTACATTCCGCAAAAGAAACTATACCCATCAATATTTCTTGAACAAAACACAAAATGTATAAAGCAAGCAGGAGCCTAAAGATAACTTTAGCTCAATATTGCAGGGAGCAATTAGGTCCAAACAACAATTACCTAAACGAACAAACCTGAGTAACATGAGGTTCCGTCTGTTAGTCAATACCCAAAGAAATAACCCTGGTATAACCTCACAGCCACAGATGTATGAAGAGCAGTCATACGAGAGCCTGTAGCAAAAATGGACATCTTGAATATAAAAGATAGAATTAGACCACCACTAAAAATCTTAAGCTGGAATATTGCAGGCCTAAAAGCCGAAACTGAGGACAGGGATTAGATAAATTTAATCAAACAACAAGACATTAGGGTGGTCATTCTAACCCTGGCGGTAAAAACCGCCAGGGCGAATGACCGCAGTAGCACCGCCAACAGGCTGGCGGTGCACCGCTGGGCATTCTGACCGCGGCGGTTCTGCCGCGGTCAGAAGCGGGAAACCGGCGGTCTCCCGCCGGTTTCCCGCTGCCCTGCAGAATCCCCCATGGCGGCGGAGCGCGCTCTGCCGCCATGGGGAATCTGACACCCCCTACCGCCATCCTGTTCCTGGCGGGCCCCAAAAGGAATTTCAGTGTCTGCTTTGCAGACACTGAAATTCGCGACGGGTTCTACTGCACCCGTCGCACTCCAGCAACTCCGCCGGCTCCATTCGGAGCCGGCTTCATTGTTGCTGGGTCTTTCCCGCTGTGCTGGCGGGCGGCCTTTTGGCGGTCACCCGCCAGCACAGCGGGAAAGCCAGAATGGCCGCCGCGGTCTTGTGACCACGGTGCGGTCATTTGGCGGTAACCGCATGGCGGGCGGCGACCGCCGCCCGCCGCGGTTAGAATCACCGCCTAGCTTCTTTCAGGAAATTGGGTCCATCAGGTTCCCACAACGTGCTGATCTGTACACTGTGAAGTCTGCCTTTTATAACTTAGCACACATTCCACATGTCATCAGGGCCAATGATGGCATCCTCATCGTTTTAGTTCTTCCCCGTGCCAATTAGCACGTCTGCAGGAACAGTAAGAATCACTATCCAATCAATGTGCATGTGGTGTGTCTTGTCGTCCAATATATGTATATATTGAATGTGGCAGCAAAGTTTCCTGGATCTGTACATGATTCTTATGTCTTGAGGAACAGCAGTGTCCCACAAATAATTTTGCGACTACAGAGAGAGAGGGACTGGCTCATTGGGAAGTGTACCAGTGCCTATGTCTAACGTCTATGCTACTTCACTTCACAATCAGCTCTGAGTCACTAATGGTTCCCTAATGATTCATACCTTTGTGCACACAGGTTTCTCTGGCTACCCCAACCTGCCCTGGTTCCTGACACCAGTGAGGCACCCTTCAACTGCTGGGGAGAACAGTTACAATGAGGTTCACAACAGAACACGGTGAGTGATCGAGAGGATATTTGGGCTACTGAGAGCAAGATTCAGATGCCTACATGTGTCGGGCGTTGCCCTACAGTACAGACCACAGCATGTCTGCCAAATCATTGTAGCATGTTGCATGCTACACAATCTTGCCCTGAAAAGACACATTCCACTGTTGGCTGAGGAGGAGGTGGCAGTGGTTCAGGCTGGTGACTCTGGAAGTGACGAGGCGGTAGATGAGGAGGATGCAGCTGACTCTAGGACTGAGATGATTTGGCAATTCTTCCAACAAATGCCAAGTATGTATGGCCTGAAGTTTATGGGACCTCTAACCCTGTCTGCCTAGTGACATTGTCCCTCTTTGTGTTTTGCATCAGGGGATGAATGTGTCCTCCATCCAACTGTCTGTGTAATGTATTTTGATGGGATGCTGGGTTACCATCAGGGGATGTGTAACTGCTGTACTGCCAAAGGCATGTGGTACTTGCTGTTGGCATAGCATGACTTCAGCATAAGGTTCCCCAAGTTGCATGCTTTCAAGACTGCAGATTGAATGTGTATGGTCTGTCCTCAACCTATCACATAACAGACCAGCTACACATTCATACTGTTCTCAAACCTGATGTGAGGTAACTACCTGCTCCTGACATCATTTTCTGTTGGTGTTATTAGCCATGAGGAATTGTGTTTTTACTCTGCAAGTGTATGAACTACAGACCTACCTTGCTCACGTGTGGTTACCTCCCCACTGCAACGTGATTCCTGAGGACTGCATTGTGTCCTGTATGTGTATTGGATATATAACATGGGAGACATCACTGAAGCTTTACCCTATCTTGTTCCATTCAGGTCAGATGTGTGGTCCCACTCTGCTTTCTGACACAACTGTTGGCACCCTTGTCATAGGATTACAGTACAAGAAGAATGTCATAACCAACCTTCTCTATTACTGTCCAGCATTGTGTTTTGTTGTGATTCAAAGTGCATTTGCTAAGGAGTGAAGTCAATGGGATTGAAAGCATCAGAGTAGATGGTCCAATTTTGCTTTCACAGGTCCAGTCTCCAAGGGCCAAGGGGGAATTAGGTTTTGGCAGTGGGCAGTCAACTGGTTGTCTCAGTGGCACACAAGGAAGAATGTTCAGGAGAGAGATTACTTTCTGGTGGTGTTTTTCGTTTTGGCCTCAGGTCATGCAGGATGCTGGATGGATGACCTAATTTGCGTGGGTGATCCTCAGCTGCAGGGGCAGGGATGCTTATAGCCTGTGAGTCCTCTGTCTGCGCCTCCATTGCAGTAGCTATGACAGATGTAGACGGCACAAGTGTTGCTTGGCTACTAGAAGGGGCCTGCTGGTGGTGGAGAATGCACGCAGGATGCTGGTGAGTTTAATGAGAACCCTACAAATGGAAGCCATGGTGGCATTGTGTCTGCAACTGCTGTGTAGCCTCCTGGTGGTATTCGTCCTGCAGCCTCTGGTTCTCCTGCAAGATTGTCAGTATTTTACCCATTTTGTCCTGGAGTGCTGGTATGCTCCCAGGACTCTGGAGATGGCCACTAGGGGAGTTGTTCCCTTTGGTACCTCATCACTTGACCCACAGTTGCCCTCTCACGGCTCCTTGCCCCGTGTGCCTGTGACCCTGGCAAAGGGTGCCCACTCCCACTGACACCAGGACCATAATTGTCTTGGATGTTAGGTGTGCACTCAGGTCTCTGTATTGTGGGGCACACTATAGATTGATCAGTCCTTGGGATACAGGTTTAGGGAGGAGGGGTTTCCTGATATCCACAGAGGTGGGGGACTCAGATATGGGCAGGGTGAGGCCGGTAATGGTGGACTGACCAGTCATCCCGGATGGGCCAGGTGAGAAGTCTCCTTCCAGACATCCAGAGTTGAAGCCCTCAATTGTGCTTACTTCCAGGGGCTGCCTGTCTGTCTCTGGCATCCTCTGCTGAGTGGGAGTAGTAGAGATACATGTGGATGGAGAGGAGGTATGTTACATTGTTGAAATTTACTTGTTGATTACATGATTTTTTTGCAACTATAGCCTTGACTTGCTTTCCAGTGATGGCAATGACAGCTGCTTGACAACTGGCAATGTTTAAGGGATTGTGGGGTTGTGTGCTTGTAGTATAGAAGCTTGTGTTCATCAATGCTGTCATTGCCAAGTACTATTGAGCAGTCCAAGTATCCTGTAGGTGAAGGGGTGACATGGTTATACGTGTAGGTGTCCTAATGTCGAGTGGAATTAGCAGTTATATAAGGGTGGGGAGTGTTGCCTTATCGTAGTTGTAGTACTTGCTAAGGTGGGAGATATTTGTGCACTTGGTGGGCCTGTGTGGGACTAGTGGTAGTGGAGAGGTGTGGCATGCAAGAGAGGGTATTGGGTTCAGGGTGGATTATTGCAGGTAAAGGTGCTGTGAGGGAGTGTAAGGGTGGTAGGGTACATGCTGTGCAGGAGTACATGGTGTCCAGGGATTGTTGTTGATTTATCAGAGTCCAGTCCTCCTGGTATTCCAGTCAGGCTCTCTGGCTGCAGGATGGCCAAAATATTCTCCTCCCAAGATGTTAACTCTGGGAGAAGAGGTGGGAGTCAACCGCCAGTCTTGTTGATGGCTATGAGTTGTCTTCCTGCCATGGTCCAGGCCTTCCCCCATAGGTCATTCCACCTCTTCCTGAGGTCCTCCCTTGTGTGTGGATGATTTCCCACTGAGTTCACCCTGTTGACAATCCTCTGCCATAACTCTGTTTTCCTGGCTATGGATGTATGCATGGCCTGTGCTCCAAACAGTTGTGGCTCCACTCTGATGATTTTGTCTACCATGACCCTTAACTCCTTGTCTGTGAATCGTGGGTGTTTCTGTCGTGACATGGTGGATGTGTTGTTGGTAGTGGGGTGTGTAATGTGTAGGAGTGCGGGATGTGCTGTTTGGTGCGGTGGAGTTGTGGTATGTGGTGGTTGTGAGCAGTGTCTACGTGTTTGTTGTGTACAGAGGTGCTGTTGTGTAGCATGTGCTACGTGTTAGGTGTGGTGGTACTATGGTATCCCGGTACAGTGTATTCTATTTGTGCGTTCTTCCATTTCTCAATAAAAAATTCGGGATGCAAGGGGTTGTGGGCGTGTATGGGGGTGTGTTTCATAGTGCAGTGACCAGGTGTGTGTGGTCTGTTCATGTGACAAATGGAGGGTATTCATACTGTCCAGTGTGGTGGTGTGTTCTGGTGGAGTTGATTTTTTGACGGCAGCTATTCAGCCCACCAATGGATTACTGCCGTGCAAAGACCACTGTGTTTATTTGTGGGTCATAATTTGGACGGTGAGATGTTGTCAGGGTGACGGTGCTGGCACCGCCTCTCTCGCACCCTTGGTCAGGCCGATGGTGTCAAATGTTTGCCTGCTTTTGGCCGGTCAGTAGTTTGTGACTTATAATACGGTGGTCAAGAGACTGCGGACACTGGCAGTCTTTTGGCCCATGCACAGACCGCGGTCTTCTGCTTAGACCACCAAAGCCGCAGTGAGCACCTCTATTTAACAGTTGCAGTGTTCTCAGTAGAGAAACCACAGGGAGCCACAACATAATTGCAGAATTTAACCCTGCATCTATAAATTCTTTCAGCCCAGATGTTTCAGTATTAGATTGGTTGCCACTGACTATGGTATTAGTTTTGTCAATGCAATGGCTGATTAAGGATACTACAGAGTCATTTGTTTACTGAATTGCATCAAACTAATTATGCAGACATTCCTAACAAAAGAAGCAGTAGTGAACAACATACTAGTTCAGTGTCTCCCAAAATGTAGGTTAGGAGCAGATATTTGGTGGGCCTTAAATAAAGATGCTTTTAAATTCTGTGTTTAATTTGTCACATCTGCAGCACTTCAATGACAGAGGTCAAATGTCAGGCTATGCCTTCTGACAAATGTCTGTTTATAGTTTTTTAACATGGGGATTGGTGATAAGGTACTCCTTTCAATAAGTAGTCAGAAGTATAAGAGTAAAGTGATCACTCTTGCAGGTGTGCAGAAAGTATGAAAGGAACGACTGTAGGATGTAATTTTCTGTTTTTCTGTAACACATAAGAAAATGTAAATACATGTAAAAGAACTGTACTCATTCAGTAACTCAAAAAGCAAAATGTAAGAACTTTTTTGTAATTTGCAAACAAAGATTTGAATCCGATCAAAACAAATCAAGACACTTTTACATGGTGATGTGTAACTAATATTTATTAATTGAAACCTGATTTTCACACATTTTCATTTGTGTACAGTAGAGGTTTATCATAAAAACTGTATGTCTATGCAACTTTAGCAGCCATTACTTTATTTACATTAAAAAACTGCCCACGTCAAGTCCATAAAACTAGGTGGGTTGCGAAAGATTGTCATGCTAAAAAGTGGGTTGTGGTTCTAAAAAGCTTGGGATCCACTGTACTAGTCACCTGTCATAGGATTTGTACTCAAATCCATTTCAATAAAGCATTCTGACACGCAAACTGAAATATGTATTCTGAATTCATTACTGAAGTGTGATACATGTGAATGCCTTCTTCATGGGATCAAACCTGTAAAGCTAAAATCACTTAATACAGCGGATACTGGAGTAATTGAAGCAATTAGAATTTGTTTTTGTCATAGACATTATGGTTCATGCTCCTGAAAGCTAAAATGAGGTCACAATTTGTATGAGTTCTCAAATATCTTACCCATTTCAGTAAAACATTCTGACATGCAAAGTCAAACTTGTACTTACAACACCAGCAGCACTGTGCTGGTTACATACATGGTAGATAACTGCGGCACCATCACAGAGTTCTAACAACTAGAATGGCATCAGCTTGTTTTTGAGACAATCTTTAGGTATACCTTAACAAATTTTTTGGGGAACTGGGGCTGCTAAATTTAAAGACTTCCAGGAAGAGCAGGCTGAAGTAACTAAACATTAATTTGTTAATACAGGCATGTAACGAAAGGGTTAAAAATGTGATGCCTTTGCCATGCAAAGCTAATGACTCCACATAATATGTAATTGATGACATATTCTATGCCATCTTTCATATTCTCATTGCGACATTTGCAATAAAATTATTGATGAGGCAACTGCGCATGGCAAAGGCACGAGTTATAGTTACCTTGTGGTGAGAGGTTTTATTTACTTGAGAGAACTGTAACTATAAGTGCATAATTTCTATATATATATATATATATGACAAGTTATCACAAAACTTTCCATAGTAATCCAAACCAGCTCTGTTCTGGAAAGTTTCCAGGTAATCCAGCATGCAGCGATCTAGAAAAAAGGAGGGTTCCAAAACTAAATTTCCTAGTGCATTTTCCATTTACTTTTTTAGCCAGTGCTACCACAAAAAATGCTGAATGGAATTGCAACAAATTTGGAAGGAAGCTAGCTCTCAGTCCCAAAAGCATGCTTTTTATGATTTGTTATAAAACCATTTAGTAGATTTTAAGATGTTGAGTATAAAATATAATTGTGTATCTGGACATTTGGATTCAAAGTACTCCTGTGAAAGTGACTTGAACCCACTTTAAAAAATAGAGTCTTCTGATTGGCCTAGGGTTTTTTTTTTCCCTTGCAACACGTCACTATCAGAGGAGCAAGTGCTCTGATTGCCTGGCTGCAACAGGAGAGCAAATGTTGAGAGCAGCCATTACAGGACTTGGGAATCAGTCCTCTGTCCTGAGTTTACTTTCAGAAAAATATGTAAGGTGGAAGGGTAGGGATACCCTGCCCCCCTACCACTTGTGGGGGGTACATAGTGCCCTGTGGCCCTGATACCAATATGAAAAAAAAATCAAAAGTATTAATCTTGCAGGACTCCTGCTGAACTCATGCAGGATTGTGGCACACAAGAGAAAAATGTGTCTGAGCCCCAGTGGTGGGCCATGGCCAGGAGGGGTTCTTCATTCTATAATATTTGGGGAAACATGTATAATTGGGGTCCTGCTCCTCAAGCCACTTCTGGTCCCAGAGACTGCATCCCCAATGTCCATAACCACATTAATGTGGATGGGGTGTGCAGTCCCAATCTCCCTACTGTTATTTGGCCAAGGGAATCACATCCCCCTAGGAATGATTTCTAAATAATGAGGAGGTAGAATCTGGCCCCCAGTCCCTAAGACACCATTGGTCCCCGGGGACCCTATTTCCTTGATCTAAATTATTTAATAAAGGGGAGAGACAGCACGCCCCCTACCAATGATGGTATCTGCTCTGGGGATCCTAGCCCCTGGGGGGAGTGATACTTCAGAGTGTTTTAGGGAGCATACCCCCAGGAAACTGTGGTTACCTGCCCAGGAGAGAGCATGCATACCCTGGCAGCACTCTCCCAGGCAGGGAACTATACTTCACTCTTTCCCGGTGAGAAAGTAAAAAAATGCTTCCCCCACCCAGGCAGGAGCAAAGGAAAGGTGCCGGCTCTTGCCAGAAACCAGTAAGGTATGGCACTGGGTAGGGAGACAGCTAGGACTGCAGGGGCCTTGGGGCTGCTCCTATGCACCCCAACATAGTTGTTGGAAAATGGTCCTCTCTGAAGTGTCACCCCAATCTTTTTGCCTTTCTCCTCCTCTTTTTATGACCTTGCTTTTGTTGATTATATCACTCTGAGCACTTTACCACTACTAACCAGTGCTAAGGTGCACATGCTTTCTCCTCTAAACATGGTGGAATTGGCTCATACCCGATTGGCATATTTAATTTACTTATAAGTCCCTGGTAAAGTGATGTATATGTGTCCAGGGTCTGTAAATCAAATGCTACTAGTGGGCTTTTAAAACCCTTGCACCACTTTATGCCTGCACCAGTCATAAAGTATGCAAGGGGGCGTTCTGATGCAGGAAGGCCTGAAAAAATAGCACTGTGAAACCTACTAAATTTCACTGTGCCATTTTTTTCATAATTTTTAACACCGCCTCAAGGCAGGCATTAAAATGATGCACCCATTAAAATCAATGCCCCTCCCTGTGCTTTACTGCCCTAGCATCAAAACTTTTGACACTAATGCAGCAAAGTGCCACAACAGAATCAAAAATTCTGATGCTGTTGTGGTAATGACCGCCATGGTGTCCCGTGTTGTAAATATGGTACAACCATGATGTTTTTCCATTGGGTAATGGGCACACGAGGGAAGTGGTGCATCGGGACCGATGCACCACTTTTTCATAAATATGCCCCTAATTGTTCTTCACATTCTTCAGAATTATCATCAATGATGCACAAAATCTGATCATCAAATCTATCTCTATTCTTTGAATCATCATAACTTATGTCACTCATCACACCAGTATATTTAGATGACACACCTTTGCATACACATGTGTAATGGCCTAATTTTTTTACATTTCATACATGTAACATTCCGTGCAGAACATGACATCATTCACCGAATGACTCATACTGCCACATCCCATGCATGAACATTTCTGCCCCTTTATATTTTCCTTTACTTTTCTCTGTTGTTTTACCACATTGCCCCTCTGCTTTAACCTTACAACTTTAACCTTATACTTGACAATGCTAACTTGTTGCCCTTTGCAGCATTTCTTGTCTTTTCCTTCATCCTGATTCACAGCCTGGAGGCATTCATTCATTTATTTTTTTACCTCTAGCAATATTGATTGTTTCTAATATTGGAGGATTATGTGCTCTCCACAATTCTTTTGAATTGCAGGATTAGAAGTATACATCATGAGTTAACCAACAATATTTTCATCCAGATTACCTGTGAATACACAATTCACTATCAATACTCTCAAATCAATATTTTCATCACTTGCTTGCATAGGGGAATATTTTTTATAATGTTCTAAAATAATGCTTGTCTTGTTACCAAAATTTAAGCCCAACTGTTTTATGGTCTTAGCATACAATGACAAGTAATCACCTTCTTCCTAATTAGAAATATCAAGGAGACTGCAATACATTATTTACCCTTCTTTGCCTAGGCCTAGAGAATGTAACAGCATAGTTTGCTTCCTATCATCATCCACTTTTTCATTGCTAGCAACCATCTAAAAGATTTTAAATCCATCAATCCACTCCTCCCACGGAGTCACAGGATCGCCTGGGTTAGGCAAAAACATTGGCCGAAGTGATAAATTGTGTGACATGGTGTACACGAAAAATAATATTTTAAAACAAGTCACCGTCATCTCATTTGCTTGAAACAAATATGCAGAGTATGCATTGGTGTTATCATTACAAAATTTGAATATATTTACAAACAATAATATTGCATTTTAAGTACACTTCAAAATGGCTGCCGTAATCATAATATGAATGTCCTTCAGCAACTAGAATACCCCCAAAGACAATATTACACAGAAGAGTTTGAGCTACTGCCTTTCTTATTTTCTCATTGGGATGCAGTGTGAGATGTATATTCCTGACAGAGCTTCCTGGAGACAATTCTCTGTATTTGTAAAAATGTTGACAACAAGCAGTAAAAGACCAAGCATTCAACGAAGTGGTGAGTAATCCAAATGGAGCTCTTCACTCCTGGAAATTCATGATCTCAGATCAGAACCATCAAACAATCGCATGCACAATGGCACGTGTTAGTCATCATCATAAAAACTTTATTTCGGCATCCAGTGCCATAAAAGTCGCATAGCGCCACAATAAATAATGGGTTCAAATTCATGAAATCAGGTTGGGTTAGAATAAATAAGAAAAACAAAAGTGCATGAAATGCAGTACAATAAAAAGAATATGCCATAACACCGTTCCAAGATACAGTATTGGGACAAAGATAGACATGTATAACTACAAAGACTTGGGGCTAGACTGTCTTAGTCGATTTCCTTCTGGTGCGCCACATTCCCCCGAGAAATTTGGCAACTGCAATGGCAATGGGCGGACTGGAGTCTGATTTTAAGATTCTCATGGCCACAGCATGATCTCGAGTCCCAAGCTGTTTGCAAGTTGGCGTGAGCCATTTCCTTCGTTGGTGAGCGTAGGATGGACAAACAAAGAAAACATGGGCAGTTGACTCCTGGTACAGGGTACAGCAGGGGCATAACTTGCTACTTAGGGCCTTGTTTTGCCATCTGCTGGTAAAGGTATTAAGAGGGAGGAACCAAATCTGAACCGGGTCTGGTGGCTTAGTGGACTAATGCGTCCACTATAGGGGCCTGTGTTCGACCTCATGGTCACAGGTTCAAATCCCGGCAGGTTCACTCAGCCTTTCATCCAAAATTCTGAGGTCGATGAAATGAGTACCATTGAGTTGGGTAACAATAAACATCTGTTATTCAGAGCCAAGATGCCTGCGGGTGAACGTGCGCTTTACAAATACACATGTTATGTTATGAACTGCATTTAGAGCTTCCTATTGGTCGGATCTAAAATGCAGTCCAGGTAAGGTTGTAGGACCAGGTAGATTTGAAGTCCAGAAACTCGCTCGATAGACGCCCTTGTGAGAGCAAGCGAGATATGGACTGGGATACCCACTCCCAAAAGCAGGACTTAACTCTTTCTTTGGTCGGTAGTGGCTCTGTGTGTGGAAAATTCCACTAGTTTCCCATCCCAATGGCAATCAATGCTGACTTAACTGAGTGAATCCACCTGATCTTGTCGGAGGTATCCAAAGAGCAAACTTCCCTAAATGCAGTGGCATAAGGAGAAAGTTTGGGAGTTGCCATGATTCTCCTCCAGAACAGCAGCAGCCTAAGACCAGCTATAGTGCCTAGGTGTTTGCGGGCCAGATCCATTTGCAGAGGAACAAGCGGGGTGCTTGTGGGCAGAGAGGTGAGTTTTCTCATAAACATATTCTCTATACGGGTGAGTTCCCTTACATCCTCGAAGCCCCAGAGTTCAGCCCCGTATAGAGCTGCGCTAACAGACTTCATGTCATAGATGTGGAGAGCAACAGCTATTGGTCGTGATGATGAGGCATGGTGCTCCCTTAAAAGGACACCCACTAACTGGCCAAATTTCAATGATGTGGAGTTGATATGGGCTTTCCAGGACAATGAGTCTGATAGTTTGATCCCCTGGTAATCAAAGGTGTTGACTAGTTCTAGTTTGGACCCACCTTGGAATTTTTTTTCCCTATGGGACCTGTGGTGGGTTCATGCCCGTGAACTTGGTTTTAGAGGTGCTTATTTCTAGGCCTCTCGTGGAGCAGAAGTCATTTAATCGATTCAACGAGGATTGGAGGCCCATCAGGGTTTTGGATACTATCAGGATGTCATCTGCGAACAGAAGTGTTGTAATCTTTTTGTTGCCTACGGCTGGTGCATCAAAGGGCTGCGAGGTGAGATGATCGATGACCTGATTCAAATAAGGTAAAAAAGAGTGGGAGCTAGTACGCAGTCCTGCCGAACACCCCTGACTACTCGGATCGAATCGTGAGATTGCCCAGGTTCCCCCAGCGTATTTCTGCATAGTTGGCCTCGTGTAATCGGATTGTTGTAGTGAGAAGCCCTGGGGGCATACCCATCTCCTTGAGGACCTCCCAAAGTTTACCTCTAGGAACCAGAACGAATGCTGATTTAAGGTCTATGAAGGCTAAATAGAGACTCCCCTTCTCTATCACCACGACCTTCCAATACAAGAGCAGAAACCTGAACACCTGATCTATGGTGAATGTTTTGGACCTAAAGCCAGGCTGGAGTGGTGATAAACTGCCATTCTCATTCATCCAATCTAGGATTTTTGATAGTAGTGCACAACAGAATATCTTTTGTACTGTATCTATAAGGCTAATGGGCCTATAGTTGGCGGGTAGGGACCTGTCGCCTTTCTTGTAAATGGGTATTACCTTGGCACCCCTCCAGGACTCAGGAATTGGAGCTCCTCTGACAATTACATTGGATAGAAGGAGAATGTACTCGGACCATTTGTCGATGTTGTAACGGAAGAGGTCTCCAGAGATGCTGTCAGGGCCAGCAGCTTTCAATCAAAACATGCTGTCAATTGCTTTTCGGATGTCTCCCCAGTTGAACAGACAATCCCCATAGATGATACTCGGCTGGGGTTGGGCTGAGATGGCTATAAGTTGGCTTTCAACATTATAGAGGGAGTTGAAGTGGTGGAACCAATCTGAGGGCAGGACGTTATTGCCAATTGCAGGGGCTCCCTTTAGGTTTCTTTTGCTTATTATGGCCCAAAAAGATCTGGAGTTCCTGTGTTCACATGAAGCCCTTAGGAGGCTCCATCTTTCCTGCTCCCAGTCCTTTCTGGCCTTGTTCTGCATCTGTCTGTACTGGTTCCGCAGAGACCTAACTCGGGCGACATCCTTATGTTTTGTTGCGGTAATTAGCCTTGTTTGTACCAGCCAGCAGTCCCGATTGTACCAATTAATCCCCTTGCGGGGAGAAGCACTGCCGGAATTGTGAGCAGCTGGCAGGGATAGGAGCTGTTCCAATCTTTGGAAAAACTCAGTGTGAACATTGATTAGGAAGGAACAGCTTCCCACATCCTCTCCCATCATAGATATCAATGATACACAAAGTGTCAGGTCCAAATCGATGGAAGAGAGAATGTTGTCTCGCAGGATCACCTTGTTCCATCTAAGTCGCTGTCTGTTGTTCTCAGCCTGAACCACTTTGGTTACTTTGGTAGTGGTTGTTGCTGGGGGCGCCCTGCCCCACGGCGACTCTAAACTGAGACAGAGTGGATTGTGGTCACTGTCCGTTCGGGTCCGGACTATCATGTCATTAATCAATGCTAATATCTAAGGTTCATCAATATATAGTCGATGTGGCTCTTCCCCTGTGAATCAGTGAACGTGTGGGTGGCATGCTTATCTTATTTGGTTCTTCCATTTACAGCACTCAGACTTTGGCCGAGGGTCAGGGCATTAAAGTTGAAGGGCGGCCGATTGCCACTTCTTAATGGGAGGGAGCTCCAACCTGGGTATGTGCAAATGTTATCTTCTTCCCTGAGATCACCCATATGGTCCAGACCAAGGGGTTCAAAGGTGGTATTAAAGTCCCCCGCTACAATAAGGGCATGTTTGGAGTGTCTTTCACCCAGTGGGGTCTCTAGGGACTGCAGGGTCACAAAGCGTTTGGCCCCCTTGTCCCTGTGGCATAGATGTTAAAAATGTCATCGGCAGTGGGCCCTGTTCCCTTAAGGCTAATACCAAGGATGACAAGGGTGTCGGTGGGTATTAGTTTCACTACACACTGTAGTGCGGTTTTTACCCAAATTAGGAGACCCCCCCGATGGGCGGCCCGCCTTGCTGGGAGCGGCGGGTATATGGTAGGTTGCATAGCCGGGTTTATGAGCAGGTTCAATTAACCAGGTGTCCTGGAAGATATATATATCGTATTGGTCAAAAAGGTTCCAGTGCAGAAACAGAAGCTTAGATTTTATGCCTGCCACATTCCATGAGACAATCTTTACTTTCTGGCTGGTGGTCGGGGAGTTGGATAGTGGGAGCAGGTTTACCTGGAGATCTGAGGTGACAAGTGTGGTGACGTTGGGGGAAGCAGTGGAGACCGTCCTGTGTGTCTGGTCAGCGATGACCGCTGGGTGACTATCAGTGCGGGCACAACTGTTAGAGCTTATGGTACTATCAGGTCTAACGTGGGGAGCCTGCACCTCAATCCGGGATGGTCAATCAATCATAGAACAGACAGTGTCTTGGTCTAGAGCCACTAGGGAGGGTGGCACACAAAGTCGAGTGGGTGGCTCAAGTTTAAACTTTATGGTGGACCCACCCGGGGTGTTAGTTCTTTGATCTAAGGCTACTAAGATGTAGGCTAGCTGCCCGTTAACTAGGAGGAGCTCGATACAATCGAGCACTGAGCTCTGTCGTCTGGCCCTGAGAATATCTTTCCTAATTACTGAAAGACATCCTCTGCTATGACTAATACTATGGGTGACTTTGTTAATCAGGGAACCTCCCCTTCCCTTCCCCCGAGAGTTAGATCTAGGTACGTGGGTCATAAAGATTTTCCGGGGAGGGAGAGTGGTAGTCTTAGGAGAATATGTACTACCAGAGTGACGGCCCTCCCCTAAAGTGAGGGGGGTGAAGTTAGAACTTGTGTTCTCGGGGTTAGTGGGAGGATAGTCAGTTTATGCACCTGCTGGTGTGCGGGAACCCAATATACAGGCTGCAACCAAATTCCTAGGGACGGGGCCCACAAGTAGAGAACATGGAGGCCTCAAAGGTGTTTGGTGTGATTGAGCATGGTGGGCACGGGTAGAGTCAGAGTGGTAGTGTTTGTCTGGGCTGGGGTGGTGGCACTTCCCCTAGCTGTTCTCCCTCTCTCTTCCATGAAACGCCCCACTGTGACCGTGAGGTCGCCTATTATGCACTTAAGTGCAGCTAATTCAGTCCTGAGCGTTTGTATGCAACCTGCCAAGTCGTCATTTGGGGGAGAGAGGGATGACTGGATATAGCGCTCGTTGGATCTGGCAAGTGGGAGCAGGTGATGCACAAGATGGCCGCCTCCTGAGGCCATAAAGCAGTTTGGAATATGTAGTTCCGTGGGTCCTGTTAGCGCATCCCGAGTTAATTGATGATGAGATTAGAGTCTCATGCTGGAGCAGCATGCGGTGCAGGGCAATAAAAGATCTTTTGAATAGATTAAACAATAATGAGCAACAGGAGCAAATGAAATCTTTAAAGTTTTTAAGTTGCATCATGGGGAGGCATATGATGTGGGGCAATTTAATTAAAAAACTGCTAAGACAGCCTTACCCTGTGTCCAAATTACACAAAAAAGCCACACTCTGGCCCATAGTTATACTTTTTGAAGCAACCCTGCGTTAGTGCATGTTTGCACCAAAAAGTATTCCACAGGCTAGCGCCATTCCAGGACGACAGCCTGGTGTCATATTTATGGAATGGTACTATGGCCCAGTTTGCGTCAAAATACATGACACTAACCAGGCAGGGGAGACGTAGGGAAAACCGGAGGTTGTGAGGGAAAGAATTGCACTAGTCAGGTTAGAGTAAAAAATGAGTCTAACCTGACTAGCATCATTTTTGTTGATGCAAAACCCTCATGGACATGACTCCTGACTCAGTAAAAACAGGAGCCATGCCCCCTGCCCAATGGCCATGCCCAGGGGACCTATGTCCCCTGGGCATGGCCATTGGGCACAGAGCCATGTAGGGGGGGCCAAGTTAGCCCCCTCATGGCACTTTTAAAATAAAATGAAAAATACTTACCTGGCTTTACCTGGGATGGGTCCCCCCATGCTCAGGTGTGGGTGCTGGTGGTGTCCCTGGGGGCAGAGAAGGGCACCTGTGGGCTATTTCCATGGTCTCTGACCATGGAAAATGTCCCACAGGTCCCCTAACGCCCCCTAACAGCTAAGCATGCTGAGCGCAATTATTGAAGGAACTCCTCCTTCCGTGCATGATTTTTGCACAGGAGGATAAATAAGGCGCTACGGCCTTTTAGTCAGTTTTTTCCCGGTAACGCCTACCTTTCATCTCATTGACGCAAGGTAGGTTTTCACAGAAAAGGGTGATGCTAACTCCATAACATTGGCGTTAGACGGGTCTAGCACCAAAGTATACATATGGAGTTAGGTTTGCGTTGAATTAGCGTAAAAGAAAATGACGCTAATTTGAAGCAAACAGAGTATAAATGTTGGCCTCTGTTAGCTATGGAGTGCAATCTACCAGTAGTGCAAAACAAGAGAGAGACAACGATCCCAGCCAGTTTTCCCATAACCCGGTGTCATCAAAAGTAGCAAGCCAACCGACGCCTCCACAATTCAATAGTGGTGTAGGCAAATACAAAACGAGTTTGCAGCTCTGTGTCAATATTGAGCTTGCTCATAGTTTCCAAGCAAAATTCTTAATCTTCACACAGCAGGGATCCATACTTTGGGAGTCATTTGCGAATCGCCAATTTGTAGAGGACATCACACATCAATAAGTGCCATTTGTGTGATAGTAAACAAAGCTTTATTTCCATGACTGTCCTTAGCAGCTTGCTCCTGTTCCTGCCCAGCTCCAATTCCCTTATTTTCAAACATCAATAGCAGCAATGTTCTGCCTTCCATATTTCCTTCACAGAACACTGGGTCTATACACTAAATACACAGACTATGATACATAATAAAATATATCAGCACCAAATTAAGTCCCAGGGAGTATTGCATCAGCAAGGGAGGTCTTTGGCTATGTGTGGTGGGTGTTGGCTGCTGGCGAAGGGTTGTAAGCAGTGCTTGGTGATAGGCCAGGTCCTGCAGCCAACCTCAGCCACTCACAGCTGAAGTCAAAGTGAAGCATGGGGTTGCTCGCCTGTGAGGGGAAGGCTGAAAATCCATGCCATATGTAAAGCCAACCCTCTGCTTAATGTCATAGAACATGTCATGAGCAATGTCATTTGTGAAGTCATAAACAGTGCATGGAGGGAGACCAAGTTACAGTTAGTGGTGCTAAATATAACTGATACATTTATGTGGATTATTTAGTTAAAAATGGTAAAGTGGTAATTGACAAATTTACCCAACTATAATGTTTCTGCCTCTAATCACTTCCCATCTTCCCTCCATTATCTGTATGTATGTCCTTATAGGCTACCCATTGTCCTTCATGGTTTGTTGTGCTTCCAGTGACCAGCATGCCTGTCCTATATGGTCAGCTTGCTACTCCTGCCACACCCTCCTGCTCCCTGCTCAATATTGTCCATGTACAGCTCCTATCACCTTCTTACTGCCTTCATTGGTCCCTTGGCATGCCCCTGTCCTCTTCCTCCTAACCTCCATGGTCTGTTGTGCTGAAACTGCCCCTCCTGGATGACTTGTTCAATGAGTTTGCTGCCCATCCCTCCTTTCTTATACCCTCTGTAGTCTGTGCACATGGTCCTGTCCCCTTTCTACTGCTTTCCATGGTCCATTGTGCTGCACTGACCTCTGACTTGCCCTGTGCGGAGTATCATACTGCACAGCCCCTGGTGCTTGCCCTGTAAGCTCAGAGTGGTCCCCCGCCCCCTCCCTCCTACCCTCTATTGTTGAGCCCATGTCCCTAACCCATTCACCTTTCCCTCCATGGTCATTGTTTCACGATTTTGATAAGAAAATCAGGGGAATTGATTCTTCCCACTGACTTACATTGAAAAGGAGGAGATTAGTATCTGGGA
This sequence comes from Pleurodeles waltl, assembly GCF_031143425.1. Taxonomy (NCBI): domain Eukaryota; kingdom Metazoa; phylum Chordata; class Amphibia; order Caudata; family Salamandridae; genus Pleurodeles; species Pleurodeles waltl. Next base: position 934,840,302 of record NC_090447.1, read on the forward strand.
GATAGCTCACATATAGCCGTTTTGGGCTAAAAAAAATCAGAAGTCTTCTGCCTGAATTGGGTCCGATGGCATGTATGTTTATACTGCCACTGCCTCTCCTTTCTGCCCTAATTGGCCAATGTTGGCCTCCAAAGAAGATATATAGCTAGTAGATTTCCTGCCAGTCCCTTTACCCTCCACACCACTGTGTCCATCTGTAGTAACAACAACAAGGGAAACCCTATATCAAGTGAACCAGGGTAATTAATTGCAACAAAAGAACAACGGTCCTCCTTATAAATATCTCAGAATATATATTGAAACAAGCCCAATGGCAAATGGCTCACAAAATAGAATAACCGTCCCAGGAAGTAAACAATAAGGAACACAACTAAGGAAAGGTGGAACACTCTTTCCACCCACCTGCGTCAGACCAAAGACCTCCTTACCTTCAGGAAACTTCTCAAGACCTAACTGTTTGAGCAGTAGCAGCACCTCCCCCCCACCGCCTCAGCACCTTGAGACCCTCACGGGTGAGTAGTGTGCTTTACAAATTCCTGATTGATTGATTGATTGAAGGAAGCATTGGATGCACAAGTCATTATATTTGTCAAATTGAAGGTATATTGTGGTGAGTGTCCCAAGTGAACAAAGGAGCAAAACACCAGAAAATGATCAAATATGCAGCACATAAAATTAACACATATGTTTCCATAAAACCAAACATGGCCACACTAAGCAGACTATAGACAAATGAAATAGGCTCTGGTAAGATTTCAAGGTACCAGTAACTTGGTTTGTTTTATGTGCGCCAATGACGTTTCAACCCCTTATGCATTATGAGGTTTCATCAGGACCAAAACAATGCAGGGACACATGGTGGTGCCTGGATAGTCAGAATTATATTTAGAGAAACCAGTCTGCACCCCCAAACTGAGAGTGCCAATCAAAATTGTATTTATATGGGGCACCCAGAAAGAGAACCCCACATAAGCAGTCTATTGGGAGTAAAACACTCCACTGTGAGCCCATGTTGGTAAATAATTTGAGCACTGCACCACAATAGGTGCCAAAACACTCAATAGAGGCACAAGAGAGAGAATACCCTCTGCAGCCAAATGGTGTGAGGATCGCACAACAATTACAGGAGAAGCTAGCAATGCAGAGTGGACCGTACAAATCAGGCCTCAAGGTTGCCGGCATAGAGACAGTGTCCGTCGGTATCAGATGTTTTGTCGCCTTCACAGCCAATGCCTTCTTTGTGTGATGCTGCAGATGCTGAAAAGACACAGACAACATTTTAACATCTCTGTGCACATAACAAATGGCACAAGGTTATCTAGCAAAACATTTCCTCATTTCCATTATTCACCTGCTTAAAGGATATAAAATGTAGGTATACTTTATCTTTAATCCATGCATGCAGGGAACATATTATGGACCCATTTGCCCACAATTTAGAAAATGATCATCATCAGTAACATTACTTTCGACAATATTTCACTTAAACACTTCAAATTCCTTGTGTCATTGTTTTACACTTCTGAATGATACAGATTGGATGTTTGCAATAATGAACTAATTTCACAAAAATAAATATTGGCTTCAAAAAGTTTGTCACATGGACATTGTCCTTGTAGTAACTCCTGTGCTCCAATATTGATTCATCATATAGACATAACAAGGCACACACAAAATGCTGTGTGGGGTAGATGTAACTCTGTCGCCAATGTGGACACATTCCTATCAGTTTCAGTCAATACAGTTTGCCTACTGAATTCATGTTGCTTGACACAAACTGGTGTACATGCACATTTGTGAAGGATTAAGGTTTCGTGCCAATCTGCTACTGTCAACATGAACTGACTTGAATCTTGCAGTGAAAACAGATTCATAACATGTTTTTGAAGCAAGTATGCCATTGTACTCATGTTTTTAGGCATATTGGACCAGATGCTCACCAACTCATCAATGTGAAGTCAGAAACATCAAGTATATCATAAATTCATTGCGTGCCATGTCACCTGTAATAGGGCATACATTACCTACTCACATTTGTGATGAAGCATTAAACCTGACTCTATCCTCAAATGGAGCCTTTTTGGTACAACTGTTCCTCATAACATAGACAAAATCCATGTATCTCTTTTTTCTTAAGGAGCTATGGGCCAGATGTACGAAAGGATTTTACCCATTCTGTGTCTATGGGAAAAAGCTTTCGCACATATGGCCCTATGTGTCTGCTCAAAACAGTCCTTGGGTTGTAATAAGAAACCTAGTGGCAACTTTTAACATATATCAATAAACCTAGTACATCATAATATACCTTCTGCAAAATGTACACCTCCAGGAATCCTTGTGTGTTTTGGATTTGTGTCAACCTTCATATTGATGCCATAAAACACTGCTGCTGTTGAAAAAAAGTTAAATAACAAGAATATCTGCACATACTAATTTACCCCCTTGAAGATGCTGTCAGTCTCTCAACTGCCCATCAAGGTCTGGATAAGCCACCACAAGTATACAGGCCATAGGGTTCATGGCTTAGTGCATTCACTTGCCACATAGGGAGTTATGGTTGAGCTGGACTTGTGATGACTTGTGGGTCCAGCATTGTAGGTCCTCCCACCTCTTCGTCCAGTATATTCTGGGACACTTATAGACCCCCTGGGTCCCCATCTTCTTGGTTATGGCCTTCCAGATCTCCCTCTTCTTATGGGCATTGACTTGTATGGATAGGATAAATGAAAGCAAAATATGATTTGAGTTATTTTGTTTGTCAGGAAGGATTATTTATTAACATTTAAAAATTCCTAGGAAATACTTATTTGTAGTGACTTGTTGAGTCCCCTCAATATTTTCAATGTCCTTATTTTACAAATCCAGGCCACAAACATCATCTAGGCCAGGGGTCTGAAACCTCTTCTATAGTGATAGCCTCTCCTGAGCAGTATACATCATTGCGAGCTACTGAAGGCTAAACAATTTGTAAAATGTTAGCACCCACAAACAGCTTCATTGGCTTAATGCCAAATGTTTTTAGAGGCAGAAACTATGGTTTAACACACATACAATAACTAAGGGCGGTATTGAAGTGCTGACATGTGTGTCATTGAAAGCATGGTTTTTGGTAATGTATGAATAAGTGTGTGTAGTAATGGGGCATACTTGTATGGGTTATTTAGAACCTGTGCCATTTATATTTACCTTCCCCCATATGTGGCAACAATCCATGGTTCAATTATGCAGATACTCATGTTTCAGAAAATCGGATATAGTTTAAATCGAAACAAAAACATCAGATAACTCCATAACTTGAAAGTTTATTTTTGCCCTTTACGTTTCTCGCATTTAGACCTTTGGCTGTAGTCTTTCATTCATACTACTGGCACAGTGTCTACTGGCCACTATCCCCTTCTGCCGCTTTTGGAATATTAAAAAAACCTTAAATTATTCCGCCTACAGGTATTTTCCAAAAATTCAAATTTTTCTCACAATTCATTTTCACTTTGCTTTAGTGACTGAATGTTGTTACTGTTTATCTGAACGCCTTTCTGTAAAACTCTCAGGGATACCTCCATGGCTTCTAACCTTTCAGTTAAATAAGTTATTTTTATGTCTAGATTATGAAAGACCCCCTGGATTATGGCTTGATTAGACTCAGATATTGCAAATCTGTTCCTTTTCTCCTCCTCCAATGATGTAGTAGAGTTTCAGTATTCTCATGATCTACAGAGTGCTGTGTACTGTCAAACTCGTGTAGTGAAGCAGGTGTTAACCCTTCCCCTAGAACATAGGGCCTCTGAAGGTGGCCGCAAACCTGATCTATGGGCGAGGACTCTATTGCATCTAAATCATTTGACGTGGCGACAAGGTCAATTCCAAACTAAAGGAGGGGGTTGACATAGTCTGCGGTTTTGACACCTTAAAATGGTCTTGTGTCTTCTATGCTTTAAAAAAGGATCTAAGCGAGGGAGTAAGTTTTAATTTCTCAGTAGATGGTTTTACCATAGCCCCTACTTCTCCCTTACACTTTTGTGTTGTTAAAATAGCCTGCCTACTTTGATTAGAATCCCCTTTTTTGTTCTGCGGCAGTGACAGATTTAACTTCCTGCTTTTAGTGGTGCATCTACTCCTCAAACCTTGGTCATGGGAAGTTTCAGGATCATCCAATATTTTACTTAAGGCAAACCTAGTTGTTGGCAATTTCCCTGGCTTTTGCCCTTGCCACCTTATCCTGGGCCCCAATGCTCGTTTTGGGGTCATACAGGTGTATTCCCGCACATCCCATATATCATTACATCCTGTGCAGGAAAGATGGGGGGACCAGTAGAACACTGGTTAAGAGAGTCCTTTGAATGTGGCAAGCAGCTTGTGCTGACTCTGCCTAAAATCCTCCAGAAACCTGCCCGAGCAGAGGCATTCCTGCCGCATCAGAGTTGCCTAGCTGCTTGTGTCCACAGTGTCAGGGGCAGCGGGCCCCCACCCTTGCAAAAGAAAGCTCCTCTGAGTCCGGCATTATGGAGTACATCCACTCATCGCTAAGCCGCTCTTGCCACTGCTGAGGATCTGTGCAGGTGAGGCAGACGGGCTGCCTGCTTGCTCCAGAGAGATGGGAGCTCGCGGCAGGCATGCTTAGCTAGCTGCCATATTCCCCGTTGCTAGCAGTTTCTTATGTTGGGCATACAAGAATCCAAGAATTGCCCAGAAAAGATTGCATAAAAAATAGTTAGGCAGGGTAAAAGCACTGCCAAATTTTCAGTTGTACTGCTGGGCCTTCCAACTGAAAAACAATAGGCTATTATTATCCAGGGATTATGCATCCCCCATACTCCAGGCTTTAACGGAAGACTTTCGGAAGAAGGGCTCCTATTTCCTCTTTAAATTCAGCCATCCACAGTACTACAAGAAGTCAAGCTGAAAGTGCTAAATGCAGCTAAATGCGGCCTGTAGGGTGTGGTTTCAGGTAAGGAGTGGGCATGGAATTCCTTACTATAGTGGGAAGACCCCAATTTGGGACTCCCCTGTTACTCTGGCATGCCTCCAGGATGCACTGGCTAATACATTAATGGATATGGGTGTTGTACAATGGGCGCAATTACTCACAGAGGGTTCTGTGATTTCATGGGACTCCTTAGCCAGCCAGACAAATGACAAACTAGCTAGGTTTAAATATTTACAAATAAAAAGCTGGTTGTAAAGATAACTGAAGGTAGGGTTCCGTACTGAATGGACAAATTATATAATACGTTCATGGAAGGTAAAGAAAGAGTTATCAAGATGGTACTGGTGTCTGGTTCAAGCAGGCAATGCCTCTCTTCCTTTGTCTGAAGATGTTTGAAAGACGGACCTGCCTCCCTTCAATCTTTCGCATCTTTGGTGAGTATCAATGCGCACACTTTGGCTTGTTGTGAAATCTGTTCCCCTTAAAAGGAAACATTTGTTTGCTGCATACAGGGCTTACTGGAGACTGAGAAAATTGTCAAAATATGGAACACTGAGGAGGAATTCTTGTCCGAAGTTCTCCTTGGAAGGTGCAGACGTACACAGTGTCCGCACATCCAAACTTTTTGGCGAAATGTGGGTAAGACTGTTTCAGTTATAATGAAAAGCGAAGTAGAGATGATCCTACCAACGGTTATATTTGGTCTGTATGAGGGGCCTGGGTGAGTTTTGGTGGCGAGGCAGTGAAGCGTCATTTGCACCTTATTTTTTACCTGGTTTTAATAGCGTGTAGGAAGATCTGCATTAAATGGCTGTCTAAGTCTTCCCTACCTATATAGATTGGTTACTTTCAGTAAAATAAAAACCACTAGTTTAGATGATATTAAAGGTTTTTAAATGTGGGAATTTTTCTTCTCTTTTTACTCAGTTACCTCCCCTGTTCTTCTCCTGGAGGATAGTCAATTGGCTCCGACATTGAGGGTGTGATAGTCCTATGATTAAGACACAAGGCTCAACAGGGAGGGAGTAAGGGCAGGGGATTTCTTCTACCTTCTTTTCCCTCAATTTGCTGGTGGTGGTTAATTGTAAAAAGCTAATCCCATGGTGGGGTATAGGCCGGAGCTTAGTTATAAGCTTGATATCTCCTGTCCTTTTTCATAAATGAGGACTAAAAACAATCTGTTTGGAAAGCGAAACAGTGGACTGAAAATCTACATACCTGCAAAGCAAAAAACAGCAAACCTCTGTGGACCCTGATAAACCAGTTAGAGTGCAGCCAGGCCAACAACGAAGGCAGCAATGTCCCTCAACACACATGGCTGAGGCACAGTGGGTCATTATATTGTTGCAATGAATTGACGCCACTGCATTCCAACCTGAAAGTGACAATGCCTGCTCTCTTTATGTCTCAAACCACCAAAACAAACAAATAAAGGCAATAAGAAGTTCTGGGGCACCTGGTCCAAGCTGCATTCGGTACCTCAATATTTAAGCAAAACCCAGGGTTCTAGAGGAGCATATTTGGCCAAATATTCAATTCCTCCCTAAGCGAGAACAGCATACCAGAGTCTTGGTGAGGTTCAATCCTGCACCTGATTGATTTACAAAAAAGTCCCCCACATGGCCCCAGACAGCTAAAGACTAATAGCCCTACTAGACGATGAGGCAAAGATCTTCACAGGAATCTTTATTCAAGAAGCGGAGATATTATCTGTGGAGTCAGGACATTTTGCAGGCAACCAATCTGGCTTTCGGCCAACTCCTGTACTGCAGACAATCGTGGTGCTCAGCATGCTTATATCAAAGCAGATTCAGAAAAAGTAATACCTCTACATGTTACAACAATTTCTTTTTGATCATGTGGACAGGAACTTGGTGTGGCACAAACTAGTCATGTAGGATATTCCACCCAACCTTCTGCCAGCAATAGTTACTTTACTCAGAAACCTCGGCAAAGGTCAGCTTGGGCACAAACAAAGGCTATTCAAAGTGATTCCCATAGGCCCAGGGCTAAAACATGGCTGTGTCCTCACCCCAACACAATTCAACTTGTCTATTTGAGACCTAGTCCCAGTACTGGATAAAACACATTCTCAACCGCCTAAGCTCCAATACTCTGAAATCATTCATGTGGAAATAAATCTAGTACCACAGCCTCTCCAATCACTGGGCCAAGGGGAGTGGCAAAGCCCTGAAACACTATCTATGCAGCACCTGTGGGATCTGCCAATATAATTCCAGTATTCCAGACTAGCAAGGATAAACAAGTAAAGTTCCTGTCTTGGAAGCAGGATAAGGAACGTTTCTGCAAAAGCAATTACAAGATGACATTTTTAGCATTACAATTCGGCCTGTTTCCAGCAAAGGACGCAATACCTTCATGAGCCCCAAGGCCAGTCCCTCTGTCAATGCAGGCTATTCCACAGTCCGCAGGAATCCTTTATGCATTTATTATGAATTCACACCATGTTGCTAACTGCATGCAGAAAGCTCCTACTGAAGTTGTTCAATGTAAATCAGTTAGAACGTGCCGCCAAGCCATGTTATTCTGTTTGCAGGGACAAAAACCCCACGTAATGGCATGCCTGACAAAGTTTATCATCTTTGCTGAACAACAGTACAAGGCAGCTGCACTCTTAATGGGAGGGACAGCTTTTTAAAACTGCATATCCCTGCGTGCTGCCACAGGCACTTAAAAGTACCAAGAGAGCCACATTAAAACTATTCAGGGAACTGCACCATTGTACCCTCTCACTTTGCTAATTTTAGTTTGTTTAGTCAGAGAGTCAAAATCACTTTAGATTTTTTTTTTATTGTGAGGCAGCATGTCTGGCTCCAGTTGATGACATGAATCAGTAATAGTTTGCCTATTTCATATGTTTATTTGGATTATTTCCCTTTCTTACATGGTGTCAATGTCCTGGAGCTTCAAATTCATAATGGCACAGACTGTTGAAAAGTAGATTACTGGTAAGGGCAGGTAAGTACCTACACTTAGCAATAAGCCACTAATCCCCACTATGTCAAGTCATGTCTCAATTAATTAATCCCCGCTCAACCCTTGGTAGCTTGGTAAGTTTAAGGTTGACCACTGTTAGACTTTTAATCCTTTGCATGGTCTCCCTTAACTTTTTGCCTTTGTTTCCCAGGTTATTGATGTGTGTTGGACTCTGTTTTTTGCTGTTTTTGTTACTCTGGGCACTTTACCACTGCTAACCAGTGCTAAAGTGCAAGTGCTCCTATACAAAACATGTATGTAATCAGTTCATCCATGATTGACATATTTGTTTTACTGGTAAGTCCTTAGTAGAGTGCACGAGAGGTGCCCGGGGCCTGAAAATTAAATGCTACTAGTGGGCCTGCAGCACTGGTTGTGACACCCACATTAGTAGCTCTGTAAACATGGCTCAGACCTGCCACTGCAGAGTCTGTGTGTACAGTTTTAAACTGCAAATCCGACCTGGCAAGTGTACCCACTTGCCAGGCCTAAACCTTCCCTTTTCTTACATGTAAGTCACCCCTAAGGTAGGCCGTAGGTAGCCCATGGACATGGTGCAGTGTATGTTTAAGATAGGACATATACTAATGTGTTTTATATGTCCTGACAGTTAAATACTGCTAAATTCGACTTTCACTGTTCCAAGGCCTATCCCTCTCATTGGTTAACATGGGGGCTGACTTTAAATATGATTAAATTGTAGATTCCCTTTGGGAGCAGATAGACATGTGGAGCTTGGGGTCTCTGAGCTCACAATTTGGAAATACATCTTTTAGTAAAGTTGACTGTAAGATTGTATGTTTGAAAATGCCACTTTTAGAAAGTGAGCATTTTCTTGCTTAAACCATTTCTGTGACTCTGCCTGTTTGTGGATTGCCTTTGTGGGTCAGTTTGACAGTTGGGCTGTGTTAGAAATGGGGTTTCTGGTTGGCTAGGGTATGTACCTCAGCCAGGCAGAACTTACCCACTCTAGTCAGGCCAAGGGAGTTACACGTCCAAGATAACCCCTGCTCACCCCCTTGGTAGCTTGGCACGCGCAGTCAGGCTTAACCCGGAGGCAATGTGTAAAGCGTTTGCACAACACACACACACATGTGATGCAATATCCCCACCACAAAGGAAATACAACACCAGATTATATGAAAATATACTGTATTGTACACAACCAATTATCAGACCAAACATCACATATCAGTACTATCCTGCTACCTTAGCAGTTGTCAGAACGTTACACATTAGTTACTCTGCAACCTAGCAGTAGTCACACATAACACACAGGTTACTCAGTATTCTGCAACATAAGCAGTAGTCAGGAAAACACGTTATTACATCACAGCACTTGTCATAAGAATATCATAAAATGCCCATAGTAGGAACATTAGAAAACTTATGGCAAGTTAGAAAAACATATTAGCAAGCATGTCCATAAAAGTAACATTTGCATACACATATGTAAAAAATCAAACGCAGGTAGGTAATATATGAATCAAACAAAAGTCTGTAGAAAGAACTTTGGATTGCAACTATATTGGTCCTTTAAACAGTACCTGGATGGATGAAGGCACCTCCAGTGCCTAGAAGGCGAGCAATGGGGCACCGGCGCTCCTATGCACAAAACGTGGGCCTCCCTTATACTCTGTGGTCAGAGGAGGGCGACATGCACCTCCTCTCTTTTATAGATAGGCTCCTCCGGGGACCGTGATTACTGGGGGGCCCCCAGGGCCTCAACCGGCCCTCATGAGGGGGGCCAAAGCCAGCAAAAACAACTTAGGGCAGGAGGGGGGCACCACTCACCCCCTCCGGTTTAATGACAGGCCCCTCCCGGGACCCGTGATCTCCTGGGGCCCCCCCAGGCCTCCACTGGCCCTTCCACCAAGGGGGGGGGGGCACAATAATGCCCGTTTTACCTAACAGCAGAAAAGGAGCACCCTGCTCCTAACGCAGAGGCCAGGGGGAAGGAGGCACTCCCTGCGCCTTACCCTGGTCCTGCCGTGAAGCCACTAGAAGATCAGACCCCTCCTGGGGCCCGAGCAGACACTCACCTGCACCCGATGCGGTGCACGAGTGTTCTTCCAGCTTCCCGGGCCGCTGTGGTGACCTTATTTAAAGGGGCACAATGCAGCAAGGAGCCTACGAGCTCCCAAGGCTCCATAAGTGTGCTGCAATCAGTGCTATGGCAGCCGCAACCACTGAGAAGCACCCCTCGTGAAGAAATGGATGCAGGGATCAGGGGCCACAGCATCCTGCCCCTGGGGAGCAGAATCTTAAGACAAGGTCCTCAGGTGGAGGGCCCAGCTACAGGCCAGCACAAGGGAAAGACAGCAAGTGGCAAGTCCTTCACAGTGACCAGGCAGGTCACAGGTCAGCACAGCAGCAGCAGTCCATGGCGGTTCCTGGTGAGTCCTTTCAGCCTTTGGTGTCCAGTTCCAAGATGATTCCAAGAGTCTCCAAATTGTGGGGAAAATTCCCCTGTACTTATGGTCAGTTCTTACAGTGTTTTACAATGGTAGGGAGAGGAGGTTCCAGCCAGTTACAACTGGTTCTGGGAGTGCCCCCTCTCTCCTTTCAGCACAGGCTCCAAACATCAGTGGGGGGTTAACGACCCTATTGTGTGAGGCCAGTGCACAGCCTTTACAAATGTAGGTGTGCCCCGCCTCTCCCTTCTCTCAGCCCAGGAAGTCTATTCAGTATGCAGATGCACCTCTGTGACACCTCCTCCCTCCCTGTGTACAGGCTGTCTGAAAAGTATGCACAAAGCCCCAACTGTCACTCTGCCCAGAAGTGGATTGGAGTCAAGCTGCAAAACACCAGAGTCACAAGCACAGATAAATGCACACTTTCTTGAAGTGGCATTTCTGTGATAGTTATAAAAAATACACCCACACCAGTAAGCAGTATTTATCATCACCGTCACAACCATACCAAACACGCCTACGCTACCCCTCATAAATCAGACAATACCCTTTACACATAAGGCAGGGCATTTCTAATACAATCCTATGAGAAGGCAGAACTCACAGCAGTGAGAAACCAAGTTAGGCTGTTTGTCACTACCAGGACAGGCCATGGAATATGGCACATGTCCTGCCTTTCTGCATACATGGCACCCTGCCCATAGGGCTAGCTAGGGTGTACCTTAGGGGTGACTTACATTAAGTAAAAGGGGAGTTCTGGGCCAGGCAAGTAAGTTTAGATGCCATGTCCCTGTGGCAGAAAACTGCGAACACAGGCCCTGCGCTAGCAGGCCTGAGACAGGTTTGGAAGTCTACTTCAGTGGGTGGCGCAAGCAGCGCTGCAGGCCCACTAGTAGTATTTAATTTACAGGCCCTGGGTATAGAGATACAACTGTACAAGGGACTTACTGGTAAATTAAATATGCCAATTAGGTATAAGCCAATCATACCAACTTTAGATGGGAGAGCACCTGTACTTTAGCACTGGTCAGCAGTGATAAAGTGCTCAGAGTCCTAGAGCCAACAGCGAGAGGTCAGAAAAACCAGGAGGAAGGAGGCAAAAAGACTGGGGATGACCCTGCGTAAGGCAAAAAGTCCAACAGGCTGATTGCACCTCTCACTAGACACTGATACAATGGGAGCTGGGGTGTAGCCTGCATATCCTGATGAGCCATCTGTGCTTGGAGGGAGAGGAGGAGTGATCACTCACACCTGAAAGGGATGTGCCTGTCCTCACACAATGCAGTCTCCAACCCCCTGGTGTGTGTCTGGGGCCTGGCCAGGGCAAGGCAGGATTTCACAAACAAGAAATACTTTTCTCTGAAGTATGCCTACTTCAAAGGGCAAAATGGGAGAAAGAAGGGCACCCAAAACCACAGACTTTAGAACACTTCTGGAAACCAAGAGGAGCCTATAGAAGAGCTGAGGAAGAAGAGCTGCCCTGCCTGTGACTTTGCTTTGTGGAGCTATCCTGCAGTTGCTGCTTCTGCAAGAGGACAAAGACTGGACTTTGTGTGCCTTCCTTCTTGTGAACAACTCTCCAAGGGATTGAAACTGATCTTGCCTTCTGTTGTTGAAGTCTCAGGGACAGCAAAGACTTCTCTCTGCCAGCACCTGGAGCCTCTGCCTCGACTCCTACCCTGCCAAGTAGTGCCCTTCCAGTTCCTGGGACCCTGAAAAGAGAAGCTGGCAGAACAAGAGTAAGAAATCCATGCACAGTCCACTGTGCGGGGGAAAAGATCGATGCAACTCTGAGACATGGCTGAAAAATCGACGCTCCCTGCTTGAGAAATGATGTGCAGCATCGCTGACGGAGGCTGGTGAGATTGCAACCGTGCTGTGTGTTTTTCACATCATTGTGCAGCACGATTTCGCTGGGTGTGTAAAAACAACGCAAAGCCTGCATGGACCTGAGAGTGCTGTTCAAATTGACGCATCGCTCTCCTGTGGAGAGAAGAAACGACGCAAGCCGACCCGACCGAAGGAGAAACGACACACGGTCTCGCTCGTGAGTGAGATCAACTCATCACAAGCCCCTTTTGACACACATTTACCAGTGCGGGCTATTTTTTACACACCCAGGTACATTTCCACGCTAACAGCGTTAGCATTGTGTTTAAAATCACATGAAGGCTCTTTTTGGTTTTTAACTGATAACTTGACTTGTGTATTGTGGATTTTTGTCATTTTGTTTTTGTGTTGTTTAGATAAGTATTTTCTATTCTTCTAAATCTGTATTGTGTCATTTTGTAGTGTTTTCATTAAGTTACTGTGTGTGTCGGTACAAATACTTTACATCTAGTACTCTGAAGTTAAACCTACTGCTCGGGCCAACCTACCAAGGGGCTGAGCGGGGGGCTAGCTGAGGGTGATTCTCTTTTACCCTGACTAGAGTGAGGATCCTTGCTTGGACAGAGGGTAACCTGACTGCCAACCAAAGACCCCATTTCTAACAACTGCCATGGAGCTATGCTCAGCTACAGCAACCAGGAGGCCTCCATCAAATGTTTACCTTCGGACTTAATCTTTTTCTTGAAGATTTCCTTCAGCCAAACGAAATCACCAATTCAATCCGACCACCCTGGAGCCCTCTTCGGATACACGTTGGAGACCTCAATGAAGAATTCTACCTTCAAACTTAGGCTTTTATTCAGGATGGAAACCTTTGTCTGTGCCAAAGCTGCATCTTGATCCGACATCCTTGGAGCCCTCCTTGGATACTCTGCGCGGGAAGTCCCAGTCAACTTTTTACGTTTGGACTTTATCACTTTTTCAGATCTTTTTCCTTACAACGGAGGTCGACTCTCCACAGCAAGCCAATTTTGATGCCATGTCGTTAGATCATTTTTTCAGGAGTTCCTGTGAAATCCTGAAAGTCTGAGGCTCCAGAGCTTTCCAGCTGTATGAATCTGCAAGTCAGGCCAGGTCACGGTTGAGGTAAGCTGACTTGACTCACCACAGTGGGTCAGTCCCTTTATGGATCTTTTTTCCAAAAGTTCTCCAAACTTCTGGATCTTCTTCAAAAAGGTCTTTGAAGGTCCTTTAGGAGTCCACAGCTCACCCCAAGGTTCCAGAAGCTCTGAGTTGCTCCTGAGCTGCTCGGGAGGTCCACAGTTGCTAAGATTGGGGTGGGTGGAACAGTTTCCTATTCTGGCAGGGCCTCCCTCTCTGTGGCTGAGGCAGGTGTAATTTGTCCTGATGTTGGGAGACCACAGGCAAGGGTAGATGGTGAAGGAAAAGCCCTGCACCTATGATGGGAAATATCAAACATCTACCCAGTCAGGGAGCACAAATTTGAGTTATGATTCTACATCTGTGCTCCCTCTGCATCCCCTTCATGTCCCCAAACCCTGTACGGACATGGGCCTTCAAGACTTGGGACTGCTGTAGTTCTTCTAATACTCAGTTGATGGTGGTCTGGTTGACAGTATACCCAGTGGCCTAACTTGGTTGGCCAACAGATTTGCTCCCATGACCCCTACCCCTACTACCCTGTGTCCTTGAGGCAGTATACCCCATCCCACTGGGTCCTAACATAACTTGAGGTGGTGGTGGAGTTGCTCAACAACAGCCAGGACTGGGAAACAAGTTGGTTGTAGTATTCCTCTGGACAGTGGAGGTATCCATTTGTTGAGGCATTACTGCAGCTGGGGTGGGAGGTGTAGGTGTGGGCCGAGTGAGACTTACTGGAGCTGTCTGCGCAGACAGACCAGATGGACCAAGCAGCTCCACATCATCCAGATGTGCAGGAGTGGTGTCCTCAATGAAGGCTTTATCCTGGTCTGGAGGTGTCCCCAGTTACAGACAGTGGTCCACTGGCCCTGGAAGTAGAATCTAAAATGAATTAATAATAATGTGAAATTAAAAGTCTTGATTGTACCTCAAATGAGTCTTTAGATACAACTGAAGCAACCTAAAAGTGAGAATTATGATTAATGGAATGATTAGGCCTTAGCATGAGTTTTATAAATGTACACATTCAAGTTAACTTACATAGATGCAAAATTCCTAAAAAAAAGTTGAAGAGATGTCCTGAAATGAAAAAAGGTATTTAGAAAGTGTACATTACATGTACAAGACATTCGACCCAAAACAGAAGAGAAGTGAATTGAGAATTAAACCATTCTAAGGCCTAGGAGGGTAACAAAAAGACTATAGTACAACTTATTAGAATTAACGTCATTGTTCGTCATATGAAGACTGAAAAGTAAATTGTGTATCAATGCTACTCATATTCAGCATGCCACAGATCATGATCAGAAATCTTTAATTCATCAGACCATGATTTATGCAACATAAAAGGATGTTGGACGGAGTGCTGAAACTTTTCAAACACTCACCTCTAGTCACAGATCTGGGTTTAATCCATTATTTTTGTGCTCACCATGCCACCCCAGTTTGAACCCAGCCATATGCAAATCAGTCTCGACCCTGTTCCCTGTAGAAGCAGTACAGCCAGGACTACCAGACCTGGTCATCCCTGGACCAGACACAAGCAACATGGGACCAGTTTCAGGATATCACCCAACATCAGCCAGGCTAACTTGATTCCAATGGCACAGTGAGAAAGGGACCCACATCTGTGCATACACTGGCCACTTAGGGCATCTTTAGAAACACAAAAGGATGAGGGACGGAGTGCTGAAACTTTACAACCACTCAACACCAGTCACAGATCTGGATTTAATCCATTGTTCTTTTGCTCACCATGCCACCCCAGTTTGGACCCTGCCATATGCAAATCAGCCCGAACTGCATGGAACTGCATCAGCTCAATGGAGTAAAAGAAGGTGACAACATACGAGATCAACAACAAGTAACATGTTGATACAAAGCATGAAATGGTTAATGGCAAATGCATAACACTTTAAAATATGAGCATATATAGGAAGAAAAGGGAGATCGAGCAACATCATTTTGCACTATTATTTTCCAGAGACAAAACCATAGCATCATTGTAGTTGCAGTCATTTGTAAACACCATTGATAATGCTTGTTATGTGCGTTAAATAAACATATTTAAATACCTGCAATAAAAATGAACACACATTTAAAATATGTACACACACATATGTGGATGATGTGCATAGATGAAACTATTCTGTCTTGTGCAAAGAGACAGAGGGGGTCATTACAACATTGGCGGTATAAGGCGCTTACCGCCGTGCAGAAGACCGCCAATACACCGCCGCGGCCGCGGTAGACCGCCACAGCTATTATGACACACATCACGGAATCCGCCGAAATTCAGACACCCACACAATACCGCCACACCAAAGGTCTTTCAAACGCGGTATTCCATTGGCGGTACACACCGCTGCGCTCAAAATACACACACAGCTCCAAAACACCGCCACATTGGACAATTCTAAATACACACACCTGATACACATACAAACAACACTCCCACACACCCAACTCAATATAAAACACACACCCACATCACACACAAACCCCTACGACCAGAATTTCTGAGAGAAGGCCAGAGAGACACAGCACAGAATAGAGAACCCCATCACACAGAGGCACACTACACCATCACCCACACAACATCCACGCACAAAACACTACATACCACTACACTCACCACACTCATCAACACATACACCACCCAACACCTCACACACACCTCCCCATGGCACGCCAAAGACACCCCCGCTTCTCCGAGGAGGAGCTCAGGGTCATGGTGGAGGAAATCATCCGGGTAGAGCCACAGCTATTTGGCTCAAAGGTACAGCACACATCCATAGCCAGGAAGATGGAGCTATGGCAAAGAATAGTCGACAGGGTCAACGCCGTGGGACAGCACCCAAGAAATAGGGAGGACATCAGGAAGAGGTGGAACGACCTATGGGGGAAGGTGTGTTCCACGGTCTCCAGGCACCACATCGCGGTACAGCGGACTGGCGGCAGACCCCCACCTCCTCCCCCACAACTAGCAACATGGGAGGAGCAAGTCTTGTCCATCTTGCATCCTGAGGGCCTCGCAGGAGTCGTTGGAGGAACGGACACTGGTAAGTCAAATCTTAACTATCATATCCCCCACCTTACCTGCATGCTATCACACACCCACACCCTCACACCCTCCCCTATCCCCCAAAATCCTCACCTATCTACCCATGACACCAACCACCCAGCCCAAGACCTGCATGACATAACTAAGCATGGATACCCATCACTAAAGCATGCCCACTGCACAGACCCACAACAGCCCCCCATACAACAGCACACAAGCCCCCACACAGGAATGCCTGCACTGGTGTACACACACACCCAACCATTGCACACCATGAAACACACACATGCAATAATCATGTACTTATACCCCCGCAGGAACCCGAAGGAACGTCACCACACCAGAGGGTCCAGACAACACCACTCCACCCCCAGAAGAGGCCCACAGTGACGACAGCAGCTCTGCCCTACTGGATCCTGATGACCAGCCCGGACCATCGTGGGCCTCAGGACAGTCGGTTCCCCTTGCCCAGCCACAGCCCAACACCGAACTTCCACCCTCTGGGAACACCTGCACAGCACCCACCCAGCGGGCCCATACCTCCCTACCCAGGACAGGTCAATCAGCGGTGTGTCCACCACTACAGGGCACCCAGGGTAACCCAACACCACAACAACAGGGACCTGGGGGCAGTGGTAGTGGGCACACGGTCCAGGGGACGGAGGCACAGGAACACAGGGGAACTGGGAGGGCTGCTGTGCGACAGGGGGGGGACAGGCCAAGGGAACCTACTCTCCACGAGGCCCTCTCCTCCATCATGGGAGCATACCACCACTCCCAGGAGACGATGGCAACGGTACTAGGCAAGTTGCAGGAGACCCTGCGTCTGCAGGAGGAGCAGTATTTGGGGTTCAGGGAGGAGCTCAGGGCCATCGGCTCCGCCCTGGGCACCATTGTAGGGGTGCTGACGGACATTCAAAAGACCTTGAGGGACACCGTGGCACTCCAAGGGGCCCCTGACACTAGCCACGCCGATGAAATGCCCACCACCTCTGCCGGCGCTAGTGGACAGGACGCCCTGCCACAGGACCAACACACCAGCACCCCACCCCCTGCAGACAGACAACCACCACGAAAGCGGGCCCTGAGATCCAGGAACAGGACAGAGCAAGATGGCAAGACCCCGCCAGGAAATGAGACCACCCTGATTGTCCCCCCACTGTACCACTTTGTGACCCTGTCCAAATCGGAACTGCCCCAGCTCCACTTCCAATGGCCAGATATGCAATGTACCTGTGAGACTAATAGACTGGACTCTGCCATGGACATTCCTCCACCATCACCTATCCCCATTTCATAACATTGTTATGCACTTAAATATACACCCTTGAAACACTAATAAAACTTGAGTCAGTCAATGATTTTGAACTTTCTATTGTCAATTACAGTGTCAAAAATGGTTACCCATTGGAAGGCCAACATACCAATGTCACAAATCACAAGCCTTTCAAGGGTGCAAGGTGTTGACACGTAGGTTACCACATTTGTGAAACTGAAATGGAAGGGGACAACTCAGTTAACAAATAGTGAGTGAAATGGAGGTACAGGATAGAGGTAGACGTGTGAAAGTTAATATTATGTTAAACATGAAAATGTACTCACCTGTTTCTCACTGGAAATATTGCTCTATGACTGACTCACTGTTGTCGTTTTCTTCTTCATCAGCTTCATCCTCATCACTGTCCACAGGCTCCACAGGCTCCACTGCTGCTACAACCCCGTCATCTGGATCATCCTCCTGCAGAAAAGGCACCTGCCGTCGCAATGCCAAGTTATGGAGCATGGAGCAGGCGATGATGATGTCGCACACCTTCTTCGGTGAGTAGAATAGGGACCCACCTGTCATATGGAGGTACCTGAACCTGGCCTTCAGGAGGCCGAAGGTGCGTTCGATCACCCTCCTAGTCCGCCCAGGGGCATCATTGTAGCGTTCCTCTGCCCTGGTCCTGGGATTCCTCACTGGGGTCAATAGCCAGGACAGGTTGGGGTAACCAGAGTCCTGTACGATTTATTCAACCTGTTGTATTTTGACCTGACATAATATGAGGTCTGGTACTATGATTTTCAGAAAAAAGGAGCCTTCTATCGAATAACTCACTCTATATTTTGGAGTCATAATTAATGTGTTGCACAAACAAATTTGTTGACTACCATTTGTAATAGTGATGTTTGGTTTTTCTGTGTGTATATGTTGATCATAGTGGATTTTTAGAGCCTGGTACCACCCCGATGAGGCCCTACCATTAGTTTTTGGAGGGTAAGCAATATGGAAGTTTCATTGCCTAATTGGCTTCCGCACATTTCTTTTTAATAGTGTTATCATTATATCACTTTTCTTCGTCAGATGGCACTTTTGGGATCCCTCACCTACGTATGGGGTTTCACAACTTAGGATATTGTGAACACATTGTCCTTGCAAATTATGCTATGTTCTAACCTTGGTTTCTTTCTTTCCAAATTCCCTTAGGTTTTGATTTCTTTATTTTTGGGATTATCCATTGTTTAAAGGATTAGGTATGTACTTAGGTCCTGACGAATCGCATAAGATCATTTTTTGACGAGAAAAAAGCGAGAAACATGTTGACCAACTACATAGAGTGACACAGGGGATCCTGTGTGCACTGTCTCTTTCTTACTATTCTCTATTAAGAGACATAGCAACTATATCTACCTGTTTTATGGGGTATGTAGACATCATTCCACTAATTCCCTGCATACTGGTTTTAATCATGTCAGAGGTATCAGCATTAGAGTAAAAATCATTATTAGTTACCTCTAGTCATTTTTAACATTTTGCCATATTCCAATCCTTCACTTTATTGTTCTTGACCGGCTATACACGATTCTTAAAAGATCTCTGGCAAAGAGCCCCCTTGTGGGGCCCGTCAGGCACTGCAGCGCCGGCCTGACGAGGAGCTGGGCCCTATGATGAAGCATGTCACCGGTAGGTGAGTGAGGGCTCTTGCTTCGAAAATTTCGGTTTCCATTTACTGATTGAACCATCCCCTTGAAAGAAACCCTCTCTATTATTTGGAACCGTGTGTAATCTTTTTTGATTCATTGACTATTGCGAACATTACGCACGGGACCAGGAGTTTTCACTCCAAATATCCAATTTTTTGCCCCTCCTTTTGTTGTTTCTTCGGTAACCAGAGTCCCCCAATAGCCATACATGGTGCCTCTGGAGTTGACCCATCATATCAGGGATGCTGCTATTCCGCAGGATGTAGGCATCATGCACAGAGCCAGGGAACATTGCATTTACCTGCGAGATGTACTGGTCTGCCAAACAGACCATCTGGACATTCATGGAATGATAACTCTTCCTGTTCCTGTACACCTGTTCACTCCTGTGGGGGGGGACCAGAGCTACATGGGTCCCATCAATGGCACCTATGACGTTCGGGATATGTCCAAGGGCATAGAAGTCACCTTTCACTGTAGGCAAATCCTCCACCTGAGGGAAAATGATGTATCTCCTTACGTGTTTCAGCAGGGCAGACAACACTCTGGACAACACGTTGGAAAACATAGGCTGGGACATCCCTGATGCCATGGCCACTGTTGTCTGAAAAGACCCACTTGCAAGGAAATGGAGCACTGACAGTACCTGAACGTCAGGGGGGATTCCAGTCGGATGGCGGATTGGTGACATCAAGTCTGGCTCCAACTGGGTACATAGTTCCTGGATTGTGGCACGGTCGAACCGGTAGGTCACGATCAAATGTCTCTCTTCCATTGTCAACAGGTCCACCAGTGGTCGGTACACCGGCTGGTTCCGCCATCTTCCAATATGTCCCAACTGTCGGTGCCTAAGAAGGACAACAGCGAAGAAACTGTCAGCATTCCTCCAGGTATGTACCCACAGTCACACACAAGACTACAACAGACAATTAACCCATCCGGGAAATGTTTTGAGTGTAGGCCTCGGTATGTGTGACGCAGTAGTAAATGAAGCCATGTGGGCCCCTGAAATGGCGGCTGCCTGACCTCTAAACTGGGACAATGGAATTGTGGGGTAACTGCGCTGGCGTTGCACACAGTCGCGGTAGGCGGTCGTAGGGCGCGGCGCAATGCTGCATTGGTTAACATTGGACCCTATGGGTCCCAGGAGCCAATGAACAGGTGCGCTGGCGGTGATGATGCGCCCCGCCGCGGACGTCACCGCCGTGGACGTCACCACCATTTTCTATCTGTTCAATCACTAGATACCTGACCTTCGACAGGAGAGGACCTACACTGCTAGTGCTGCTGTGACCTCGGTCTGGAAGCGACGATGGCTGCTGAATCTGGGGAAAGGGCCCCTGCCTTCACTGCAGAGGAGTTGGAGAAACTTGTGGATGGGGTCCTCCCTCAGTACACGCTACTCTACGGTCCTCCAGACCAACAGGTTAGTACTGAGGGATCACGTTGTATGGGCTAGGCCTGGGTAGAGAGGGCTGGGTGGAAGAGGGAAGGGGGCAGAGTACATAGAACAGTTATGCATGGGGATGACTGGGCCACATGGACAGAGTTGGGAGGGGGCCAGAGACGGGGCACCCACTGCCGTAAGAGATGGGAGGACATTCGCCGCTGCAGCAAGAAGACGGCAGAGGCTCAGCTGGGGATGGCCTCCCAACGTGGGAGGGGTGTCCGTCGCACCATGACCCCCCTGATGTTCCGGATCCTGGCGGTGGCCTACCTGGAGTTGGATGGGCGCTTAAGGACATCACAGCAGACACAAGGGGGTGAGTACAACCTCATTCTGTGGACTTTGCGTGCAGTGGCCGTGTCTGGGTGGGGGAGGTGGGCTGTGGGTGTCCCTAGGCCAGGGCGAGTTAGGTAGGCAAGGCCTCTCCGTAATGTAGGCCATGTGGCACTCTACCCCAGATCAGAACAGAGGCAAGTTGATGTATAGTTGCCCCTTTGCCATCCATGTGCGCTTACTTCTACCATTGCCATGTAGGCCATATCCCAGAAATTGCATGTGCGGAGGGCAGGAGCATGACATATTGCATGGGGCTGCTGCGTCTGTCTTGTCCGCCAACGGTAGCGGTATGCCATCCACTAAAACTGTCTTTCTTCTGTCTCCCCCCCTTTTCCTGCTCTCCCTGTCCTTTTGTTCATCAGCATCATCAGGCGGAGGTACAGTGGCACCGGAGCACAAGGGAGCTGCATCCCACATGGCCATGGAGGGCCACACCACAGACTCTGAATGCACCAGTGGGATGGAGGGCGATGGGAGCTTCACGTCGGCCACAGCATCACCAACCAGCGACACAGACTCGTCCGCCGATGTGAGCTCCCCTGTGGTGGCGGCACCATCTGTGCGCCCCACTTCTACAGGTACAGCCACCACCTCCCCTACCAGCCCCGCCCTCCCAGCAGCCCCTCAGCGTGTGTCCCGTGCCCGCTCACCCAGGAGGTTGGGCATCACCTTCGCCCCGGGCACATCAGGCCCTGCCCCAGTCACCCCTGCTGCCATCAGTGAGGAGGCCATTGACCTCCTCAGGTCACTCACTGTTGGGCAGTCTACCATTGTGAATGCCATCCAGGGTGTAGAACGAGAGTTGAAACACGGTAATGCATTCATGGAAGGCATTCATTCTGGTCAGGCTGTCCTTCAGCGAACCCTGCAATCTCTGGCCTCAGCACTGATTGCAGCCATTGTCCCTGTGTCTAGCCTCCCCCCTCCAACTTCCTCCACCCAGACCCAATCCCCTGTACCCCAGCCCATCCCAAGCACACCTGCAGACCAGCAGGCACACAAGTCAACACACACAAGTAGCTCAAGCAAACAAAGGCACCACACACACCACAGGCACTCACACAAGCATCACACCCATACAGACACAGCAACATCCACTGTCTCCACTGTGTCCCCCTCCTCCTCTTCTCCCTCCTCCCTCCCAGTCTCATCTACACCCACATCTGCATGCACCACATCTACAGGCACTAGGACTCGCACCAGGACTCCAAGCACCACAAGCCGCTCACCTGCACTCACCACCTCCACTCCCATTTACACGTCCCTGTGTCCTCTCCCAGTGTGTCTGTGACGCCCCCTCCCAAAATACCCAAACGCCGGCAATTACTCACCCAACATCCATCCACCTCACGACAGCCTCCAGTACCTGCACCTGCACCCAAAACACCTAAAGTGACACCTCCTACAACCACCTCCTCTACCTCCACTCCCAGAACCCCTCCAGCTACCCATCCCAGTGTCCGTCAGAAACTGTCCCTCTGTCAAATTTACCTGTTTGCCCCCACCCCTCCCCCCTACAGTTCATCAGTCCCGTCGTAGCGCCTCAGCCAAAAAGCCTCTAGTGCCAGTGGTTCGTGTTCCAGGTTTTTGGAGTGCACCGTCCACCAGGGCAGGCAGTAGGACCCGGAGCCAAGGCACTGGCAGCCCACCCCCTGTAAAGGCTCTGAAATTGGAAAGTGGACAACGGGACCGTGTCAAGACTCCTGGTAGGACAACTACTGACATGGGATCGAAGGCGATTGGTGAGTCAGCTGTAACTCCAAAGAAGGTGGGGAAGGTCCCGAGGAAGTCTGCCCAGCCTGTTGTGAGTGTCACGGCGGAGAAGTGCGCCATCATTTCCGGCGGTCGAGACACAACCGCCAGCACCGTCGTTACTGGTCAGGAGACCACTGCCAGAGTCAGTGCCCAGGAGGGCCCAAGTATCGTTACTGGTCATGAGACCACCTCCGGAGTCACAGCCCAGGAGGGCCTAAGTATTGTTACTGGTCAGGAGACCACCGCCGGAGTCAGTGCCCAGGAGGGCCCAAGTATTGTTACTGGTCAGGGGACCACCGCCGGAATCAGTGCCCAGGAGGGCACAAGTATCGTTACTGGTCAGGAGACCACCGCCAGAGTCAGTGCCCAGGAGGGCCCAAGTATCGTTACTGGTCAGGAGACCACCGCCAGAGTCAGTGCCCAGGAGGGCCCAAGTATTGCTACTGGTCAGGAGACCACCCCCACAGTCAGTGCCCAGAAGGGCCCAAGTATCGTTACTGTTCAGGAGACCACCGCCAGAGTCACAGCCCAAGAGGGCGCAAGTATCGTTACTGGTCAGGAGACCACCGCCAGAGTCATAGCCCAGGAGGGCCCAAGTATCGTTACTGGTCAGGAGACCACCGCCGGAGTCAGTGCCCAGGAGGGACCAGGATCCCACAGCCCCGCTGGGCGATGATGGAACGTCAAGCCACACACCAATGTCCAGTGTGGAGTTCGTTATGCCACACACAAATGTCCAGTGTGGAGATCGTCATGCCACACACCAATGTCCAGGGTGGAGTTCGTTATGCCACACACCAATGTCCAGTGTGGAGATCGTCATGCCACACACCAATGTCCAGTGTGGAGTTCGTCATGCCACACACCAATGTCCAGTGTGGAGTTCGTCATGCCACACACCAATGTCCAGTGTGGAGTTCGTTATGCCACACACCAATGTCCAGTGTGGAGTTCGTCATGCCACACACCAATGTACAGTGTGGAGTTCGTCTTGCCACACACCAATGTCCAGTGTGGAGTTCGTCATGCAACACACCAATGTCAGTATCCGAACCGCCATGTCAAAGCACCGCTGAACAGTCCATAGACCGCCATGTCAAAGCACCGCTGAACAAGGCAAAGGCTGCCATGTCAAAGCACCGCTGAACAAGGCCAAGACCGCCATGGTGAAGACCGCTGAACAGGGCAACGGCTGCCATGTCAAAGCACTGCTGAACAAGGCCAAGACCGCAATGGCTAAGCACCGCTGAACAGGGCAAAGACCGCCATGGTGAAGACCGCTGAACAGGGCAAAGACTGCCATGTCAAAGCACCGCTGAACAAGGCCAAGACCGCCATGGTGAAGACCGCTAAACAGGGCAAAGACTGCCATGGCAAAGCACCGCTGAACAAGGCCAAGACCGCAATGGCTAAGCACCGCTGAACAGGGCAAAGACCGCCATGGTGAAGACCGCTGAACAGGGCAAAGACTGCCATGTCAAAGCAACGCTGAACAAGGCCAAGACCACCATGGTGAAGACCGATGAACAGGGCAAAGACCACCATGGTGAAGACCGCTGAACAGGGCAAAGACTGCCATGTCAAAGCACCGCTGAACAGGGCAAAGACCTCCATGGTGAAGACCGCTGAACAAGGCCAAGACCGCAATGGCTAAGCACCGCTGAACAGGGCAAAGACCGCCATGGTGAAGACCGCTGAACAGGGCAAAGACCGCCATGGTGAAGACCGCTGGACAGGGCAAAGACTGCCATGTCAAAGCACCGCTGAACAGGGCAAAGACCGCCATGGTGAAGACCACTGAACAGGGCAAAGACTGCCATGCCAAAGCACCGGTGAACAGGGCAAAGACTGCCATGGCAAAGCACCGCTGAACAGGGCAAAGACCTCCATGGTGAAGACCGCTGAACAGGGCAAACACCGTGTGGGTATGAATAGGCAGCCACATCAGGCATCCTTATCCCATGTGCAGCTGGGACAGTGACAGGACAGGAACTTTCACGGGGAGACTCATCCAGTCTGGGCACCAGTCCCACCCAGTACCAGTTGAGAACTGCATCTACTTGCGATAATGTGCCTTTGCACTCCCCAGGATGGTCCAGTGGGCAAACCACCCACTGTAAAGACTTCTGAGACTGTGGCTTTGCACTCCCCAGGATGTAACAGTGAGCAAATCACCCACTGTAAAGACTTGAGAGACTGTGCCTTTGCACTCCCCAGGATGGCACAGTGGGCAAACCACCCACTGTAAAGACTTGAGAGACTGTGGCTTTGCACTCCCCAGGATGTAACAGTGGGCAACCCCCACTGTAGAGACTTGTGAGACTGTGGCTCTGCACTCCCCAGGATGTAACAGTGGGCAAACCACCCACTGTAGAGACTTGAGAGACTGTGGCTTTGCACTCCCCAGGATGGCACAGTGGGCAAGCCACCCACTGTAGAGACTTGAGAGACTGTGGCTTTGCACTCCCCAGGATACATCAATGGGCATGGAGCCCCATCGTGGATCTGGCTTTGCATTCATCCGGCTGAGGTGCCCCCCCTTCCCTTCCCCCTGAGGTGCCTGTAGTGTTTCAATCTGATGCCCCGGCAGTGTTCTCTCAGATTTTGGTCAGGTATCTGATGTGGGCCTCGCCCATGCATTTTTGGACTGTTTGTGCACGGACATTGTTGTGTACATATCTGCATTACTTATCGTATTATTTATGTAAATAAGAGTGATTTTGGAATACATATATTTGTATATTTTTGTATGACATGTATATTGGCACATTACAATGTTTGCCCGCAATTCGCTTTGTCTTTGCATTCTTCCGGGGGAATTGTGGGTTGTTCATGTGATATTTTTGACAGCATTGGTGTGTATGTTGTGATATGCGAGGGTGGGGGTGAGGGTGTTTGGTGGGTGTCCCCCTAACTTTTGCCTCCCCCTCCCCGTGTCGTAGATGCAGTACTCACCGGTATGTTCTGCGCCTACGTCGCTGTTGTTCGTAGAGGAGCAGAAAGACAAGGGCAGGTAGGATTTGGAGTTCCGGCTCCATGGAGTCGTCGTTCCTCGTGGGCTGTGTTCAGGTGAGCGTTTTCCCATAGCAAAAGCTGTTTCCGCAGTGTTTTTATCCACGGTGAATCCGCCCCAGAAAAGGTGGCGGATTGGTAGGTTATAATACTGTGGGCGGTACATTGTCTTCCGCCTGTCTGTTGGCGGTGACCGCCACGCTGTTTGTCTGTACCGCCGTGGCTGTCTTCGTTGGTGGTTACCGCCAGGGTCATAATTCCCTTTTTTTGTCCGCCGGCCTGTTTGTGGTATTTCCACAGCTTTAACACCGTCCGCCAGGGTCGCAATGACCACCAGAGTTTGGGACCTGTTTTTAAGTACAACATACATTGAATAAAGCAAGGAACTAGGCAAACACAAGGGATGGTTCATGGAGAAACACACACACTCTGACAAAACATATTGGGCATTGTTAAAAAGAGAGATACAACCATGATACTAGAAATTTGGATAAAGCAAGATATTTTGATGAATTATGTTTAGGTATATATGTTTTTATAAGGGTCTTACAACATTCTGAACAGGCAATTTAAGGGAAAAAACGTAATTTGTGAGTAATGAGACGTTGCTAAGTGCAACCTACCAGTCCCCACTCCACCAGAGATTCTTGTCAAGCCTTCAAGATGTAGAATCTGCAAGACCTTTTCCTCCCAGGGAAAGAGTTGTAAGGGGGGGATGGAAGATCCACCATCAGCGCTCAAGTCCTCCAGGTGAAGCTTGGAGGCCAATTAATGTACTTTCCCTGCAGGTAGTTCCACCGCTTCCTACTGTCCTTGTTATTGCACAGATTGTTTGCTGCAGCATTCAGTCTGTCCACTATTCGGGACCACATTTGCCTTTCTGATATATTATTTAATTTTGTACTTGGGCTCCTAACAATTGTGGCTCTACTCCAATAATTTAATCAACCATGACTGACAATTCCCTCTCTGTAAAACATGGAATTTCTGTTCAATGCCATGGTGACTAACTAAAAAAATTATCTAGTACCACAACGTTTGATAAACAATAAAAAAGTGAAAGGAAAATAAACAGAGAGAGAAAAACAACTGATACCTGAGTGTTAAATTCAGCCGCAAAAAGGTGTTCTGCAGTAAAGTGGCAACGGATCATAGCCTGAAATAGAGTGTGTTTTATAGTGTGGTTTGCAGGTGTTCACAATTGGACAATATACATCAGATGTGTACTGCTATCATCCATCCAATAGCCACAGCCATAGTACAATGCTGAATGGGTCTCGCAGCGGACTCACGCCATCATGGGACAGCCTCTGGTATAGGGCCAGCACAACCGTATTTTTTAAATATGATCGGCACACTCCTGTCATCCTGATGGCGACAGAGTGCTATATATATAGTAAACTAAGGGCCGTATTTATACTTTTTGGCGCACAACTGCGCCAACGCAGTTGTGCGTCAAAAAATTTAACGCCGGCTAACGCCATTCCAAAGCGCCATGCGGGCGCCTTATTTATGGAATGACGTTAGCCGGCGGAGCTGCCTGGTGTGCGTCAAAAAAAATTACTTACACCAGGCAGCGCCGGCGTAGGGGAAAATGGAGCTTGGGCGCCAAAAAATGGGGCAAGTCAGGCTGAGGCAAAATTTTCGCCTCAACCCGATTTGCGCCATTTTTTTTTTACTCCCAACCCCCATTGAAATGACTCCTCTCTTAGCAAAGACAGGAGTCATGCCCCCTTGCCCAATGGCCATGCCCAGGGGACTTCTGTCCCCTAGGCATGGTCATTGGGCATAGTGGCATGTAGGGGGACACAAATCAGGCCACCCTATGCCACAATTTTTTTTTTTTTAAAATACTTACCTGAACTTACCTTAAGTTCCCTGGGATGTCCTTGGGTGTCCTCCTGGGGTGGGCAAGGGTGGCAGGGGGTGTCCCTGGGGGCATGGGAGAGCACCTCTGGGCTCCTTCCGAGCCCACAGGTCCCTTAACGCCTGCCCTGACCAGGCGTTAAAAAATTACGCTAAAACGGCTGGATGTCATTTTTTTTTACACGCCCACTCCCGGGCGTCATTTTTGGCCGGGAGTGTAAATACGGCGCACATGCCTCGGAGTCATTTTTTAGACGGGAACGCCTACCTTGCATATTATTAACGCAAGGTAGGTGTCCACGCTAAAAAATGACGCAAACTCCAAGATCTTTGGCGCTAGACGGGTCTAACGCCAAAGTATAAATATGGAGTTAGTTTTGCGTCGGAATTGCGTCAAAAAAAACTACGCAATTCCGGCGCAAACAGAGTATAAATATGCCCCTAAGTGGGAAGAGATATTAAGGGAAGGAAAGCGCTCACAACATTCCCCTCTAATAATAAAGGAAGTAATCAATTGAAGGTACGGTGCTCCCGGCCTAGGAGGATCCTCCCATTCCTCCAAAAAATACAACAAATATTAATCCAAGGCACTCGTAAAATAATATGTAATTGTAAAGTGCGTAGTTCGTAAGAGAAGCGAAAACCCATAGCAACCCCCCTTTTTTGGTGATACCAATCTCCTTGGAACTCGAATATTCTGAGAGTCGCCTATTTAGGAAAAGTACAGCGTGCAACTCAATCCTGCATGCAAGTAGCTCACATCCACAACACCAAATGTATTCTATTCCCTATGGTGAAATGGTTTGTGTCAGGAGAAACTGTAGTTTGGAAGTGGACTTCAAGAATAATATTGAAGACATGAAGGCCAGGTTTAGGTTACGTGGTTATCCCACAGCTATCCTGGATAAAGCATGCAGTAGGATTGGGTGCCTCTCTAGGGACGATACCCTAAAACATCGAGAAAAAACTACTGATAACAACTTACGATGTGTAGTCGATTATACCTTCGCTTTGGCGGCCCTACAAAGATGCATGAGGAAACATTGGCACATACTTAGGGTGGACACAACCCTGAAGGGACAAGTATTAGATTCACCCACTTTTACTTATCGTAGGGGTAGAACCCTCAAGAATATCTTATGCCCCAGCTACTCATTGACACCCCAGCAGGATAACTGGCTCACAATCCGCAGTAGGTTTTTTTTTAAATGTGGCCGATGCAGGATGTGTAAATGGAGTAGATCAGGGATCTCCACTTTTAACAGCCTAATGGGAGATAATTTTCGCATCACCTCTAACATTACGTGTGACAGTAAATTTGTCATATACATGATTGTGTGTAGATGTGGTTCATACTATGTTGGTAGTACTATTAGATCTCTCAAAGCAAGGATTAGTGAACATTACAGAGCTCTGACACAACAAGATGAACGTTATCCCATAGTCACACATATGTACCAATGCCCGAAACAGGATCACATTCGGGTTTTGAATTCTTTGGTTTCGAAGTGGTGCTGGCACTGAGGAAGAGGGAATGTTACTGGATCCTCAAACAAAGAGCGGTGGAAATGGGGCTTAATACCAACTATGAGATGGAATATTTCTTGGATTAATATCGGGTTGTGTTCTATTATGTACTGATGTCGCATTGAAAATAAGGTCTAATACCACTCATGTATATGCCTTTGATTGTGGGATTGTAGGGGGGCTTAATACCAACTATGAGATGAAATATTTCTTGGATTAATATCGGGTTGTGTTTTTTTATGCACTGATGTCGCATTGAAAATAAGGTCTAACACCAATCATGTATATGCTTTTGATTGTGGGATTGTAGGGGGGATATGTTACTTTTGTGCTAAATTTAATTCCTCTGTGCTCTGTTCACGTGTGCATACCATTTGAATCGGATCATTGAGTTAAGAATTCAAGAATTACGAACTACGGACTTTACAATTACATATTATTTTACGAGTGCCTTGGTCTTTGTATTAATAAAGAGTGCTATATTCCATTATTGGAGTCTTCCTCATCAGTTGTGGGATGTCAGTTAGTCAGTCAAAATGTCTTTATTCGGCATAATGCCATAAAAATACAGAAGATTCAGGAAACACATTTACATTAAATATGGGGCAGTATTCAGCAAGCATGGCTCACGGTTCCAAGATATAAAGCTACGTACAAATGTATATAACAATATTTCAATAATATTAGTTAAAGTACAGTATCAGTATAAAACTTAAAATCTGTAAAATTAACACTTAATTAATAAAAATTTCCTTCCACCAATTCATACCATTTCCTAATTGCAAATGTAGGATATGGTCAAAAGAGGTTTAACCGCTTTAGATCTAAATTCGGCGGTTCAAACTCCGGCAGCTTGATGGAGTACTTTGGACCTCCATCGCGGGATCGCATCAATGCCGCCAAGATCTAAATCAGGTCCTTAATCTTCCTATGCCTAAAACCAAATTTAATATGCTCTCCTGTAAGGTACTCCAAAACGTTCAAGTCATGTCTGTGCTATATAAAACTTATAAAACTGCAAATAATAAAAATGAAGTGTTTTGCATACTTCTGTCATTCTGTTATACTTTGTTGAGTGGTAATTGGGCTGCATTTAAGCTCTTTTATCTGTGGTGGCCATTTTGGGAGACTTTTTTGTTATGAAGCTCCCTAATTTCTGAATTTACTACAGTATCTGCAGTAGAAATGTTTTTATTTTACACTTCGATGTCATCAAGATGGTGTTCTGATATGCCACACTTTTGTCATAAATTCTGAATATTAGCACTGGAGATTTTACTAAAAATAAAATCCATTTAATAATGACCCATTTGGGTAAAACCTAGATCTAACCAAGTGTTGCATTTTAAGCGTTCATTTTCCTTTCTAATATTGGCATGATCTGTATTTGATTGACTTCCTTTATTCACTAATGGTAACAAAAAAAACTTGAATACAGCAGAAAGATTTCTATCATGACCTTTGCATGGCCCTTGCATGACACTAATTTTCTATGCTAACAAAGACAGCTATATTATTTATTCTTTTTAACCACTTGACCTGCACTAGAATTTCAATTCTTGCTAAACTAATCTGAAACTTGCTTCCATATGAATAGACTTTAGTGTGGCAGTGTATGAGAATGAGTATTACCTGAGTTTTTTGTGCACAACATTTACATGAATGGCTTTTCTTTCAGAGAACATGGACGAGTGGGAAATTCACTCACAGACAAAACTTGTGAAGAAACGTTATTTCATGTACTCTCTTTGATAGAAGCTACCATCTCTACGAAACCTGACTTTGTCTTGTACTATATGTTGTTTCTGATTAGCAGTCTAATATCTGTCCAATATCTGAGATGAGACTTTGTACAGAAATGTTTTCCATTGCATTTGTACCATATAAATGTCTCTGAGAAAGAACAGAGAGCTATAGTGAAAGTGACAGTGACTGATTTGATTCAGATTCCTTCTCTCTGCAAGACTCAGAAAGACTTGCTTTCTGCCTAGACTATTCTTTATTAGAGTCTCTTACAATATTCTTCATGAGTGCTGACTGCTTGCTGGCTAGAATTCCTCTTGAAACCTTATTCCTTTTTCTATTTCTGACTAAAACAATTTCCTTTTACTGAATTAAAATGGCAGATTAGGCCTAGATTGGTGGGCATGCTTTGTGCAATTATCTGTAAACTTTAATTGACTATTAAAGAAACATATTTTAAATGCATGAAAAATAAAACTTTAAGCTTTAACAAAAACTCTCATTATTGACTCCTGAAGAATATTTAATGTATTGTTATTGTAAATTTGTAGTTTTTTATTTCTAGCCCATACCCCAGATCCCCTTCTTGGTGTATAAGAGTTGTGGAGCATTTTTTAAATTTAGGACTGTGCATGCTCCCAAAAAGTTGGTAGCAGAGGATGACTGGAATGGCAAGGGAAATGAGTAGCAAAAATTCAAAACTGCCCAAATTTAGATGAAACCCAAGTGACCATTACTAGACTGCGAGGTCTGATAAGGTGCAGTTTATAAAGTGGTTAGAGACTGCGGTTGATGAATTGTTGCAGTTGAGGTGTGTGGGTAATAATAGAGTGATGACTCAAAATTGTGCATATCGTGATTTGTAGTAAAAAAAATAGATGATGTTGTGAATATGTTTTACATTCTTTGTCAAAAAGATAAAACATTATCAGACTAACAGGTAGTCTTAGATCCTAGGATATAGACATACAGAAAAAATATGAGTTTTTATTTTCTGCTAAGAGACGTGCACGTCTTGAGACTTCATTTACTTTACCCATAGATAAGGACATAATTGTTTGTTGTGATTCTACTGAGTTTAATTGGTGTTTGTGGAACCTGATGTGCAAAGCGGACACATCAGTAATTAGGTGATTTCCCACAGGTTGAAAACTCATCACTGTTAGTGGAGAATGGATTGAGAATTGGAAGGTGTAAAACCTAATTCAGATTATTGATTTGTGATAATAGTTTTCTTTAAAAGAAGCAAAGAGTGATGGTATTTTATTTGCTTAGTTATTAGACAGACACTATAGCTCTTTATGATTTTAATATGTATGTTCTTTTATACATATAGTTAGTGGTGGTTGGCACTAGGTAGTCAAAGTTAGAACCTAGTTTCTATAGAAAAAGCAGTTTTCACTTGACTATATTCTTGGTGCCACTTGACAAATCATCACAAAAGTTTTCATAAAAATGCAGTACTCAGTTCAGGTGTGTCTGGAAAGTTTCAGGGTGATTGGTCAAGCGGGGATGAGAAAAAAGGGCTGTGGGGAGTCGAGTTGAAAAAGGAGAATTTCCCATGTTAATTCCCATAAAGATTTTGAACAGTGATAACACCCAAGCCACTGGACATAATTACACCAAATTTGCAGAAAGGTAGTTCTCGTTACAGAAAGAGCCCTTTCTGTTATTTGCTGTAAATCTCTCCCAGTAGTTTTTGAGATATTAAGGAAAATCCAAATTTGTCTCTATAAGGTTATGAAGGATTCACAACTTCTCCTGATCTGGTGCTAAGATCTGATTGGCTGCCAACACTTCAACAAGGAAGTGTTGGCAGCCATGTTGGGACATGGCTTCAGCCGAGTCCAAGAAAACAAAAAAAAGAATAAGAATAAGGGCCAGGGTATAGTCACCCGACCTCTTAGTTCTGGTGCTGGGGTCCTACAAGGCCCCTCCCCCTGACCAGAGCAAAAAAAAACAATTTAAGATTTTTTGATGGCATTCCGTGAATTTAACAAAAAACTTTTTTTGTAAAACATGTGTGGGCTCCTGTATTTGCTTTAACTGCAGACCCCTGATGGGCCAGGTCTCATGGGCATTTATATTTTGAATGCGGGGGCTTTCATTGAAAAATGCATTTTTATTTTCAATTTGTTGAGAAATATTTCATTCTAAGTATATCATTCACCAAAGCCTAAAAAAATCTCTATCCCCCTACCTCTCTCTCTCAAAGTCTCTTTTTCAATCTTTTTCACCCACTCACACACACTCAGACCCTTACGCACTCACCCAGACCCACTCAGACACACACACCCACACACCCACCCAAAAAACCATTCAGACCCTTGTGCACCCGCTTTCAGCCACACTCAGACCCTCACACACCTGCTCAAAGACCCACGCAGACTCACACACACCCACTCAAAGACCCGTTAAAACCCTTATGCACCCACTCACAGACCCACACAGAAAGTGACACACCCACTAAGACACTGATACACCTACTGTTCCAACCAGACATATGATCTCACGGCCTTTCTCACCCTCAGATACACCCTCTCACACCACCTTCACATCCAGAGAGACAGGCCACTGCCAACAGAGTGGCATTGGCTGGTTAGGGGGGTTGGACAGGGGGACTGGCCACAGGACAGGCCCTGTGGCTAACTGCCTCCTTGCACAGCCGTCAGCCATATGTGCTGGTGGTTGGAGTAATGTATATTAATGAAAATTACATATGTTAAAAAAGCCATAGAAATTCACAGAAAAAAACTAAGGTTACTGGGATGTTATAGTTCAGAAATAGAATTTTAAAAAATCATAGAAATTCACTTAAAAACAAAGGTTGCAGGGATGTTATAGTTAAACTCACATTTTAAACTTACCAAACAATATAAATGCACCTATTATAGAGTTATCTTAAGTAACTATAACTTGTGCCCTAAGGTAACTAAAACTTGTGCCCAATATGTGGAGAACGATATAAAGACATGTCTACTAGATGTCCTGGAACATGGTTTGAAAGCATGCAGAACTGAAACAGAGGAGATTTGTCTTGAAAGAGAAAAAGCTGTTTGACATAATCACTAAAGCTAAACTTCCATGCTTTATTTGCCGTAGAATGAGTTTCGTCCAAACAGCCACTGCAAAACAGGTTAGAAAAAAACAATGTTAGGAAGCATATACAGAGATGAATGCATAAAAAGAAAAGGGTGAGTTTATCAAGGACATTCTGTTGCATGATCTTCTTCCTACAAACTCATAATTTGATGGAGATGCACCAACCAAACAAGAGCTAAAAAAAAAAACTTTCACCTGAAGGATTTCAATTCAAAAAGATGTCCTCATTGAAAACTGCTGTTGTTAAGGAAATATGGGGGTCATTCTGCCCGCATGGAGGGAGCCGCCATATGGCCGCTCTGCGGTCGAAAGACCGCGGAGGCCATTCTGGCTTTCCCGCTGGGCTGGCGGGCGACCGCCAGAAGGCCGCCCTCCAGCCCAGCGGGAAACCCCTCCCCACGAGGAAGCCGGCTCCGAATGGAGCCGGCGGAGTGGGTATGTGCGACGGGTGCAGTGGCACCTGTCGCTACTTCAGTGTCTGCAAAGCAGACACTGAAATACAAAGTGGGGCCCTCTTACGGGGACCCCTGCAGTGCCCATGCCATTGCATGGGCACTGCAGGGGCCCCCAGGGGCCCCACAACACCCCATACCGCCATCCTGTTCCTGGCGGGCGACCCGCCAGGAACAGGATGGCGGTATGGGGTGTCAGAATCCCCATGGCGGCGCAGCAAGCTGCGCCACCATGGAGGATTCTGCATGACAGCGGAAAACCGGCAGGAGACCACCGGTTTTCCTGTTCTGACCGCGGCTGAACCGCCGCGGTCAGAATGTCCTGAGGAGCACCGCCAGCCTGTTGGCGGTGCTCCCGCATCCCCGGCCCCGGTCGGAATGACCCCCTATATGTCATAATTGTGAATGGTCAAGATTTCATTCATGCAAAACTTGGAAGAGATAATTTAGACTGTTCTACAGATATCAAAGTCAATATGCACCTAGATAGAACTGCAGATTGTCTTTGACATTTATACTGAACTATCTGTCAAAGAATCAGAGAGAATCAGATGAATGTCTA
This sequence comes from Pleurodeles waltl, assembly GCF_031143425.1. Taxonomy (NCBI): domain Eukaryota; kingdom Metazoa; phylum Chordata; class Amphibia; order Caudata; family Salamandridae; genus Pleurodeles; species Pleurodeles waltl. The sequence goes on from NC_090447.1 coordinate 934,875,458, forward strand.
CATGTAGTACAATTGACCATACCTGCGTCACAAATTTGACAACTATACCTGTGCAACTTGATAAATTCTGGTCATCAACTTTGAACAAGATGAACTTGGAGATGTTAACTCACAAAAACATTGCTGATACTTCAGTGAACACTGAATTTCTGTTCATTACAAGTGGGATGATTGTTAATGAGGAGTTGGTACCTATATATTTAAAAGGGATGGGCCATATTGTTGAGGAACTTAACAGTAAATTGGAGAAAACTAACCTTTCTGTTGTACCACATGCTGAGTGGACTTTTTGAAAAGGTTCCAAATTTTACTGTCAAATAACATAAATGTTGTTATTGTGCTACTTAGATTTGTTGCAATGGTCATAAGTCAAAGATTGTCAGAGTTATGGTAATGTTATGGAAATTGTGAGAAAAGATGCTAATCCCGCTTCATATTCTGTACAAGAAACTTGACCCAGAGATACCCAGTGTTCTTGTTAAGGCCCATATTTTTATGGGTGATTACACTGTGAGCAAAATTGCAACAAAGACAGGAGTTTAACAGCTGAACATGTGAAGTTTCCAAACCAATTTGCAGAAACAGAAGAAGAATGTGACTTTTAAGATGTAGAAAAATACCTTGTGCATTTGTGGAAAACAAGTTCTGAATGGCACACATTTGATGATCTTTGGTTGAGTGAATTCAAGAGATCAGTCCTGCTAACTGATCTTCTGCTTACACCATATTCTGTGCATGGACACATTAATAGAGTGTTCTACTTGATCAGAAGATGTGTAAATGTTTTGTGTCATGTAAATGTAGAGAAAGAGCAGTGTGAATTTGTTTGGGAAGATATTGATGAGGTGCTAAAACCTAAAACTTTCTAAAGGCTCTACCCACAGAACTTACATGTGCATGTACTTGCAGCATCCATCCTCTTGAGGATGTGTTGAAACATATCAGCATTGGGGTACATGGCAGCTGGATGAGAGCACTGGCGGGGAGCTCTATGTATCTTTGGTGCATACCTACGGACTCTTACCTCTCTTTGGGCAGGATTTTTTGTGGACAGGGAGCACATTGTGTGTCCTTCTTCTCACTCTAGATAGGTCTCAGGAGTTTACAGGAAGTCCAGTCGAAGCCCAACAGAAGCAGCTTCCAGAGTGGATTGAGGCTGTGGATAGAGGCAGCATCGAGGTTCAGCAGGGATCTCTGAGCCTCTTGTGAATCTGCTTTTGGGACACACCAAGTTGTGCAGATGCTGGCTGGATGCCCGGTCACTGCTTAAATCTCTTACAGGAACACGTTTTAGGGCTGAGAATGACAAAAAGGAAAGCAGGCACAGTATGAGTATAGTGCAAGATTGACGTGGCAAAAAAAATCTACGCAAGACACCTAGACCTCAAGCTACACACAAAAAGGTAGGAGGCAAAAGGTTAGTGTGGTTGGGGAAGAGTTTTAGAGGAGGTTAACTTGGACTCTGCAGCTCAACCAGACGTAGATAAAAATGGGTATCTTTTGAGGAATAAACACATCTGTGCAGCAAGCACGTCCAGCACTTTGAGTCGAGCAAAGTCAGCCCGGTCATTTTCCTTTACACAAAACCCAGGAGACAGGGGGAGACACAGGTGTAGAAGGAAGCTCCATGATAATATCAACCTTACCGGCTCCTTTTTCACCTCCAGTCAAGCAGCCCTTTAATTTGCTGCTTAACTTGCCTATGGAACAGAGTGACATAAATAGAGTTTGGTGGGGAAGAGTCAAATCAACAGAGTGTCTTAAGATCACTCTCTCTCTCTGAGCTCCTTTTTTAAAGTCCAGTCAAAAAGGGGAGATGACTGTCTTCCCCTACCACCTCAGTTCTACTCATCTTCTCAGGTAGATGAGCTAGGGACACAGAGAGAAGAAAACATAGCTATGAAGGGGACATGAGGGAGCAAGATGGCTCATGAATCTAGGAATAGATTTCAGGTTCTAGATAATGATCTGGAGAAGGAGCAGCCTTGTGATTAAGCCACAAACCTCCCTTTTGCAGGCACATGATCAACAGCTAGGTGATGAGAAGAGGCTTGCAGACTTAGTAGAAGAAATTAGGGATAGGATTTCAATATCAGAAGGCAATCAGGAAAATATCCAGTGGGCCTGCGATGTTCTTGAAGCTATAATGAATACTCTACTGGTGAAAATGACTGTGATGGAAGCCTCCTCAGAGGAAATAAACAGGGAGGTTGAAGCCAGTCATGAGGAGGTTAAGGCTCTGAAAATGGGAGAAAAGGATCTTCAAGGTGAAATAAAGTCTTTAGAAAATAATGCAAGAAGAAACAATATTAGGTTATTGAACGTTCCAGGAGGCTTAGAGAGAAAGAACATTGAAAGCTTTATGATCGTTTTATTAAAATATTTTATCCCTTGCATTGACTCTACAAAGCAGGAGGAGGATATACAAAGGATCCATTTATGATAAGTGCAGCTAAGAAACGTCCTAGAACATTTTTAATCAACTTTAAGACATGATCTTCCAAAGAAAAAATCATGATGGAGGCTTTAAGAGTCAGTAGTTTCACGAATGGGTTGTAGTCTTTCCAGATAATGTCAGATATCTCCAGAGCTACATAGGATAGACAGAGAGCTGGGGAAGGCTGTTCATGAGTTTAAAGCATTAGGAAGCACTGCTCAGATGCGCTTCCATACACCCTAACAGTTATGTGAAACAATAAGATGCATAGCACAAGGGACCTAAATGAAGCAGTAGTCCTAGTGGAAAAGATCAAGGTGCTCCAGAATTAAAACAAATGACAAAGAGGAAAACAAGAGTTAAAAAGGGTACACCATTTAGAAATAACCAAAATAGTTTTCGAGAGAGTTTCCCAGAGGTGATGAGGGGGCCACCAATACAACAAAATTTGGGGATAGAATTAGAACACTGGGTAGGAGATCATGTGGGAGAAAATAGAAAAAAATGTAAAGTCCTCATTTGTAAAAACATAGGACATTATACGAAGGCCTCATGGAGATCATATAAAAATGCAATGTCCCTGTTTTTGGAATATAATGATAAAGTAGCCAAGGTTTGTACCTTTAAAGGTTTTAACCAAGAAAATAAACAGCCTCCATGTAAAGAGCAGAAGTAGAAAATTCCTAGAGTCCTTGGGGATTTCAGACAGTGAATTTCTAATTTTGCAAGAGACCCATTTATTATAAGATTGAAAAGATATAATAAAGAGCCAAAAGTGGGTAGACCATCGTGTTTGCACTAGTCAATCATCCTGTGTTAAAGGGGGGAGGCAATCATGTTTAAAAGGCTATTAGAGCTGAAGATCAGATTAATAATTATTTCATAGAAGTGGCTATGCCGGGCTTGAAAATAGAAGCAAAGGAGGAATTAAACCTCAGAACTAGTGCATAGGTTGTCCTCGTGTCTATCAAGAAATTCAGGAGAGGGAACACAGCGGTCAAGATGGCCTACAAAACAAACTATATCTGGTTTTGAAAGAAGAGCTGATCCCTGCCCTAACTGAATTGCTGAATGCATTATTTCCTTGAGCTAATTCCTTGCAGTGTTCTTGGGATGAGGTTATCATTAGTTTAATTTTAAAGCTGAATACAGACCCCAAGATTTGTGAATCATATAGACTGATTTCACTACTTAATAGTGAACATAACATTTATACTCAGATATTAACCAAGAGATAAAGGTGAAAGGGACTTTGATACATGAGGACCAAAAGGGCTTTATTAAGGGAAGGCAACTCCATGAGCTAACGCAAGACTTGATTGGTGCAGTAGACATGGCTACAGAGGGTAAAACTGCTTTGATGGTGTTGACTTTTGATGCCGCCAAAGGTTTTGATAGGGTGAGCTGGCTTTTTTTGCTTCATGTAATTCAATGATACAGCCTGGGTGTAAAGTTCTCATGAGCGATCAGGTCACTATACAAAAAAACAACACCTAGGTTAGTGGTGAATGGGAATCTAACTAAATAAGCAAAGCAAGAGGTTCCCTTCACTTTTAATATGTATTTTGAGCCTCTGGCAGACAAACATAGAGCAAGTCAAGATAATATTCCCTTTTAATGGAATGGCTGGGTGAAGAAGGTGGCTTTTACGCAGGCAATCTGATGCTATGATCACTAGATTTGGAGAGCTACCGTCCAACGATCTTGAGCACCCTAGAGGACTTTGGGAAGGTCTCTGGTGAGCTTAATAATCAACAAAAGACAGAAATAATGAAACTGAACACTTTGTGTAACAGCCTTCTAGTTAAACAGGAAATAAGATTTTTAGGAAATCAGGTAGTTAAGGACCTGGATAAAATTGCACAGGTGAACTTTGATAACACAATGATAGGAGTCAGGAAAATATTAAGGTTATAGGAGTGTCTCCCACTCTCTTTTATGGGAAGATCTAATATTCTTAACAAGAAGATACTCCCCAAATAAAATTTTATTTCTAATGTGATACCCTTAAGTTTCAAGCAGAGTGATCCAAGAAATTACAGGGGGAGTTAAACGGTTTCATATGATCATCCAAGGCAATGTATCACAAGCCTGGATTTTCTGTTATATTGCTGGGTTTTCAAATACATAATGTAAGATCCTTGCTGTTGAATAACTCCTTTTATACCCCACTGTTTAATGCTCTGAAGAAAAACCTGTTGCAAGGTGGTGATCATTTTCTTTTTAAATTTTGATTTTGGAGGCTGCATGCTAGTTATGGTATCAAGTGAGATGGACACTGGGAGTACCGTACTATAGCGAATCCGCACCAATATGGAACTCACCAGAGACACCTAAATGTTTACATGAAAAACTGGTGAGCCCCTTAATTATACCAGGCATGAATAAGTGGGGTCAGATTAGCAATTATATTTCACTGGTCTTGGGAATCCATCACTGAAATCACAAAGGGTAGCTGGTCCAAATTTAAATACTACCAGCTGGTAAGCTGAGCACATAGGGGGTCATTATGACCCCGGAGGTGAGTGGAAATGTGGGGGTAGTACTGCCACTTCTCCACTTATACTACCATGGGGGCATCAGCCGCCAGGCCGGAGATGTCAATCTCCAGCCCGGTGGCTGGCACAGTACCGCCGGTGGCATTATGAGCCTGCCTACCACCATGGTTTTTGTGGCATTAACAAAGCCACAAAAACCATGGTGGTATGCCCTACCGGTGACATGGAATGACACCCCCCTCCATCCAACCCTCCACCCCCTAGATCAACACACACACACACCCACCCTCTCCGTTCAAGACACACAACCCTCACCTCCTCTGATCAACTACCCCCATGCCCTCCTATCATCACACGCACCTCCCATACACGCACACACCTGCAGACACGCACTCACTCACAGTGGCATACACACATTCAGACATGCATGCTTCCAGACATGCTCGCACACATTCTTACACACAATCACACTGACATGCAGACATCCACTCACTTCACCATTCTTACACACATTCACTCACATGCATACAACCACTCATGCACCACAACAGACGCATTCACACAGTCACTCTCAAATTCATGCACACACTCAGACACATAGGCCCTCATTACGACCCTGGCGGTATAGAACCGCCAGGGCCGCGGGACGCGGAGGCACCGCCGACAGGCCGGCGGTGCCCCGCGGGGCATTCTGACCGCGGCGGCTTAGCCGCGGTCAGTAAAGGGAAACCGGCGGTCTCCCGCCGGTTTCCCGCTGCCCCCAGGAATCCTCCAAGCCGGCGCAGCTTGCTGCGCCGGCTTGGGGATTCCGACTCCCCCTCCCGCCATCCAGTTCCTGGCGGTTCTCCCGCCAGGAACCGGATGGCGGGAGGGGGAGTCTCGGGGCCCCTGGGGGCCCCTGCAGTGCCCATGCCAATGGCATGGGCACTGCAGGGGCCCCCGTAAGAGGGCCCCTACAAGTATTTCACTGTCTGCTTGGCAGACAGTGAAATACGCGACGGGTGCAAATGCACCCGTCGCACCTTCCCACTCCGCCGGCTCTATTACGAGCCGGCATCCTCGTGGGAAGGTCGTTTTCCCCTGGGCTGGCGGGCGGTCTTTTGGCGGCCGCCCGCCAGCCCAGGGGAAAACTTGAAATACCCGCCGCGGTCTTTTGACCGCGGCGCGGTATTTTGGATGGCGGAATTCTGGCGGGCGGCCTCCGCCGCCCGCCAGAATCAGAATGAGGGCCATAGTTACAACACCCCCTTCCCCCTCCCCTGTCAGAAGCCAGACTTACCTTTGTCGAGGAGGTCTTCTGGCAGGGAGCGGGTAGGGGTGCTGCTACCGGCAGCAGCGCCCACCAGTAGAACACTGTCAGGCTGTATCACAGGTCAAGATACAGCTGGCGGCATTCAACTGGCGTGGCAGTGCTGGTGGTGGCAGCACCAGCCTACCACTGCCCGTTAGCATGATCATTGCCGGATTTCCGCCCTTCTTGTGGCGGAAGTCCGACAGTGATCATAATATGACGGTCACATGGTAGCCGCGGTGATGGTATTTTGGCACCCTTCACTGCAGCAGTAGGTGGCTTTTACCACCAATGTCAAAATGACCACCACAGTGTGGGTAGAGATGGAAAAGGAAATAGGAAATTGGAGGATAGGTTGCAAGAAATTCTGCTTCAGAGAAAAGAAGTCTCTAATTGGTATTGGATGTTAAAGCAAGCTGGGGAGGAAGATTTTACCCTACCAATGGAGATCTGAAAGGAGGGACCTGCTGGCACTGGATTTAACAACCTTGTGCTAAGTATCGATGGCTTCTCTTTGGGTTTCAATTCAACCCACTTCTGTCAGGAAAAATCATTTATTTACAATGCATATAGAGTACTGATCACCCAAACTGCTATCCACCTGTGAAGTTGTGAGCTGAAGAACTATCCTAAACGTGGCATGGAAAAGATGGACACTGTGCATATGTATATGTCTGGCAGTGCTCCTCGATTCAGATCTTCTGGTAGGAAGTGGGTAGGTGTTTCTGAAGTAGTAGGAAAGAAGATGAAGGAAAGTCTTGCACTGGCAGTTTTTAGTGTCACAGAAAGCAAACGGCAACAGATAAAGTTGCAAAAGAAGAAGGCATTCTTATTGTTTGTTTCACCACCATGAAAATGCTGATGGAGTACAAGTGCAGGGGGCCACAGTGGCGCCCCTGCACTGCCCAAGCCCGTGGTCCCCCTGCCCAGCACCCTGTCTGCTGTGCAGACAATGCACATTTCAAAGGTGCCGGTGAATCCTTCGTGCAGTAGCACTGCCACCAGCTAAATTAAGACCTGGGAACAATGATGCTGCACCGCTCCCACTCGGCTGACCGACAGAAACCCTGGTACATTGAAGAAATGAGAGAGATACTTTCTCTGGTAGGAGTGAGATTGGAGCGCACAGCCATTCAGCTGTTACAACTTTTCAATTTAAAGAACTGTTGACTCATATTGCGTTGGCATTGTGTATTTTTTCTTTGACTTAAATTGCAATTATGAGTGTGTACTTTACCTGTTTAACCCCTTCGCTGCCAGGCCTTTTTCCCCTCACGTGCCAAGCCTTTTTTTTGCCTTTTTGGGGCAGTTCACGCTTAGGCCCTCATAACTTTTTGTTCACATCAGCTACACATGCCAAATTTGTGTCCTTTTTTCTAACATCCTAGGGATTCGAGAGGTACTCAGACTTTGTGGGTTCCCCTGAAGGAGACCAAGAAATTAGCCAAAATACAGAGAAAAGTTTTTTTTTTTTTTAAATGAGAAAAAGGGCTGCAGAAGAAGGCTCGCGGTTTTTCCCTTGAAAATGGCATCAACAAAGGGTTTGTGGTGGTAAAATCACCAGCTTTCAGGAACAGGCAGAGATGAATTAGAAAACCCCATTTTTCAACACAATTTTGACAGTTTACTGGGCCATACCCCATTTTTACTATTTTTTGTGCTTTCAGCCTCCTTCCAGTTAGTGACAGAAATGGTTGAGAAACCAATGCTGGATCCCAGAAAGCTAAACATTGTTGAAAAGTACACACAATTCTAAATTGAGCAAGGGGTCATTTGTGTAGATCCTACAAGTGTTTCCTACAGAAAATAACAGGTGAAATAAAAGAATATTGAAATTGAGGTGAAAAAAACATCAATTTTTCTCCACTTTTTACTCTGTAACTTTTTCCTGCAATGTCATATTTTTGAAAGCAATATACCGTTACGTCAGCTGGACTCCTCTGGTTATGGGGATATATAGGGCTTGTAGGTTCATCAAGAACCCTAGGTACCCAGAGCCAATAAATGAGCTGCACCTTGCAATGGGTTTTCATTCTATACCGGGTATACAGCAATTAATTCACTGAAATATAAAAAGTGAAAAATAGGTATCAAGAAAACCTTTTTATTTCCAAAATGGACACAAGATAAGGTGTTGAGAAGCAGTGGTTATTTTCACATCTCTGAATTCTGGGGTGCCCAAACTAGCATGTGAATTACAGGATGTCTTTTTTACACACTGTCTTACATTTGGAAGGAATAAATGTAGAGAAAAACAAGGGCCAAAAACACTTGGTTACCTATTCTGTGTTCCTCCATGTTTCCCGATAAAAATGGTACCTCACTTATGGGGGTAGGCCTAGCGCCCGCGAAAGGAAATGCCCCAAAACACAAAGTGGACACATCACATTTTCAGAAAGAAAACAGAGCTGTTTTTTGCAAAGTGCCTAGCTGTGGATTTTGGCCTCTAGCTCAGCCGGCACCTAAGGAAACGTAGCAAACCTGTGCAGTTTTGAAAACTAGACACCTAGGGGAATCCAAGATGGGGTGACTTGTGGGGCTCTGACCAGGTTCTGTTACCCAGAATCCTTTGCAAACCTCAAAATGTGGCCAAAAAAACACTTTTTTCTCTCATTTCGGTGACAGAAAGTTCTGAAATCAGAGAGGAGCCACAAATTTCCTTCCACCCAGTGTTCCCCCCAGTCTCCCGATAAAAAATGGTACCTCACTTGTGGGGGTAGGCCTAGCGCCCGTGGCAGGATATGCCCCAAAACACAACGTGGACACATCACATTTTCAGAAAGAAAACAGAGCTGTTTTTTGCAAAGTGCCTAGCTGTAGATTTTTGGCCTCTAGCTCAGCCGCCACCTAGGGAAACCTAGCAAACCTGTGCATTTTTTAAAACTAGAGACCCAGGGGAATCCAAGATAGGGTGACTTGTGGGGCTCTCACCAGGTTCTGTTACCCAGAATCCTTTGCAAACCTCAAAATTCGGTAAAAAAACACTTTTTCCTCACATTTAGGTGACAGAAAGTTCTGGAAACTGAGAGGAGCCACAAATTTCCTTCTACCCAGTGTTCCCCCAAGTCTCCCGATAAAAAAGATACCTCACTTGTGTGGGTGAGCCAGGTGCCTGCAACAGAAAAAGGCCAAAAAATGGTAGAGATTCAGGGGATAGCACAGCGAGTTGATCAGCAGATATTCTTCTTTTATACATCTTTAGGCTGACTCTGCTTTGGGGACCCACACAAGTGAGGTGTCATTTTACTTGGGAGACTGAAGTGAATGCTGGGGAGTAGGAATTTTGTGCTGGAGCGGTGACAGTACAAAGAAAAGTCAGGAAAATATGCTTTTGTATGCAAATTTTGAGGTTTGCAGAGGACTCTGGGTAAGAAAATGTTGGGGGATCCATGCAAGGCACACCTCCCTTGACTCCGTGGGTTGTCTAGTTTTAAAAAACGTCTGGGATTGGTAGGTTTCCTTAGAGGAAGGCCGCACCCAGGACCAAAAACATAGGTGCCCCCTCCCCGCAAACACAGGTAGTTTTGTAATATATCATTTTGATGTGTCCACATATGTCTGGGATGTGCCAAACACTAAAATTGTGAAAAGAAACACACTTAGGTTATGTGACAAGTTGGTGGCATGCTTCATCATCGGGGTCCCACCTGAGACACCTATCGTGTCACAAGTGTGCTGTTACGACTGATTACAGCAGAGCAGGTTTTGTCATTTTTACCACACATACTGGTTGGATTTGGCCCGAGGGTGAGTGATGGTTCAGTAGATCAAATTTTATTAACAAGAGATTTCACAAAAGTGAAATGCACTGTTAATACCTGAAAGGTAAAAAAACTGAACCAATGACACAGCTTGTGAGCTGTAAAGCCACGGCAAGGCACCAACCGCTTTACAGTCCATTCACACACCTTTCATACATGACATGCACAAGACCATTCACACTGCCAGCCATGGGCCCAGCACATTACAACACTCGCATCGACAGGCAGCGCCACTCAAGGGCCCATCACTTTAATATGCCCACATGCCTAATACAGCAATCACACCAGCTGATGAGTGTGTGGACTGGCGTTTGGCTGGCACCGCCAGCCAAGCACCACCCCACGCAAACTGCCAGACAAGTGCCACCCCACACACACCGCCAGACAAGCGCCACCCCACTCACACCGCCAGCCAAGCACCACCCCACACACACAACCTCTATTTTTTTAAACAACAAAGAAATCACTAATCATAAATAAGTACAAAACTACAAACACAAAAGCTCTAACTGAACACATGACTTATGCCAACCGTGAAACTGAACATTTAAAAATATAAAACAGCAGTTTACGCTCATGGAATTTCCCAATAATTCTTCTGTGTGTGGTAGCTCCTGAAACAGCCACCCACACACAGCCAAGGCTTTGAAGGACAATCAGGGCAGTACATCCTAGTCTCCTTCCTGATACTTCTTCAAGCACAGACTCTACATCTCTTAGCAAGAAAGTTTTTTTGGGCCGTGGGAGGAATGTGCTCAGCAAAGTGACGATCTTTCAATCTAGCCACATCCTCCACTACTGCTTCAATAGGAACTCTTGCCTGTTCCAGCACTACAAGGCTAGCTATGATAGACTCCTGAAATTTCACAAATGTCATCCTTGACCCTGGAGAACTATCATTGAACACAACAAAAACATTAAAAGTTGCCAAGTGGAACAAGTGAACCGCTAATTTCTTATACCAATCATAAGACTTACGAGCAGCAGTGTAAGGTTCCAACCTTTGGTCTACACCACCCATGTGCTTATTATAGTCTAAAATGCACACAGGTTTGCACACTTCGGCAACCTGACCCCAAACAGCCACAGGTGAAGTACTCTCATCATGGATGGTACTTAGCATGTATACATCCCTCTTGTCTACAAATTTCAGAGCTAGCAGCTCATCATTCCGCAAGGCACTACACTGTCCCTTCTCAAGTTTTTCACAGACAAGCTCTCTTGGATAGCCTTTCCGATTAGAGCGGATTGTGCCACAAGCAACAGTGTCCACTCTGAACAACTCCTTGAACGACTGAACTCCAGTGTAGAAGTTATCTACATATAAATGGTGACCTTTGTTAAACAGTCGTCTACCAAGTTCCGAAACAATTTTCTCACTAACTCCAAAAATGGGTGGACAACCAGGGCGGTCAATATTGGAATCCCTACCAGTGCAGACCAGGAAATTATAAACATATCCTGATCTACTTTCAGACAGCATATACATCTTAATTCCATACCTAGCCCTCTTGCTAGGAATGGACTGCCTGAAAACTAAACAACCATTGAACAGGACCAAAGACTCATCTACAGATATTTCTTTGCCTGGAACATAGATCTCTGAAAACGATCTACCAAATGATCAAGGACAGGTCTAATCTTAAAAAGACGGTCAGAATCAGGGTGATCTCGTGGCAAGGCTAAGGCATTATCTACAAAATGCAACATCTGAAGAAGAAGCTCCTACCGGTTACGACTCATGATGGATGGAAATATAGCAGTTACCATCAAGGGACTAGTAGACCAATATGAAGACAGTGATGGCTTCCTTATCAGCCCCATCAAAAAAGTTAAACCCAAGAACTTCCAGATTTGTGGGAATCCACCAGCAAGCTCTAGAGTGTGGCCTAAGTCTGGCAGCGTTTTCCCTCAAAACCTGCTCTGCATACAAATTAGTCTGCTCAACAATCTCTTCCAAAAATATATTGTCCATAAACAACTCAAAAAAGTTGAAAGGCAAAAAGTTTTCCGTATTAACTCGACACCCTGGGAAACCAGTAAATGCAGGCCACTGTGCCTGCTCCATGCTTGGTGCAATCCACGTGTCAGATATTCCAATGGGAAGTCTTTCAGCCGCTGGCTCCTGCACCATCGGCACATCAGTGTCCTCCTCTAAAACAGGCCCTTCATCAGCAGTGAGAGTGGCTTCATTATCAGATGATTCCTCTCTGACAGAAAATTCACTTCCAGAATCTTGCACTTCCTTCTCTGCCTCAGATGCAGAGTCACTCTCATAATCATGGTCAGAAGACGACTCAAAAAGCACACTAACAACCTGCTGAGCGGTCATCCTACGGCTATCCATGATCCTTCCTACAAATATTAACTGGACAAATGCACCTCCAACAACCAGCACTGTGTAATATAAGTAACAAACAGAGTGCAGCTTTATCACTAAGAGTTATAAACTCAAAAACTATACTGCTCACTTGCATGAAACAGCTTGACTCACTAGCAACTACTCTGCACAGCAATCACCAATGATATCCCACTAAAAAGAGGAAAAAAAGAAAATTAGACAAGACAACACAATAATCATTGTGCATAAATCTAAGGACAATTTCACACACAATCCTGCATTCAGTACACCACCTACAAACATGCCATTCATGCATGGCAACAATACTCCTCTGGAGTAAATTTATTTACTTACCTAAAACATGCTGTTGTGTAGCCATTTTAGTTATAGCTCCATGCACGTTAGTTTAATACATTAGGCCACTGTGCACATTGAACTAGATATATTTTATTCAGCTTTGCATTGTTATCTTTACAATAACCAGTTTTACGGTCTTGTTTTATTTTCTTCTATCTAACTGTTTTTGCTTAGTTCAGTACCGTGTTCTCAAACAACTCATTCTTGATCACTCTGTGCTTCAGTCAAGGCTACAGACTGGTACATTGCCGGTAAATGTGGTAGAAGTTTAGTCTCCAACATTCGTAGAAAATACACATCCTTACGTAGGGACATTTTCTTAGAACATCTGCTGTGTTACTTATAAAAACACTCTCCAGTCCCATTACACGTCAAGAGGGAGATTCCAGCCAGGGAACCACAACTGTACTCTGAATGCTTCGCTGCAGATGCTAACACAGACTACAGGCCTTTGCTCAGGTATGAGGGCTGATGTCCTCCCAGGGGAACCTGAAAGGCAGGATTAGAGCTTAATATGCCGTGCTCGAAATATGATTAGATAGATAATAGTCCATCGATTCTAGTGGCTGTATGATAGCATTATTCTTATGCTTCACTCTCATCGACACCATTTTAATATTGTGTTGTGTCGTTCTGATTATTGCAGCTCACACTGTACTATCTACAATGCAGTCGTTAACCAATCTTTAAAACTTATACTGCTCTTATTGTCATTTATATAGGAGACCGAATTGTGAATGAGAGAACCGGATGCGACCTGAGTGACCACAACTTCCCTGAGAACTACGATATGTCATGTGCTCGGCTGCCCAATCATCTCTACCTTTCGGGAGAGATGAGGCACTGCTAGTTAGCCGGAGCAAAACCCGGATTCGAAGCGACAGGTGTCACCCACCGTGGGTCAGACTCAATCTCCCACACTGTAGACGATCTTGCTGCTCAAAATCCAGTAGTCTCATTAGAATAATGAGAGCCTACACGACAATGCAACTACGCAAACCGTAGGACAACCACTGCCAAAACTCCAACAAGCCACAGCAAAGCCAGCAAAAGCTTTGAACTAGAACAAAAAGGAGAAATAAAGTGTTATTAACATAAATGCTATACTTCGCCAGTTGACAAACACCCTGCCACCAACCATTTTCAAATTTTCCCTTGTGTCTAGTGTTCTCTGCTTGGGGGCAGATGGGCCTAAAGAAAATAGGCCAATCTGCCCCCAAGGAGGGGCAGAAATGCCATAGAATATATTCCCCCCTTTGGGGGCATCCCTTCCCCAAATGGGCCACCCCCCCACTCAAAGCACACACATGATCCCTGGTGCTAGGTGGATTCTGCCTCACTTGGGGGCACATGGGCCTAAAAAAAAGAAAGAAATAGGCTGATATGCCCCCCAAGGGGGGCAGAACTGGCCAATAGTGCTTTTTGGCCCTTGGGGGCAACCCTTGCCCAAGGGGGCACCCCCCAACACAAAAAAAAAAATAGAAAATCCCTGGAATCTTCATGTTGGGCTACAAAAAATAGGCCAATCTGCCCACAAGGGGGGTAGAAAAGGCCTAGATTACATTGCCCCCTTTGGGGGGCGACCCTTGCCCAAGGGGCCACTCCCCACACAAAGCACACACACTCACACATGACCTCTGGCGCTAAGTGCATTCTGCCCCCCTTGGGGGCAGATGGGCCTAAAATAAATAGCCCGATCTGCCCCAAGGGGGGCAGAAATGCCCAATAGTACTTTTTGCCCCTTGGGGGTGACCCTTGCCCAAGGGGGCATGCCCAAAACACAAAAAAAAAAACAAAATAAAAAAAATCCCTAACGTCTTCATGGTTTCTGCACCCCCCGGGGGACAGAAGGGCTTACAAAAATAGGCCAATATGCCCCAAAGGGGGGCAGAAATCGCCCAGATTACATTGCCCCCTTTGGGGGGTAACACTTGCCCAAGAGGCCACCCCCCCCACACTAAGCACACACACACACACACACACACATGATCCCTGGCGCTAAGTGGATTCTGTCCCCTTTGGGGGACATAACTTTTACGTTTGTGGCGGGGAAAGGGTTAAATGCTATGCCTTCTGTAGTTTGTGACTAGTAATGGTAGGGTAGTGCTCCAGTGGGAGTTTGATTCATGCACCATGTGCCGGGTCCCCAGTGTGCAAAATCGAGGAGCCTAGGCTTCGGTCTTTTACCATAATTGTTCATGCTTTTGGGTCATACTGTGTGAATTATGAAGGGTAATTGATAGTATTACTTTGATTGCCACACCCCACCTGTGTTCACCTAGCAAGATAAATCATAGCCAGCATCAGCTTGTGCTGAAAAGCTATTCTTCATTGCTTTATGTATCATGTTATTTTTCTTTAAGGCTCAAGATTCTTCCCTATGCAGTGTCACGCTTTCAGCTCATTTCTGTATAATCTGTGTGTATGTTGTAATAGGCATCCCTATTCTTGATTGTCACGGTCACTAATCAAGTTCATTTCCCATTTTACTTTCTGGTCATTTAGGTACGTTTTAGTCATGTTTGTTAGGGCTTGGCAGAACCAAATCACAGGGCACTTACTGTGCTCTGTTATGTATATTATCTGTGACAATTCATATGCTTGTGAATCAGTGTCTGTCCCACCCACTCAGCATACTCCCCCACAGTTACATGATAGTTCATGGATCGAGGAGGCTTATCTATCTGTCAAAGGCAGGTGACATTTCATCTGAAAGTTCTTTCTGTTCTTCTCTTGGTCACCGTGGCCTACAGGACTGTTATTCACACACATATGCCAGTCAGCTGGGTATTGTAGAGATATCCCAAAGGTCAAGATGCCTTCTCCTGACAGGCAGGGTCTCACTCCTAATGCAGTAGGATAAGCTGTTACTTTCTTCTCAAGTCACTGCAGCAGTCTGGATAGAAAGTACCAACTCAGCAAGGCTATGGTCTCACTAAAATATCATTTTCTTTTCTGATGTAGAAGAGTCATCAGAGCACACACCATGCACAAAATAATGCCTTAAGTGTTTGTCCTTCTCTGGTGGTCAAAGTGCATCTCACAGTCATTTTACAGTTTTCCATAGGTTAGAAAGTTAGAAAAAACACTGGAAGTTGGGGATTGGTGGGTTTCACTCAGGTGGTATGGCAACAGAAAATTGTACCTGAATATTTTCAGATGAAAATTTGGATATTTAGGAATATTTATGAATATATTCTCCTACCGGGATCAACAATAGACAATTTCCACCCAATGACACAATAAGTTTGTAGGGTATTAGGCCACACTATTTCTTTATGACATTTGTAGTAACAATGTTATGACATGCTACTTAAAGCAAAGCAACAGGCTAGTGGCCTTCCACAGTTTTGCTGTTGGAATAGGTTTTGGAAAGGCTGGCCTGTGAGGGAGAAGTAATACCCAGTCTTTTCAAATGAAAATCACAGTCCAATGCACACAGGGTCAAAATGGAACCACAACATACTCTTTCCTGTGTAAACCACACACATCAACACACAGCTTTCACATGTGCCTACACATGATGAACACATGATGAAAGCAAGAAAACCATTGTATGGGTACTTGATGATTTCTTTAAGTAAGGAATGTCAGTCCACCATCAAGTATGGAAGCAAAAGCCTATGATTCTATTCTACGAAGCCATTACCACCAGTTCCAGTTATATCACAGTGAGAGAGCGTAGCTTTTATAATCTATATTAACATGAAATGCTTATGAATTAAAGTGTGATAATGCCGCATAGAAACTGCAATAATAATTTTTCTTAAACGTGCATCTGAAATGTGACCACGGGGAGTGGCCGCCAATGTATACGTGGACTAATAATGATGACTAAAATGTTTATGTATTAATATTATATTCAATAAGTTTATACTAATTATTAATAATTGTATCATTGAATTTGTGCTGAAATCCTTATAGGCCTTAAGTTAGCATGAGCCGAAGTTTAGCTGCTTGGCTCTCATAATAAATGTATTTTTTCATATCTTGCAGTGTGCCGACTCACAAAAGGACACACCCTTTTATTTTTCTACAAACTAGAAGGCGAATGTAACCATGCTAGATCCGTTCCCATTATGTTTTCCTTTGCTTGTAGGATGATATTAAAACAAAATGAAACAGTGTAGATTAATGTAATGTACAAGGTCATTCAAACCGGTGAAGACAATGAAGCTACTGACCAAAAGATGTGCAAAAAATTTAAGATGAAATCATACCGGAGGTGCCACCTCTGAAGACATTGAATAGGGGAACCAATCAAAGACTTGTAAATTAATATGGGGTGAAAGTTAGGTGACATAGGGGGTCATTATAACATTGGCGGTAAAAGGCGCTTACCGCCGTGCAGAAGACCGCCAATACCCCGCCGCAGCCGCGGAATCCCGCCACAGGTATTATGACACACATCTTGGAATCCGCCGAAATTCAGACACCCACACAAGTCCGCCACACCAAAGGTCAGTGATAAACTGGCGAAAACAAATCCTTCACCTCCACGCCAACAGAAACACACCCATGCTATTACGACCCACGAATCCACGCGGCGGTCTTTCAACCACGGTATTCCATTGGCGGTACACACCGCCGCGCTCAAAATACACACACATCTCCAAAACACCGCCACATTGGACAATTACAAATACACACACCTGATACACATTCAAACAACACTCCCACACACCCAACACAATATAAAACACACACCCACATCACCCACAAACCCTTACGACCAGAAATTTAGACGAAGGCCAGAGAGACAGCACAGCAAAGACAACCCCACCATACAGAAGCACACAACACCATCACCCACACAACATCCACGCACAAAACACCACACACCACTACACATCACCACACACATCAACACTCACACCGCCCCACACATCACACCATGGCACGCCAAAGACACCCCCGCTTTTCCGAGGAGGAGATCCGGGTCATGGTGGAGGAAATTGTCCGGGTGGAGCCACAGCTATTTGGCTCACAGGTGCAGCACACATATATAGCCAGGAAGATGGAGCTATGGCGCAGAATAGTGGACAGGGTCAACGCTGTGGGACAGCACCCAAGAAATCGGGAGGACATCAGGAAGAGGTGGAACGACCTACGGGAGAAGGTGCGTTTAACGGTCTCCAGGCACAACATCGCGGTTCAGCGGACTGGCGGCGGACTCCCACCTCCTCCCCCACAACTAACAACAAGGGAGGAGCAAGTCTTGACCATCATGCATCCAGAGTGCCTCGGAGGAGTCGGTGGAGGAATGGACACTGGTAAGTCAATTCTTAACTATCATATCCCCCACCCTACCTGCATGCTATCACACACCCCCACCCTCACACCCTCCCCTATCACCCCAACTCCTCACTAATGTACTAATAACACAAACTACACATCCCAACACCAAACCCTGCATGACACAACTAAGCATGGACACCCATCACAAAAGCATGCCCACTGCACATACCCATAACAACCCACTAACCATTATCACACAAGCCCCCACACAGGAATGCTTGCACTGGGGTACACGCACACCCACCCATTGCACACCATCACACACACACATGCAATAATCATGCTCTTATGCCCCTGCAGGATCACGAAGGACCGTCACCACACCGGAGGGTCCAGACAACTCCACTCCACCCACAGAAGAGGCCCACAGTGACGATAGCAGCTCTGCCCTACTGGAGCCTGATGACCAGCCCGGACCATCGTGGGCCTTGGGACAGTCGGTTCCCCTTGCACAGGCACAGCCCAACACTGACCTTCCACCCTCTGGTAACACCAGCACAGCACCCACTCAGCGGGCCCAAACCTCCCTACCCAGGACAGGTCAATCAGCTGTGTGTCCACCACTACAGGGAACCCAGGATAACCCACCACCCCAACAACAACAGGGACCTGGGGACAGTGGTAGTGGGCACACGGTCCAGGGGACGGAGGCACAGGAACACAGGGGAACTGGGAGGGCTGCTGTGCGACAGGGGGCGGACAGGCCAAGGGAACCCACTCTCCACGAGGCCCTCTCCTCCATCATGGGAGCATAACACCACTCCCAGGAGACGATGGTGATGGTCCTGGCAAAGTTTCAGGAGACCCAGCGCATGCAGGACAAACTGTATTTTCAGGGAGGAGCTCAGAACCATCAGCTCCACCTTGGGCACCATCGTAGGGGTGTTGAAGGACATACAGCAGACCATGAGGGACACCGTGGCACTCCAAGGGGCCCCTGACACTAGCATGGACGATGAACTGCCCACCACCTCCGCCGGCGCTAGTGGACAGGATGCCCCGCCACAGGACCACCACACCAGCACCCCACCCCCTGCAGACGGAGAACCACCCCACAAGCGGTCCCTGAGATCTAGGAACAGGACAGAGCAAGATGGCAAGACCACCGCCAGGAAATGAGACCACCCTGATTGTCCCCCCACTGTCCCACTTTGTTACCCTGTCGATACTTAAACTGCCCAAGCTCCACTTCCTATGCCCATATGGGCAGTGCACCTGTGAGACTAATAGACTGGACTCTGCCATGGACATTCCTCTGCCATCACCCATCACCATGTTACAACCTCCCTCCATTTTTGAGCACTTCAATAAACACCCTTGAAACACAAAACAATCTGGAGTCAGTCTATGAATTGGTAAAATGTAATATCTATGACAGCGTCAAAAAGCGGTATTAGTTGTAA
This sequence comes from Pleurodeles waltl, assembly GCF_031143425.1. Classification (NCBI taxonomy): domain Eukaryota; kingdom Metazoa; phylum Chordata; class Amphibia; order Caudata; family Salamandridae; genus Pleurodeles; species Pleurodeles waltl. The sequence goes on from NC_090447.1 coordinate 934,894,844, forward strand.
AGGCAACATACCAATGTCACACATCACATGTCTCTCAAGGATGCATGCAGATGACACACGTTGGTAACCACACCTGTGAAACCGTAATGGAAAGAAACAACTCAGTTAACAAATAATCCCATGAAATTACACACAGGATAGAGGAGGACGTGTGACAGCTAATATAATGGTAAAAATGAAAATGTTCTCACCTGTGTGTCACTGGAAATATTGCTGTATGACTGACTCCCTGTTGTCGTTGTCTTCTTCCTCAGCTTCCTCCTCATCACTGTCTACAGGCTCCACAGGCTCCACAGCTGCCACAACACCGTCATCTGGACCATCCTCCTGCAGAAAAGGCACCTGGCGTTGCAAAGCAGGATTGTGAAGCATCGAGCAGGCGATGATGATATGGCACACCTTCTTCGGTGAGTAGAATAGGGAACCACCTGTCATATGGAGGCACCGGAACCTGGCCTTAAGGAGACTGAAGGTGTGTTCGATCACCCTCCTAGTCCGCCCATGGCCTCATTATAGCTTTCCTCTGCCCTGGTCCTGGGATTCCTCACTGGGGTCAAGAGCCATGACAGGTTGGGGTAACCAGAGTCCCCTAATAGCCACACACGGTGCCTCTGGAGTTGACCCATCATATCAGGTATGCTGCTATTCCGCAGGATGTAGGCATCATGCACTGAGCCAGGGAACATAGCATTAACCTGGGAGATGTACTGGTCTGCCAAACAGACCATCTGTACATTCATCGAATGATAACTCTTCCTGTTCCTGTACACCTGTTCACTCCTGTGGGGGGGGACCAGAGCTACATGGGTCCCATCAATAGCACCTATGATGTTGGGGATATGTCCAGGGGCATAGAAGTCACCTTTCACTATAGCCAAACCTTCCACCTCAGGGAAAATGATATATCTCCTTACGTGTTTCAGTAGGGCAGACAACACCCTGGACAACACATTGGAAAACATAGGCTGGGACATCCCTGATGCCATGGCCACTGTTGTCTGAAATCACCCACTTGCAAGGAAATGGAGCACTGACAGCACCTGCACGTCAGGGGGGATTCCAGTGGGATGGCGGATTGGTGACATCAGGTCTGGCTCCAACTGGGTACATAGTTCCTGGATTGTGGCACGGTCAAACCTGTAGGTGCCGATTAAATGTCGCTCCTCCATTGTCAACAGGTTCACCAGCGGTCGGTACACCGGAGCATTCCGCCATCTTCTCAAATGTCCCAGCTGACGGCGCCTAGGAAGGACAACAGCGACGATCAAGTAAATTTTTTTCCAGTTATGTACCCACAGTTACACAGAAGACGACAAACACAAAACCCTTCCTGTATGTGTGTTGAGTGTAGGCCTAGCTATGTGTGACGCAGAAGTAAATGAAGCCATGTGGGCCTCTGAAATGGCGGCTGCCTGACCTCTAAACTGGGACAATGGTATTGTGGGGTAACTGCGTTGGCGTTGCACACCGTCGCGATAGGCGGTCATACACCGCGGTGCAATGCTGCATTGGTTAACATAGAACCCTATGGGTCCCAGGAGCAAATGAACAGGTGCGCCGGCAGTGATGATACGCACCACCGCGGACGTCACCGCCTCGGACGTGACCGCCATTTTCTATCTGTTCAATCACTAGATACCTGATCTTCGACAGGAGAGGACCTACACTGCAAGTGCTGCTGTGACCTCGGTCTGGAAGAGACAATGGCTGCTGCGTCTGGGGAAAGGGCCCCTGCCTTCACTGCTCAGGAGTTGGAGAAACTGGTAGACGGGGTCCTCCCCCAGTACATGCTACTCTACGGTCCTCCAGACCAACAGGTTAGTACACATGGAGCACGTTGTATGGGCTAGGCCTGGGTGGAGAGGGCTGGTTGTAAGAGGGAAGGGGGCAGAGTTCAGGGAACATGAATGCATGTGAATGAATGGGCCACATGGCTAGAGTAGTGAGGGGGGCCACTCACCTTGACGGTGCAGTTGGTAATTACTTCTCTTCTTCCCTTGTGCATGTCATGTAGGTCAGCGCCCACCAGAAGAAGGACATTTGGAGTGCCATCGCCAAGGACGTCCAGAACCTGGGGTCCACCAGAGACGGGACAGCCACTGCCGGAAAAGATGGGAGGACATTCGCCTCTGGAGCAAGAAGACGGCAGAGGCTCAGCTGGGGATGGCCTCCCAACGTGGGAGGGGTTCCCGTCGCCCCATGACCCCCCTGATGTTCAGGATCCTGGCTGTGGCATACCCAGAGTTGGATGGGTGCTTGAGGGCATCACAGCAGACACAAGGGGGTGAGTACAACATCATTCAGTGGACTGTGCGCGCAGTGGAGGGGTCTGGGTGGGGGAGGAGGCCTGTGGGTGTACCTAGGCCAGGCAGAAAAACGTAGACTAGGCCCCTCCGTAATGCAGGCCATGTGGCACTCCACCCCACCGCAGTAGAGTGCCAAGTACAGGTATAGATGCCCCTGTGGCATCCATGTGTGCAGATGTCCACCATAGCCAGGTAGGCCAGATCCCAGAAATTGCATCTGCAGAGGCCAGGAGCACGGCATAGTGCAGGGGGCTGCTGTGTCTCTATGGTCCGCCAACGGTAGCGGTATGCCATGCACTCAACCTGTCTTTCTTCTGTCTCCCCACACCCTTTTCTGCTCTCCCTGTTCTTTTGTGCATCAGCATCATCAGGCGGAGGTACAGTGCCACCGGAGCACGAGGGAGCTGCATCCCACATGGCCATGGAGGGCCACACCACGGACTCAGAATGCACCAGTGGGACGGAGGGTGAGGGGAGCTTCACGTCGGCCACCGGATCACCAAGCAGCGACATGGACTCGTCCGCCGATGGGAGCTCCCTTGTGGTGGTGGCACCATCTGTGTGCCCTACTTCTACAGGTACAGCCGCCACCTGCCCTACCAGCACCGCCCTCCCAGCAGTCCCTCAGCGTTCGCCCCGTGCCCGCTCACCCAGGAGGGTGGGCATCACCTTCGCCCAAGACACCTCAGGCCCTGCCCCAGTCACCCCTGCTGCCCTCAGTGAGGAGGCCATTGACCTCCTCAGGTCACTCACTGTTGGGCAGTCTACCATTGTGAATGCTATCCAGGGTGTAGAAAGGGAGATGCAACACGGTAATGCATTCCTGGAGGGCATTCATTCTGGTCAGGCTGTCCTTCAGCGAACCCTGCAATCTCTGGCCTCAGCACTGATGGCAGCCATTATCCCTGTGTCTAGCCTCCCCCCTCCAACCTCCTCCACCCAGACCCAATCCCCTGTACTCCAGCCCATCCCAAGCACACCTACAGACCAGCATGCACACAAGTCAACACACAAGGGAAGCTCAGGCAAACATAGGCACCACACAACCCACAGGCACACACACAAGCATCACCCACATGCAGACTGTCAGAGTCACCAGATCCTCGGGGTCCGTGCACGTTCCCAACACTTCCACCACAAGACAGCTCCAATACTCTGATTAGATTTATCACAGAGTCTAAGAGAGTCCAAGTGGGATTAGGACGGGAACAGCTGGGAAGGAGACCTGTAGGAAGCAAAAGGTTAAAACACAACATCAAAATTACATCTCATGAAATCAGTACCATGCTACAACTCTAAGCTTCGTCTTTTCCGAAAAAAACATGAACAACCCTAGAATAATCCTAAAACTGACTAGGCTTTAGATGACCGAATACCTGAGGAGGAAACAGAAAAAGTTAAATAGGACTTTCAGATTCAAGTACTTTCTTTAACATGAGAATCAGGAAACACTCTGAGCAATTTCTAAACAACCATATGAATCTCCTTTTAGGAATACATATCAGGAACACACAGTATTGCATCTAGAACTCTGGTATTGTTGTGTTCATCTCAGAAAAAAAACATTGGGAAGTAAATTGCGCACATTGCAGATTTTTATATGAGTATTAAACACCATAAAGGTTTGCGCACCATGAAATCACACAACGTAAATTCAAGGAATAAATCACGCGACGTGTCAACTTGAAATGCTACCAAGAAAATGTCTTAGAATGGTAGTGCACAGTAACTTACATTATTTATATACGAGGAAAGAATTGCTCGTCTTTGCCGATTCAAATGCCACCATACAAAAGCCAAGAAATGGTAGCGCACAATGAATAACATGAAAAAACACTCAAGGAAAGAATCGCGCGTGTTGCCAATTCGAATGCCACCATGTAAATGCCAGAAAATGGTAGCGCACATGAACAGCATGAATTACACACGAGAAGTGAATTGCGCGTTTTGCCGATTCGAATGCCACCATGTAAATGTCAAGAAAAGCGCAATGAACAACAAAGTTAAATGCTCATGAAACGAGTTGCACGTCTTGCCAACTCGTAAAACATCATGTAAATGTCAAGAAATATCAGCGCGCAATGAACAATAATGTAATAACGAAGTCAAATCTTTATGGAATAAATTGCGCGTCCTCCCTATTTGCAAACCACCATACAAATGTAAAAAAATGGCAGCGCACAAGTAATCTGTTATTCATTTAAGAATTAAAATCAAAAATATGAAGATTCTCAATTACGGAGTTGGGAAATGTCCAAACACCGTCTTACCGCCTGGACACAGTGATCACCAATGAGAGATGAGTGAAGAAGACTGGAAAATCTAAATAGGCCGCTGGGACAGGAGCTCAGGAAGAAGCTGCTGCTCTGCACCAGGACCTCTGAATAGTGAGCACTGGAAGTTGGGCTGACTCTCTTTTATAGAGTCTTGGCCCAGCCTAGAACCACGCCCAGGCATGTTGCAGGGAAAGTCTCCAGAAGGCCCTGGAAAGGGACCACACTGTAACACACTCTGAATGTCTGCAGCAATACATTGTAAATGTTCAGTATTTATAAGCACCTTAAAAATGAATGTTTTGGATGGAATTCTGCAATGCAAAAGTTTAAACAATAACATATCATCACAATGCATAAATTACTTTATCTTGCGAGTGTTGGGTTTTTGCATTCTAAATGCCCGTAGAGCGCGCACTGTCCTGGTGTTGACACAGACACAGCAACATCCACTGCCTCCACTGTGTCCCCCTCCTCCTCTTCTCCCTCCTCCCTCCCAGTGTTGTCTACACTCTCACCTGCATGCACTACATCTACAGGCACCAGGACTCGCACCAGAACACCCAGCACCACACCCCGCTCACCTGCACTCACCACCTCCACTCCCATTTACACGTCCCCTGTGTCCTCTCCCAGTGTGTCTGTGACGCCCCCTCCCAAAGTACACAAACGCAGGCACCCACACACCCAGCATCCATCCACCTCACGACAGCCTCCAGTACCTGCACCTGCACCCAAAACACCTAAAGTGACACCTCCTACAACCACCTCCTCTTCTTCCACTCCCAGGCCCCCTCAAACTACCCATCCCATTGTTCGTCCGAAATTGTCCCTCTGTAAAGTTGACCTTTTTGCCCCCCCCCTCCAATTCATCAGTCCCGTCTTAGCGCCTCAGCCAAAAAGCCTCCAATACCAGTGGTGCCTGTTCAAGGTGTGTGGAGTGCACCGGCCACCAGGGCAGGCAGTGTGACCTGGAGCCAAGGCACTGGCAGCCCACCTCCTGTAAAGGCTCTGAAATTGGAAAGTGGCCGACGGGACCCTGTGAAGACTCCTGGAGGCAAAACAACTCACAGCGGTCCCAGAGGGATTGCAGAGTCAGCTGTGACTCCTCCAAAGGTGGGGAAGGGCCAGAGGAAGTCTGCACAGCCTGGTGTGAGCATCACGGCGGAGAAGGGCGGCATCCTTCCCGGCGGTCGGGACGCCACCACCAGCACCGTCGTCACTGGTCCGGAGACCACCGCCAGAGTCATTGCACATAAGGGCCCAAGTATCGTCACTGGTCAGAAGACCACCGCCAGCGTCCTTGCCCAGTAGGGCCCAAGTATTGTCACTGGTCAGGAGACCACCGCCAGAGTCATTGCCCAGGAGGGCCCAAGTATCGTCACTGGTCCGGAGACCACCGCCAGAGTCAGTGCCCAGGAGGGCCCAAGTATCGTCACTGGTCAAGAGACCACCGCCAGAGTCATTGCCCAGGAGGGCACAAGTATCGTCACTGGTCAGGAGACCACCGCCACCGCCAGAGTCATTGCCCAGGAGGGCCCAAGTATCGTCACTGGTCAGGAGACCACCGCCGGAGTGATTGCCCAGGAGGGCCCAAGTATCGTCACTGGTCAGGAGACCACCGGCGGAGTCATTGCCCAGGAGGGCCCAAGTATTGTCACTGGTCAGGAGACCACCACCGGAGTCCATGCCCAGGGGGGCCCAATTATCGTCACTGGTCAGGAGACCACTGCCGGAGTCAGTGCCCAGGAGGGCCCCGGATGCCACAGCCTCGCTGGGCTATGAGGGAATGTCATGCCACACACCAATGCCCGTTCCAGAACCGCCATGGCAAAGCACCACTGAACAGTCCAGAACCGCCATGGCTAAGCACCGCTGAACAGTCCAGAACCGCCATGGCTAAGCACCGCTGAACAGTCCAGTGACTGCCATGGCAAAGCACCGCTGAACAGTCCAGAACCGCCATGGCTAAGCACCGATGAACAGTCCAGTGACCGCCATGGCTAAGCACCGCTGAACAGTCCAGAACCGCCATGGCAAAGCACCGCTGAACAGTCCAGAACCGCCATGGCAAAGCACCGCTGAACAGTCCAGAACCGCCATGGCTAAGCACCGCCGAAGAGTGCAGTGACCGCCATGGCAAAGCACCGCTGAACAGTCCAGAACCGCCATGGCAAAGCACCGCTGAACAGGGCATGCACCGGGGAAGAATGAAAAGACTGCCACATCAAGCATCGTCATCCCATGTGCAGCTGGGAAAGTGACGGGACAGGAACTTTCATGGGGAGACCAATCCAGTCTGGGCACCAGTCCCCCTCCAGAGCCAGTGGAAGCTGTTATCTACTTGCAAAACTGTGGCTTTGCACTCCGCAGGATCGTACAGTGGGCAACCCACCCACTGTAGAGACTTGAGAGACTGTGGCTTTGCACTCCCCAGGATTGTCCAGTGGGCAACCCACCCACTGTAGAGACTTGAGAGACTGTGGCTTTGCACTCCCCAGGATGGTACAGTGGGCAACCCACCCACTGTAGAGACTTGAGAGACTGTGGCTTTGCACTCCCCAGGATGCAGCAGTGGGCAAACCACCCACTGTAGAGACTTGAGAGACTGTGGCTTTGCAATCCCCAGGATACATCAATGGGCATGAAGCCCCGTCGTGGATCTGGCTTTGCACTCATCCGGCTGAGGTGCCCCCCCTTCCTTTCCCCCTGAGGTGCCTGTTGTATTTCTATCTGATGCCCCGGCAGTGTTCTCTCCGATTGTGGACAGGTATCTATTGTGGGCCTCGCCCATGCATTTTTGGACTAGTGGTGCACGGACATTGATATGTGCATATCTGCACTACTTCTCGTAATGTATATATTTTTGAATGATTTTATGATATATCTTTATATTTTTGAAACATGTATATCGATACATTACAATGTTTGAACTGATTTTGTTTTGTCTTTGCATTCTTCCGGGGGGATTGTGGGTTGTTACTGTGATTTTTGTAAATGCATTGGTGTGTGTGTTGTAATTTGCGAGGGTGGGGGTGGAGGTGGGGGTGTTTCGTGTGTCTGACCCTAACTTTTGCCTCCCCCCTCCCCTATGTCGTAAGTGCAATACTCACCGTTGTCTTCGCCCGCGCCGGCGTTGCTCTTCGTAGATGATTAGGAATACAAGGGCTGGTAGAATTTGTAATTCCGGCTCCATGGAGTCCTCCTTTCTCGTGGGATGTGTTCAGGTGAGCGTTTTCCCATTGCAGTAACTGTTTCCGCCGTGTTTTTATCCACGGTGAATCCGCCCCGGAAAAGGTGGCGGATTGGTAGGTTGTGATACTACGGGCGGTACATTGTCTTCCGCCTGTCTGTTGGCGGTGACCGCCGTGCTGCTTGTCTGTACCGCCATGGCAGGCGGTGTGTTAAAGTGGCTGTCTTTGTTGGCGGCTTCCGCCAGGGTCATAATTCCCTTTTTTTGTCCGCCGGGCTGTTTGCGGTATTGCCGCACCTTTAACACCATCCGCCAGGGTTGTAATGACCCCCATAATGTGTTTCCTGATAGGTTAAAGATAGTGGGGTATAACAAATGTCCAATAGAATTTTGGGGGAATGTACAACAACAAAGGGATAAAAACCCATGACACTGGGGAGCCATTTAGGTGGGTGAGGGAATGCTATTGATTTTATCCAGAAACTCTGTCACTCTGTTTGGTGATTTATTGGTTTAACTTAAAACCTATCTGCTATCTGATTCTTTACAGACCTGGCTTATAATAGAGATAGTAACAAAAAGGGAAAGGTGTGTGGATGGCGATTTGACTGATGTCCTGAAGACGAAGACTGAGCCTGTGCGCTGAACTAAACTTTGGAGGGTAACTATGACAATACAATTGTGATTTGTCTGTTTGCTTTACCTTTCTAGGTACCAACTGCTTACTTTTGACAGAGACCATAGTTAGATGTTTTCCAAATTGGTGTTCTAAATCGTTTTGCATGAAGCCCAACATGCCAATGCTAATCAGTGGTTAGGACATGTGTTCACTAAAAAGACGCAAATAGACAAACGACCGAAGTTATGCTTAGTTGAACTGACGTGTTATTGACACTCTGCTAAATTGATCTATGTTCACGCCGTGTTATGTTTTGATGTTTGTGATTCTCGCCTTAATGAATTCTTACCAAAGTTGCCATATCGTGACCATGCTAATATGTTTCTTGGTTTTGAGATTGATGCACCTACTATTAGAGTTGTAAGAAATAGGGAATAAAACTCATAAAATTCAGCTAAACTGGTGTGGTTATTCATGTCTACAAGGTCATGGGAGTGTTTTGAATTGATTAATGACTTTGACTAAAGTGAAATGTATTGTCATGATAAATATTGATGACATTATTGACGTATTGATTGACATATTGATTAGCTATCTCGTCCTAAGGTGTCTCTCTAATGGGCCAAAAGATTAATTGGCCTAAAACGGGTCCTGATGTGTAATAAATTATCATAAAGGGACGCGTTATCAATAGTTTGGGTTGAAGAGATAATAGCAACTCAGTGGTGAAGTACACATAGGATGACTCTGGCCACTTAAGCACTGCATGGATGACAAACAGCAACAAAAAAAATAGTGCTCTTCCAATGGATTTGCAAGTTTGCTAACTTCACAAGTGGGAAATTAAGAGCTAGCTATTAAAAATGGATTATGCAGGAACACAGAGCATTTCTAAACTGTGCAACAGATTGTCATCCAAGTTCCTTTTGCTCTAACATTGACAGTCGTTCGGCAGTGGAAAGAGATGCAAAATGCCAGGTATATAGGTCTTTAGGGATTGTTTGTTGGCAGCAAGATGCATGGAATGTGCTTTTGGGAGAGCCCACTGAACTATCAAAAATACAATAAAAAGATGAAAACAGTTACATTTTATTTGTTGCAATTGCTGCAAAATGCCACAATAAATGCAACTAGATGCAGCAAAATTCTTGTTTTTATGCCTCAAAACTTTTAAATCAATGCCACAATATCCAGCGGGATCTGATTGGATTTGTTTTTTGATCATTGGAGGAGACCATTGTAAAGGAGGGTGAACTGCTGTAAGGAGTGAGTTGTTGCTGGATGGTTGGTGTAACGACATGCTGGGAATGGTTGAAGCCCGGCAAAACATGCAAAGTCATTGAGTTACTAAGCTACATTGTGATTTGATAAAAAGCGTTCTGAGTTCTGACACTTATGGAGCAATTTGAAAATAATTGAGACAATGTAATTCTGAATGTTGAATTATTTAGTTAAAACTGAGATATGGACTTTTTCTAAACTTTAAGGAGTGTAATGAGAGGTGATGTAATGATTCCAGTTAGGGAAGTTGAGGAAGCAACTGTTGGGGATACGGCAGCATATGATATGGTGATTAAAGAAGGGTTACATACATGTGTTTAGCTTTGTCAATAGTGCGGGATCACTGATAAAGAAGGAGTATGGAGTTTTTCTAGATTGGAGACAATTAATTTAGGAATTAGTGGGAGATTATGAGAAGCTTTACATGAAATAAACCCACCTCCTCAACCTACAACATTTGAAGCACTTAGGGCATGGGAGAAGATGGCATGAATGAAGGACAGAGAAATATTTTAAAAAAGAAGAGAGCAATCAAAAATTATCCAGATGCAGTTTGGGATGAACAAGCACAGATATGAAAGAAAGGTGTAGTGGAAGGTAGTTGATTATATTCCTTACTTACAAAAGGAGAAAATACAAAGGCTAAATAATCTGAAAATCATGTAAGGAAAAAGATTAAAGGGATGTGGGATAAAGATGTGAAAACTGAAACAATTTTTGATTTGGATACTGATTCGGGTGATAATATAACAGATGAACTCTTGGTTATACATCCGCTGCCATATGTGGGTTCTTTGTCAAATGATGGAGCTAAATTAGTAAATACTATGACCGTAGCTAAAGCTCTAACAGATCCAGGTTGTAGGAAAGTCCTCCTCTTTGCCCTGGTCACCCCCAAACTTTTTGGACAGATACTTGGCTGTGCCCTGGGTACTGCGTACCAGTCCAAGGGCCAGTGCTCTGTTTAAAGTAGATATGCAAATTAGGCTAATTATAATTGGCAAAACTAACCTACCTATAAGTCTCTAGTATATGGTAGGGCATGTAGGTTTAGGGACCCCAGCATAGGTGGTGCCCTCATAGGTGCGCTGCTGAGGTGCCCAGTGCCTTTCTGGCTGCTTTTAAATTAAATTTACATGCAAATTCGACTTTGGAATTAAAAGTAGTTCCAAAGTCTTAAACTACCTTATGTTTGCATATAAGTCGCCCCTAAGGTGCGCCCTATGTGCCCCTAGGCCTGGGTGCCCTGTAACTAGAAGCAGGGGCCTTATAAAAATATTTTTATAAGCCCTGGTGAGGGAAAACAGCCAAATTTGTTTTTCCCTTATTGTAGTGAATGGCCTCCATAGGTTAGAATGGGGAGACTTTAGCCTGTATTTATACTTTTTTAGGGCCACATTTGCGCTGCATTTTTATGCAAAAGCGGCGCAAATGCGGCGCTAAAAAAGTATATATGGGATTTTATTTTGATATTAAAAGTCCTCTTAAGTAAAAGATACATCAAGTTTGGTATCAAATTAATTGTTATAATAAATCCCACAACTTCCAGTTGTTTGATTTAATATAACTTGTTCAGGTAAAGAGGTTTACACTTTACCTGAAAAGTTGCCAACTCCAGCCCTGCAATGTTTTTGCTGCTTTGCTCTGATTAGCCAGCTTCTGGCAGCCTGCCCAGGCTGCTTGATGAGGTGTGAAGTGGCCTGGCTCCACACAAAGAGATGTGCCTGGGGGAGGTGATCGCCCCTCAGCAGATGGGGAAACAGGAAGAGGGGAGGGCTGCCAAACTGGTCTTCAAAGGCAGGGAACGACATTTGGTGCAACCCAGCAACACCCGGAAATCCTGCAAATGAAGACAATTAGGTGCCCCCTTGATTAGATTAGGAGAGGGCAGGAGAAGGTTGTTTTTAGGATTTTTAGCCACACCAGTAGGTGGGCTCAGCCAGATGTAACCTCAAAAAATTGTTTTCAGCCATGATGGATTTTTGATGAATGTTGCTCCCTGGGATTGATTTTTGCCACACTTCCCAGAAGTGGTCATCACAGGGGGAAGGACCCTGCACCTGGTTGGAGAGACAGGACCCCACTGCTTTTCACCCAGGAGCAAGGATAAAACTGGCAGACCTGCATCCACACCTCATATCCCTACAAGGAAGAACTGCAGGAGAAGAAGGACTGCCCTGCTGGACCCCTGGCCTGCACCTGGACACTGCACTCTGGAGGACTGCACAAGCTGCACACTTGGACTTCACCACAAGAAGGACTTTGCCTGGCTTCAACTGGTTCAAGGAGGGACTCCCTGTTTGCTACAGGTGAAAACTTGTTAACCAGAGTCTCCTGCACCAACTCCTGAAGAAACCAATCAGCTGACAACTATCTAGTGGCCAAAACGCAGTTTGCCCCAGGTGAATTCTGGGAGTTGTAGTCTGCACCCTCAAGGAGCATCTCAAAGCTTCTGGAAGCTTGGGGTGAGCTGTGGACCTCAAAGGAACCCTAAAGGAACATCTGGAAGAAGATCGAGAAGTCTGGAGAAGTTCAGAGAACTTTTGGAAAAAAGCTCCATAAAAGGACCGACCCACCACAGCAACTCCAGCCGGCTTGCCTCAACCATGACCCGGCCTGACTTGCAGGTTCGTACTGGTGAAGAAAATCTAGCAAAAAGTGACTAAGTCCAATCGTAGGAAGTTGACTGGGATCTCCCAGGCAGTGTATCCTAAGAGGGCTCCAGGGATGTCGAATAAAGATTCAGGTTTGCCCCGGTCAAAGGATTTTCATCTAAAAAAAACAACTAAGTCCGAAAGGTAAAAATGTTCACCGAGTGCTACCCCGACAGGTATCTGAGGAAGAGTTCCAGGAGGTTGGATTGGACTGGCGACTTGGTCCCGCTGAGAAAAATCTCCAGAAAAATGACTAAGCCTGAAGGTAAACTTTTGACTGAGGTCTCCCACAAGCTGTAGCCGAGATGGGCTCCATTGCAGTTGGCCTCAAACTTTGACTTTGCCCCGGTTGAGGTGTGATCAGATGACCAGATTGGCGCTATTAATTTCTAAGCACCAAAAACCATTAATTGTTTAAAAATTCCTATCTATGGTTACCTTTATCCAATTCTATTCATTATGGTGTCATTTTAAAGCTAAAACTGTTTCCTATTATTATAAAATGGACAGATTTTTAAACTTTTTCCTGGGATTTATTTCATTACTGTTTTGTGATATGTGAGTGCTTTTTCGCTTTGTCTCCTATGTTAAGCCTTGTCGCTCATTGCCAAGGTACCAAGGGTTGAGCTAGGTTTAATTTACTGAGACCTAGCTGGACCTAAGTGGAGGTTTGTGGCCCATTGCTAAGCGTAGGTCCTTACCTGCCCTTACCAATAACCCATTTTCCAACACAGGTGATTCTTAAATCATTAATCCAATGCAAGCAGCACAGCCTGCTAATATGCAACCTGTATTGACTCAACCGATTGGGCCTCAGTCAATAATGACTCAACCGATTGTTGCACAGCCTGTTATTACACAGTCTCTAACTCAGCGCAGCAATCAGTTGCAAGTGCTCTAGCACCAATGAGTACAGCTCAGTCTGTGAGACAAATATATGCGTCAGTTACTGTGGTTACAACTGCAGCACAGGTTACAGAATTCACTTCACAGCAAACACTGCCTGCACATATTGTTCATATTCCAGCTACAGTAGTTCTGGAAGCAACTAGGGTTACACCAGTAGATGGTTTATCACAACATCACAAAATTCACAGATTGCAGAAGGGACACCCCACAGACCATTCAAGCACTAGGAGAAGGAAGGTGATTTGTTTTCACAACACACACTGTGCCAGGTGAATGCAATTTAGAAGGTGGTTTATTTCCTTCTTAGTTTGAAGAAGCTGCTAGAAATTGTGTGAAAGATGAGGGTTCAAAGTACAGATACCAGTCCAGGTCCTGAAAAGTTGAGACCCTTAAATGTGCCCACGTTGAAAGTCAAATTAGAACACATTATTAGAGAATTTTTGTATCTCGATCACATAAACAATATTAAATAAGAAAATTGGTTTACTTGTGCCAAGAAATTATGAGAAAAGCTATAATTGTTCATGACAGACTAACTGAATTGTCAAACAAATATGAGGCAGATATTTCTAAAAGTGTGCCATGACAGAGAAGTCTCATGGTACAATAAGATGATGAATCAATTGAAAACGTGTTTTTCAAATTCATCTCACTTAATAAATTGTGTATGCAAATGAGTGAATTTGACAAATCTGAAAACAAAGGGTCACAAAATCATGAAAGGAAAAGAAACAGGTAGAAGAGGCTGTGGGAGGAAAAAAAACAAATGGTACATTAAGAAAAGGAAGAGACATATACAGCATATCGTTTAATAGAGGTACCAGGTGGAGCATAAGTACATGTCCTGTGGAATATTAAAGACCTTGCATCATTTACAAACAATTTTCCAAAGTTAAGAGAAAGCCCAATGCATTGGTATACCCCAGTTGAGAGATTTGATAAAATTTCAAGGCATTGTGGGTTGATTTTAATAAATTCTTTGATATTGTGGTTCCAATGGATTTGTGTACCGAATGTAAACTTGCTGTTCAATGGCCAGATGCAGAACTAGTGGGGGGTCCTGGGGCAAATGCACATTCGCCTGCGGCAATGGCTAAGTATAGGGAGGCAATAACAGTTTTGAAAGGCAGAGTTCCACCTAACAATTTGAATTATTTGAACTCAAACAGCATACAGCAGGAAGTGAAGGAAACAGTGCATGCATTTTATGAAAGATTGATGGGAGCATTTCAGCAGCATACACGACAGATGCATCTTGATGCAACAGATATGGTGTTTTTCATTACACAGTTTGTGTTTTGTTTGAGATCTGAGATTTATCAGACCATACAACAGAATGTAATTTCTTGGCAGACAAAGTCTTTGCATGAGATTTTGAAATATGCATTATATTGCAGTAATGAGCAAGAGATGAAACAGCATAAGTTTAAAGACAAGTTTATGTTGGCTCAGACTAAATTGTGGTGCAGTCCAAGATGTGCGTGGAATGCAAAAAGGTGGTTGTCAATCGGCAAATCAAGGTGTATAGGAAGGGATGATGGTGTCTCAGGAAAGAGGTGCTCCACTTCATCCGAGTATGGATGTTAATGTTGCTACGCTGCAGAAAATGACACCTTGTCACTTGTGTAACAGGTTGGTGAATTAAAAGCACAGGTATATACTCAATCCTCATAATAATCAGGTGCAGGGAGTAAACCAAATGCAGATGCCAAATGCTTTTATGTGGCAAATGCAAGTGCCAATGCTAAATCAAACTCTAATGGTACCCTTGCCACAATCACCTGTGGCCCAGTCAAATATAAACAGTGCAATATTAAATCAAAATCAGTTACAGAAAACAAATTGAAATACAATGCAGGTTAAAAATCAGAATCCTGCCCACTAGCGTCTATGCTTGATAACAATTAGATGTTAGACTCAGTCACATCACAATGACGGTGTCTGAGAGGGGTGGTAGATTGTTTGCTTGGTGCAGTTTTAGAGGTAGACCAGAGTACACTATTTGTGGAAGGTGAGGTGAATGGCCACTAAGTGTCATTTCAGAGTGACACAAGAGCTACATCTATCTATCTATCTATCTATCTATCTATCTATCTATCTATCTATCTATCTATCTATCTATCTCTTTATTAAGTGACTATAAGTCGCATCACAAGGTAACTATAATTCGCACCCCCGCCATGCACAATTCTTCCTTCAATAATTTGGCAGCTAATGTTTCAACTATATTTTTATTGACACTATAAAAGTTGGCATGAGTGCTGTAATATCTGGGGTAATTAGCAGTGCATGGCAAGGGCACGAGTCACAGTTACCTTAGGTTGTGAGTTCCAGTTACTTGAAATAACTCTAATTTTAACTGCTGAATTTCTCTGGCTTTGTGCGAGTATAACTATAATTTCCCTGTAATATTTGTTTTTTAAGTGAAGTTCTGTTTTTTTCAAATTCTATTTCCTAACTGCTATCTTCCCTCTAAACATTGGTTTTCTTTTCAGTGAATTGCTATGTTTTTGTGATTTTCATTACTATATGTTAATCCAACCACTGTCATGTATGACTTTTGGCTGGGCACATCAGAGGTTGTCCACAGGCCTGGCTGCAGGCCAGGCCCTGTAGCCAATGCCTATAACCACTCAACTCTGCACCACACATGGCTGAAGGAGTTCGCCACAGGATCAGTCTCTCTGGGAGTGAGAATAGGTGTGAGAGGGTATTTCTGGGTGTAAGAGTAGTGTGAGAATGTCTGCCCAGGTGTGAGAGAGTCCTTGTAGGTGTGGGAATGTCTGTATGGGTGTGAGAGTAGGTGTGAGTGTGTCTCTGGGTGTGAGAGTGGGTGTGAGAGAGTCTGAGTGGGTGTGTGAATGGTTGTGTGAGAGTCTGAGTGTGTTTGTGAGGGGGTACGTGAATGTGTGAGCGTGTCTGTGAGTGGGTGCATGAGTGTCTAAGTAGGTCTATTAGTGAGTGTGTGAGTGTCTGAGTGGTTCCGTTAGTGGGTGACTTAGGCGGTCATTCTGACCCTGGCGGTCAAAGACCGCCAGGGCGGAGGACCGCGGGAGCACCGCCGACAGGCCGGCGGTGCTCCAATGGGGATTCCGACCGCGGCGGTAAAGCCGCGGTCGGACCGGCACCACTGGCGGGCTCCCGCCAGTGTACCGCCGCCCCATTGAATCCTCCACGGCGGCGCAGCTTGCTGCGCCGCCGAGGGGATTCCGACCCCCCCTACCGCCATCCAGATCCCGGCGGTCCGACCGCCGGGATCCGGATGGCGGTAGGGGGGGTCGCGGGGCCCCTGGGGGCCCCTGCAGTGCCCATGCCACTGGCATGGGCATTGCAGGGGCCCCCGTAAGAGGGCCCCTAAATGTATTTCACTGTCTGCTGCGCAGACAGTGAAATACGCGACGGGTGCAACTGCACCCGTCGCACAGCTTCCACTCCGCCGGCTCGATTCCGAGCCGGCTTCATCGTGGAAGCCTCTTTCCCGCTGGGCTGGCGGGCGGCCTGAAGGCGACCGCCCGCCAGCCCAGCGGGAAAGTCAGAATTACCGCCGCGGTCTTTCGACCGCGGAACGGTAAGCTGACGGCGGGACTTTGGCGGGCGGCCTCCGCCGCCCGCCAAGGTCAGAATGAGGGCCTTAGTGTCTAAGTGGGTGTGTGAGTCTCTGAGTGGGTCTGTCATTGGGTATGTGAGCCTCTGAGTAGGTTTGTGAGTGAGTGCATTAGTCTCTGAATTGGTCTGTGAGTGGTGTTGAGTCTTTGAGTGGGTCTGTTAGTGGCTGCATGAGCATATGAATGGGTCTGTGAGTGGGTGTGTGAGTGTCTAAGTGGGTCTGTGAGTGAATGCGTGAGTTTTTCAGTAGGTGTGTGAGTAGATACATGAGTATCTGAGTGCTTGTGTAAGTGAATGCATGAATTTCTGAGTGGGTGTGTGAGTGAATGCATGAGTCTGTGAGTGGATCTGTGAGTGGGTGTGTTAGCCTGAGTGGGTCAGTGAGTGGGTGAAGAACCTCTGAGAGGGTCTTTGAGTGGGTGCATGAGTGCCTAAGTCGGTCTATGAGTGGGTGTGTGAGTGTCTGAGTGAGCTTGTGAGTGAGTGCATGAGTCTCTGAGTGGGTCTGTGAGTGGTTGCAAGAGTGTCTGAGTCAGTGTCTGAGTGCATATGTGAGTGGGTGTGTGAATGTCTGTGTTAGTAGCTGTGTGAGTGATTCAGCCACAAACGAACCTCAGCTGCCTTTTTATCCAATAAGAGTTCACAGCTTTGCATGAATTATTTAATGAAATTGAGTTCTTTCTGCCTCTTTGCGCAAATGTTCATTATGTATTCTACACTACACCTGTGTAATAGAGCACAAGGAAATGTCACCAGTGACCTTGTGTGCATTTTGGCAACGTGATTGTTCCTTTTTCCTCTTTCTCCATAATTCTGTGATAACATTAATCCTCCTATAGGAGATGTAAATCTCCACCAAACCAGGGCCCTTCCTCTTATCTCTATGATTATCTCAGCTTCAACAACACACCACCAAATTCAGTGGGAAATGCACTGTGGGGCCCTTTGGAAAGCTGTCCATCATCCTCTTAAAATGCAGGACGACCTTTGCATACTACTAAGGTGGACATTGTGGAGCCAAGCCATCACAGCTTCCAGATGATTTGCACATTTGCAAACTCATAGCAATTTAAAGGGAGAACCATGTACTCCAGAGGAGGGCCAATATCAGCCCGGGGGGACCCCATCACCTGTGGCCCAGCCATGTTTCCTGGGTACCCCTAGGGTACCCAGTGTGCAATGAGACCACGGGGAACCTATAGGACCCTGTGGAGCCAGCATTGCTCTTGCACACAGAGAGCTAATAAACATGCAGCTCCCTGTGTGTAAGAACAATCATTTCATCTCCTTCCCCGCCCCCACCTCTGCAGGCAGGGAAAGAGATAAAACCTTTGTTTCCAGGGGACGGGAGCTCCTGACTGGTCTCACCCACTGGAAGCCGAGGTTTGCTCTGACTTGGTGGAACTGTCAAAGCTTCCACCAAGTCAGAGAAACAGCTATATCCCGGAGTTTTCACCCCAGGACATAGCAGGAGCCAGGCCTCAGAGAGGCATCCCCAGGGCCATTATTGGTTGCATGAGGGGGACTGCCAGGAACCCTTCATTATGTTATTTTAGCCCCGAGGAGATGCTGGTCCCTAGGGCTGCAGGAAATTCACACTGCCCCTCCCCCTAAAAATGAATTAATTGCCCAGGGGAGGTAGTGGGCCCCTGCGCTGCATCTGGCCGTGCGGGCCCCCTCATAAACTTCATATTTAGCCCAGGGGATGTTGTAGTCCCTGGGCTGTGGGGGAGGTCATATGGACCACCCCATAACAAATTACCATCTTGCCGCAGGGTGGTGGTGGTCCCAGGGGTATGGGGCCCCAGCTTTTTAAAGTCTCAGCACCTTCAGGAAGTGGATGGTCCCAGGGCTAATACAAGCCCTAGTTGGGGGGCTGCATGCACCCTCATCCTTTTTTAAGCCCCCAATGCCCTCGCAACCTAGCCTGCCGAGGTGCCAAATAAGAGGAAAGGGCAGGAGACTTCCCTTTTTGGAAAAAAATCATAAAAATCGGTGGATCCACCCACAGATTTTTTGAGCCTTTTTTTGAACAAATGCTTTCAGCCATGGTGAGGTCCATGAGGGTCCCCTAGACTAAGGCAAGTGGCTCACAGTGTCTCACCCCTGGCCCCTTATCTTTTATTTTTATTTTTGTGGGACTCAGCTTAAACAGTGTCTAATATTAAGTTGGGTTTTGGGTTGTCTTTATCTATCTATTTATGCATGTATAAATATCTATATAACTATATATATATATATATATATATATGTGTGTGGGTGTATGTTGTTTGTAGATGGAACAGAAACATTTGCTATCCCTGTGACTTCAGAACAGGAGGCAAGCCAACAAGCCCTTGGAGTCACTTTTGTTTCTGGGATAGAGAGTTACAGGTCCAGTCCTTCTCACTCCGAGGCAGCAGTGCAGAAGGTCAGCTCAGCAAAGCAGGAGTCCAGCAGAGTATTAGCTGAGCAGAGTGGCATCACCGAAGTCCTTCTTCCTGGCAGAGTATCCACAGGTCCAGAAGGGGACTCAGTTGGTGGTGCCAGAAGTCCAGTACTTATACCCAGTTGAACCTTAGAAGTTAGGGGGACTTACAAAAAGTGTGTTTTAAAGTGCATCAAGGCCCTGCCTTCTTGCCCTGGCTCCAGGCTCACTACAGGGTGCTATGCAGCTCTTTGTGTGTAGCAGGACACTGTCCTGTCAGGTGTACGTTAGCCTCTCCCATCTATCCTGCCTAGGATGGCCCATTGGGATGTTGATCGCTTTTGAGTCACACCTGCATTCACTTTGTGTGTGGCTGTTTAGAGGGAAAGCTCAGTCTCAGCTGTCACCACACCCCAAGCATGTATTAGAGACAATCACTCGGCACCAAATGGATAAAGTAAGAAAATGCTAACTTTGCTAAATTGTCATTTTCAGAACTGTAATTTAAAATCCGACTTTACCATAAGTTGGGATATTAAATTGTGAGTTCAGAGAAACCAAACTTGACAAACTTATCTCTTCCAGATTGGGATCTACACTGCATAATATGGTAATCCTCATGTTGTCCTTGCAGGGATGAAAAATGAACTTGGGAGTTATTTTGCTACCAGGTCATCCAGAACTTAAAAGTGCATGTCTTGCCTTTTAAATATAGGGCACCCTACCGTTTGGGTCACAAAGGGCCTACCTTAGGGGTATTGTTTGTGTATAAAAAGGGAAGGTTTAGGTCTGGCAAGAGGTTTAACTTGCCATGCTAAACTGCACAGACAAGCTCTGTTATGGCAGATCTAAGACATGGTTAAGGGGCTACTTGGGTGGGCAGCACAAACAGTGCTGCAGGCACATTAGTAGCATTTAATTGACAGGCCCTGTGCACATGTATACACTTTACTAGGGGCTTATAAGTAAATTAAATGTCAGTTTGGTACTAACCAATGTTACCATGATTTTGAGAAGAAAGCAAAAGCACTTTACCACTGTTTTACAGAGAGTTATATAGTATAATATTGAGTGTAGAGTTAGAACACCAGCAAAAACGAGGTCAGAAAATTGAGGGAGCAGGTAAAATGTTGGGGGAAAGCCCACCCTAAAGCTGTCACATGTAAAATATATATTCCCTTTCATTATACATTTTGGCCCCTGGGGATAGGTTCAGGGAGAGAGTATTCTTCCCCTCTCCTTTATTAACTCAGTCCTAGGTGATGAGGTCTTTGGGGCAATTTTTTGGCTCTGGAATGGGGTTCGCACCTCCCCTTCCTGCATTTTTATACATTTTGAACCCAGGAGATGGGGTCCCTTAGGCCAATTAGGCTTTGGAAAGGGTGCCACATACCCCTGTACCTTCATTTGATTACTTAGCTCGGGCGGATGGAAATCACTGGGGCCTTTTTATGCTTTGGGAGGGGGCAATGCAGCCTCCATCCCCTTCATTTAAATATTGGCCCCAGGGAACCGGATTTGCAGTGGCATCTCAGAGGCAAGAGGAGGGGGCTATGTGTCCTCATCCCTATAACACTATAACGCTAAATTTCCCAAAGTGCTACCCCTGTTCCCTAGCCACCTGTTTTTTTTCACTGCAAAGCAGTCCAAACTTATTTTTAAACAATTACCACAGAATTGCAGATCCTCTGTGAATTTGCACCAACATTAAAGTAAGAAATGTTCTCTGCCCCGGGCAGCACCAGGCCTGGGGGTCAAGCTACACCTACCCTACCCCAAAGACTTTTTTCCTTTTTTTTAGGAATTAGGACTGAGTCCTAAGACTGCTACCACCACTTCCTGGTTGATGTGGTGACTGCCAAACAGATCTCAGCAGGCTGTCTATCATTCTATGGTGTGAAATATACAATGTTTTGATCATTAAGGCTCAAGAAGTACTTTGTGAATTTACCCAAATCACAAAACGTTATCTTCCAGGATGAAGATCTACCTTTCTGCCAAATTTTTTGAAAATCTGTTCAGTGGTTTGGGCAGTAGATATGTCTAAAGTTCAAGTGAAATTGAATTTTTTTCTCAATCCCTGGTTGACAGATTCCCCTGAAACTCTGCAAAACGGAGCTGATGTGAAAAGGTAAGTCACCAATAAATTTCTAAAATATTTCTAATACCTCACTTTTGACCAAAAAGATAGAATTATGCTTTTCACAAATACTTGAATGAATTCATCAATGTAAACTCTAGAAAACGCAGAAAATACTGTATGGAAGAGCTCAGAATCGTGTCTGATATTCCTCAACAATGTGCCATTGTGCAACATCAAGTTAAATGCCAAAAGGTCATGTTTCAGGGCATTTTGGAAACCAGTGTGCATGCGTAAATTAAAAACAGATGACAGGCATTGGAGTTGTAAAACACACTTCGCCGTCTCTCTCATCTACTTGTGGAATGTCAAGCGGTAACTAACTTTGGGCATGACATTTTGCTGTGAATGGGTGCCTTGTACATGTCCAAGAACATGAAATTATGACATAATTATCTTCATCTGCAGAACAGGAAATAATGAAGCATCTTATCCACCTAAGTTGTAGATTAAAAAAATATTTTCAAAAGGGTACAATCTAACTTTAATATTTAATACAGCTGAAATAGCGGCTAAAGTCAAAGACTGGGTTTAAAAATGCGTATCTGCCAACATTTAGGCCGTGATTTATACTTTTTGGTACAAAACTGCACTAATGCAGTTTTGCACCAAAAAGTTTAGCACCGGCTTGTACCATTTCTGTGCACCAGCCAGGCATAATATTTATGGAATGGTGCAAGCTGGTGCAAAGGGTAGGCTAGCATAAAAAAATGACGTTAATCGGTGGGGCTGGTGGTGTAGAAGAAGGGGGTTTTGCACCAAAAAATGACGTTAGGCAGGATAGAGTAAAAAAAAAAAAGACTCTAACTTGCCTAGAGTCGTTTTCTGATGCAAAACCATCCATACCACATGGCTCCTGTCTTAGAAAAGACAGGAATCATGCCCACCGCCCAAATGGCCAGCAGGAGGGGACCAGGGTCTGGTGGGCATGGCCATTCCACCCAATGCCACATAGGGGGGCCATTTCAGGGCCCCCAATGGCACTTAAAAAGAATACTTACCTGTACTTACCTATACTTAACTAGAATGGGGTCCCCCATCCTCCGCTGTCCCCCTGGTGTGGGTAGTGGTGTCCCTGGGGCCTGAGGAGGGCACCTGTGGGCTTATTCCATGGTGTTCCACCATGGAAATAGGCCCACAGGTCCCCTAATGCCTGCCCTGACCAAGGTGTTAAAAAATGGTGCAAAGACCACTCATTCCCCTGTGCATGAGTTTTGCACAGGAGGATAAATAAGGCGCTACAGCATTAAAGTCATTTTTTGCACCAGAACGCCTACTTTGCATTTCATTGACCAAAGTATAAATATGAAGTGTTCGTTGTGCACCGAATTTGCGTCAAAAAAATGTTGATGCAAATTTGGGGCAAAACAAGTACAAATAGGCCCCTCAGTACCTCTGAAACGAAAGAATAATTAAAAAACATATGCCTTACATCCTAGAGTCATCAGTAACCTGTCTAAGAATCGCATGCAATCTTTGGAAGACGTATCGTAGTGAGAGAGCGTAGCTTATAATCTATATTAACTTGAACTGTTTATGTATTAATGTGTGATAATATCGTATAGAATTTTATTAGTAGAAGTTTTACTTAAATGTGCTCCTAAATTTATGACCACGAAGAGTGGCCACCAATGTATACGCAGACTAATAATGATGAACAAAGTGTTTAAGTTATGTTCAATTAAGCTTATATTAACATTCGCATTAATGAATCTGTATTGAAAATCCTCATAGGCTTTAAGTTAGCGTGAGCTGCACCTTAGCTGCCTGGCTCTCATATTAAAACACATTTTTTCTGTTTTCCAGTGTGCTGACTCACAAGAGGCCATGACCCTGCAAATGTTCTTTTCTCCAAAACTTGGAAGATGAATGTAACTATATGAGATCCGTTGCCAAGTGCATATTCGGTGCCTTGGTCTAAAAGTTATAGATGAAATTGAAACAAATGTAGATTAGCGAAATGTACAAGGACATTTAGACCGGTGAACAATGAACTGATGACCCAAGGGACATGCCAAGAATGAAATAATGCCGGATGTGCCACCTCTGAAGGCGTCAATTATGAAGACCAATCAAAAAACTTGCAAACTAATGGGGGGTGACAATTGGGATTACCGAATGTTAAATTTTATAGGTTAAAGATAGTGGGGTTTAGCAAGTGACCAATAGAATTTTGGGGGGATGTACTACGAAAAAGGGATAACAACCCATGTCACAGAAAGGTCATTTAGGTGGGTTAGGGAATGCTATAGATTTTATCCAGAAACTCTGTCACTCTGTTTGGCGACTTGAGATTTATTAAACTATCTTTGCCCTTAGTTTGCCCATTTACACTTTACCTCCTTATGAGGGAAGTGTCCCTTTGTCCTTTAGTTGAGTCCCGACTGATGGCGATCTGACTGATGTCCTGAGGACGAAGACTGAACCTGTGTGCTGACCTAATCCTTGAAGGGTAATTATGACAATGCAATTGTGATTTGTCTATTTTGCTTTTCCTTTCTAGGTACCAACTGCTTGCTTTTTGACAAAGACCATAGCTAGATGTTTTCCAAATTGGTGTTCCAAATCGTTTTGCATGAAGCCCAACATGCCAATGCTAATTAGTGGTTAGGATAGGTGTTCATCAAATTGACACAAATAGACAAATGACCGAGACAATGCTTTGTTGAACTGACGTGATAACCATACTCTGCTCTATGTTGCCGTGTTATGTTCTAATGTTTATGATTTTTGCCTTATTGAAATCTTATCAAAGTTGCCCTATCGTGACTATGCTGTTGTGTTTCTTGGTTTTGAGGTTAACGCACTTAAGCTTAGATTGTAATTAATAGGGAATAAACTCATAAAATCCTACTAAACTGGTGTGATTATTCATGGTTGAAAAGCCATGGTAGCGTCGATGTATTGATTAATGACTTTGACTAAAGTGAAATGTATTGTGGTAATAAATATTGATGATGTTATTGATGTATTGATTGATATACTGATTAGCTATCTCGTGCTAAGGTGTCTCTCAACTGGATCAAAAGATTCATTAGCCTAAAACGAGTCCTGATGTGAAATAAATTATCAGTAAGGGACGCGTTAACAGTAGCAAGATTCTCTTTTTAACTTGGAATATCTTGATCATCATTCATGTTTTGATAGTGTTATTTCTTGCACATTGGTTAAAGCAAACAATCATGATTTACAATTTCCGTTTAATTTCATTGAGGCAAACCATGTTTTGTTTCTTCATAATACATTGTGATAAAATGCTCCTTGAATGCCTGTAAAATATGCACGTGCATGTGTTGAAAAATGTATTCAGCTTTTGAAATAATAAATCTTAAATTCACTTACATTAAACTTTAAAAGTCATTCCTAATCTAAAGTGAACTGGCACTGAAAATTAAGTATGTAAGCAACTCCAACTGAAGTGTCCCCCAATGTCTCAGCTGAAATGTAACCTGATTCACAGTTTGAAAAACAAAGCACGATTGTTTTGCAATTGGCAAAACAATCGTGAAAGTAGTAACTTTAAAACTGTCCCTCTTTTCATTTGTGGAGTCTCCAACATGAGTTGTAAAATTCCTTTGTGCATTGCAAAACATCGTGAACTCTCACAAAAGTATAAATTTACCTTTGTGAATCAGTTTCTGAATTGTTCTGTCAAACGTTCATGCTTTAATTTCTTTGCTGGACTCCATTGCGTTTACTAAATATGGCCTGCTGCTGATCTTTTCGCTCTCACTGGTGTACAAGCAGGCAGCCAGTGCCACAACACAGGTTTGCATCATAGTTCAAAGGTGTGTGATGTGTAGCATAGGTTTGGTACCCATCCAGTACAAAATCCAGTATCTATTCAAACGTTAATATGTTGCTCTTTAGATATATGATGTACACAGTATATTTAAAAGTCAGTAGAAATGTGGAGTGATGCAATTTAGACTCTATCCTTTACATGTTAGTAATAAAGCGTTTATTTTTGAGATTATATTACTGTGTGTCTTAATAATATTAAGGTGTGCATCATAAATGAAATGTAGCCACTGAAAAATTGTTTTATAAATTTGTGCATTGATGTTTATTTGAAAATGCTTACATGTGTTCATTATTCACGTTTTATATTTACATGTCAAAAGTAAATATGCATTATTCATGCAAAACACTTATTCCTTTTTCTGGAAAGCTTCTACTGGAGACTTCTCTATACTTTCTTGAGTTTCCAAATTTCCCTAAAACATCATTCAAAACATTCTCATTCCTTATGTCGAACTTTAATTTTTTTTTTTTTTTAATATTTCAAGTTTAAGAAGAGAACAGAATTTTCTTTATGAAACACCAATTTCGAATTTGCAGTTGCTGTATGGCAATGGTTGTCATTGCTTTTTATCTTAATTTTTTTAGACTTAACCAATTGTGATATTTCAGCTTGCCAAACATTCAATCAATCAGTCATTTTTAGAGCACGCTACTCACCCATGGGGTCTTAAGACACTGTGGGGTTAGTCCTCAGGGTTCAGTTGAAGAGCCAGGTCTTAAGGTCTTTCCTGAATAGAGGTAGCAATGGCGACTGTCAGAGGTGGAGAGGTAAGGAGTTCCAACGCTTTGCCACGAGGAAGGTGAATGATCTTACTCCAGCCAAGGACATATTTATGCAGGGTACGGTGGCAAGCGACTGCTGGGGGGAGCAGAGAGGTCTGGCAGGGCAGTACCATCTGATGTGGTGTTTGATGTAGCTGGGTCTAAGGTTGTGGAGGGCCTTGTAGGTGTGTGCAAGGAGTTTGAAATTGATCTTTTTTCTCGAAAGGGAGACAATGGAGCCCTCTCAGGTGTCCTGTGATGTGTCCTTGGTAAAGGATGTTCAGGATGAGTCTGATAGCGGTGTTCTGAATTTGTTGTAGATTGCTCAGGTCCTTCTTGGTGGTTCCGGCATAGAGGACATTGCCGTAATCAAGTCTGCTTGTGATCAGGGCATGTGTTACAGTTTTACGACATTCGTTTGGGATCCATCTGGAAATCTTACATATGAATCTGAGGGTAGGGAAACAGGTGGAGGTGACGGCATTGACCTGTCTTGTCATGGTGAACATTGAGTCGATGATACAAGGTCTGGCAGGAGCCTGACTCTCTGTGTTCTGCCTGTCAGGAATGAGTGTATCCATCGAAGGGCCTTGCCGCGTATGCCTTCTGTGTGGAGTCAGGTGCATAGGTTGCCAGTGGTGATGTACTCTTTTGGCATGCATATATAATGGATTGATTGTTGATTGGAAATCAAATTACCTAACTTCATTCACAGATTTCTTGTCCTTATTTTGTGGCCAGATGGTCTACCCAAAAATCAGGTTATCATAATATTCATAAGTCCCTCAGCGTCTCAAACAACTTAAAAAGATCCATCAGAGGAGATACTGCAAATCACGTACCTGTGTGCTCTCAAAAATAATTCTCCTATTTAATTTCTGTCTCAAGGAGGTATTATTTTCTGATGCAACGCCAGGTCTGGCAATCTTTGTACATCTGCCTTTGCATCAAAATCCCTAGGCGGTAGCTTTGGAATGCTCAAATTCTTCCTATGGAATGCACCCTCCATAGAAAGCAGCTCAACCCTTCTCAAATTGCCCTTTGTCCTACTTTAACCCCTTCTGTGCCGCGGACGTAATGGTTACGTCCTGCGGCACAGTGCTGCTGTGCCCAGGACGTAACCATTACGTCCTGGGCACACAGCCCTCTGTGGGGTTTCCCCCCCCCCTCAAGGCAGGAATGGAAGGGGAAGCCATTCCCCTTCCACCCCCGACCCCCTCCACCCCCCCTGTGACGTCAGGGCACGAGCGCGCGCTGAATGTCACAGAGCCTACTCCCATCGCGCTGGAAGCTCAGCTTCCAGCGCGATAGGAAGAGAAATGCTTTGCAATTTATTTTAGGCCATTTCTGCCCCCCTGGGGGCAAATCGGCCTATTGTTATTAGGCCGATCTGCCCCCGGGGGGGCAGAAACCTCTAGGCGCCAGGGCAAATTTTTTTTTTTTTTTTTTTTTTAAGAGATGGAGGGGCAAATTATATTTAGGCCATTTCTGCCCGCTTTGGGGGCAGATTGGCCGATTTTTTTTTTTTTTATTTTTTTAAGAGATGGAGGGGCAAATTATATTTAGGCCATTTCTGCCCGCTTTGGGGGCAGATTGGCCGATTTTTGGTCAATCTGCCCCCAAGGGGGGCAGAAACCATTAGGCACCAGGGATCTTTTTTTTTTTGCGCCATCACGCAAGGGAAACGACCCCTTAGGCAAGGGCCGCTCCCCGGGGGGGGATGGGGGGCAAATTTGTTTTAGACCATTTCTGCCCCCCCTGGGGGCAGATCGGCCTATTGTAATTAGGCCGATCTTCCCACAGGGGGGGGCAGAAACCTCTAGGCGCCAGGGCAATTAATTTTAATTTTTTTTTTTTTTTTTTTTTAGAGATGGGGAGCGACCCCTTAGGCAAGGGTCGCTCCCCTAGAGGGGCAAATTGTATTTAGGCCATTTCTGCCCACTTTGGGGGCAGATCGGCCGATTTTAGGTGAATCTGCCCCCAAGGGAGGCAGAAACCACTAGGCATCGGGGATCTTTTTCTTTGCGCCGTCACGCAAGGGGAGCGACCCCGTAGGCAAGGGTCGCTCCCCTAGAGGGGTGGTGGGGGAAAATTTATTTTAGGCCATTTCTGCCCCCCCAGGGGCTGGCTGAGCTAGAGGCCAAAATCAACAGGTAGGCACTTTGCAAAAAACACCTCTGTTTTCTGTGAAAAAATGTGATGTGTCCACGTTGTGTTTTGGGCCATTTCCTTTCGTGGGCGCTAGGCCTACCCACACAAGTGAGGTACCATTTTTATCTGGAGACTTGGGGGAATGCTGGGTGGAAGGAAATTTGTGGCTCCTCTCAGATTCCAGAACTTTCTGTCACCGAAATGTGAGGAAAATGTGTTTTTTTAGCCAAATTTTGAGGTTTGCATCTTGGATTCCCCAAGGTCTCTAGTTGTCAAAAATGCACAGGTTTGGTAGGTTTCCCTAGGTGCCGGCTGAGCTAGAGGCCAAAATCTACAGGTAGGCACTTTGCAAAAAACACCTCTGTTTTCTGTAAAAAAATGGGATGTGGGCGCTAGGCCTACCCACGCAAGTGAGGTACCATTTTTATCAGGAGACTTGGGGGAACGCTGGGTGGAAGGAAATTTGTGGCTCCTCTCAGATTCCTGAACTTTCTGTCACCGAAATGTGAGGAAAATGTGTTTTTTTAGCCAAATTCTGATGTTTGCAAAGGATTCTGGGTAACAGAACCTGGCAGAGCCCCACAAGTCACCCCATCTTGGATTCCCCTAGGTCTCTAGGTTTAAAAAATGCACAGGTTTGGTAGGTTTCCCTAGGTGCCGGCTGAGCTAGGGGCCAAAATCTACAAGTAGGCACTTTGCAAAAAACACCTCTGTTTTCTGTAAAAACAAAATGGGATGTGTCCACATTGTGTTTTGGGCCATTTCCTTTCGTGGGCGCTAGGCCTACCCACACAAGTGAGGTACTATTTTTATCGGGAGACTTGGGGGAACGCTGGGTAGAAGGAAATTTGTGGCTCCTCTCAGATTCCAGAACTTTCTGTCACCGAAATGTGAGGAAAATGTGTTTTTTTAGCCAAATTTTGAGGTTTGCAAAGGATTCTGGGAAACAGAACCTGGTCAGAGCCCCATAAGTCACCCAATCTTGGATTCCCCTAGGTCTCTAGTTTTCAAAAATGCACAGGTTTGGTAGGTTTCCCTAGGTGCCGGCTGAGCTAGAGGCCAAAATCTACAGGTAGGCACTTTGCAAAAAACACCTCTGTTTTCTGTCAAAAAATGGGATGTGTCCACGTTGTGTTTTGGGGCATTTCCTGTTGCGGGCGCTAGGCCTACCCACACAAGTGAGGTATCATTTTTATCGGGAGACATGGGGAAACATAGAATAGCAAAACAAGTGTTATTGCCCCTTGTCTTTCTCTACATTTTTTCCTTCCAAATACAAGAGAGTGTGTAAAAAAGACATCTATTTGAGAAATGCCCTGTAATTCACATGCTAGTATGGGCACCCCGGAATTCAGAGATGTGCAAATAACCACTGCTCCTCAACACCTTATCTTGTGCCCATTTTGGAAATACAAAGGTTTTCTTGATAGCTTTTTTTTACTCTTTATATTTCAGCAAATTAATTGCTGTATACCCGGTATAGAATGAAAACCCACTGCAGGGTGCAGGTCATTTATTAGCTCTGGGTACCTAGAGTTCTTGATGAACCTACAAGCTCTATATATCCCCACAACCAGAAGAGTCCAGCAGACGTAACGGTATATTGCTTTCAAAATCTGACATTGCAGGAAAAAGTTAAAAAGTAAAACGTTGAGAAAAATTGCAGATTTTTTCACCTCAATTTCAATATTTATTTTTTTCAGTTGTTATTTTCTGCAGGAAACCCTTGTAGGATTTACACAAATTACCCCTTGCTGAATTCAGAATTGTGTCTACTTTTCAGAAATGTTTCGGTTTCTGAGATCCAACATTGGTTTCATGCCCATTTCTGTAACTGACTGGAAGGAGGCTGAAAGCACAAAAAATCGTAAAAATGGGGTATGTACCAGTAAAATGCCAAAATTGTGTTGAAAAATTGGGTTTTCTGATTCAAGTCTGCCTGTTCCTGAAAGCTGGGAAGCTGGTGATTTTAGCACTGCAAACCCTTTGTTAATGCCATTTTCAGGGGAAGAAACACAAGCCTTCTTCTGCAGCCCCTTTTTCCCATTTGTTTGAAAAAAACAAAATTTTCACTGTATTTTGGCTAATTTCTTGGCCTGCTTCTGGGGAACCACAAAGTCTGGGTACCTCTAGAATCCCTAGGATGTTGGAAAAAAAGGACGCAAATCTGGCGTGGGTAGCTTATGTGAAGAAAAAGTTATGAGGGCCTAAGCGTGAACTGCCCCAAATAGACAAAAAAAGGCTCGGCACAGGAGGGGGAAAAGGCCTGGCAGCGAAGGGGTTATGGGGAGCTTTCTAATGCAAAAATATATATATATTTATCCTCTAGGAATTTCAGAGGATCACAGTATCGCTAACATAAAGCCCCATTTCATCATGATGGTGACAAAAAATGTTATAATGAAAAATGTTGCCCTGACTGTAATGCTATAGTTAAGGCCATTCAGAGAACGTATTGAACTTGGCTAAATGTGCTGTGGTTCCATTTTAGTTAGTCGCTTGGACATGGTCATAGCTTAGATTAGGCTTGTGGCCTGTGCCCTTTTCCCTAGTTATTGTGATCTGTAGTTGTTTATTTTTTTTTTCATTTTATTATTGCTTCTCTTAGTGGAATTGTTTTAATTTCATTATCAGCTTCTATTCTGAGAAAGCATCATTATCAGTCCTATGGATGACATTCTTTGCATCATGTTCTTTTCCTCGGATTCACAAGAACGGAATGCGAGGTACACAGAATAATATTCTGTAGTGCTTGCCCTAAGACTGCGTAAACAGTCCAGTGCTTAGGTACATACCCGTGTGAGGCTTCTGTGATGAACATAGGTATGTCCGCTATAAAATCATCTTGTAGGACAAAGGGCATTAGAGTGGGTTCAAGCCAGAATTTCCATCCATGTTGCATGCCAGTTTTTGGCCGACCTCAGCTTTTGAGTCTCTAAGAATCATGATCTGGAGACTGGAGGCCTGAACTTCTACCAAGGTAACGGGGTGAGGTGTGCTTCTCAAGGACACTGTACGGACAGATTTGGTTTACATTGACATGCTTTCACTCAGGGGCTAGAGATTAGCCTTTTAGGTTGGAATTGTATACGCATGTTATGACATTATGTTGGGGTTGTTTATATTTATATCTCTAATTTTCACAATCCTTATTTTGTTATTCCTCATTATTCTAATCATTGCAGTTCATGGTCTTTGGCATCGATTCCAGTCTTTTCAATAAATGTATTGTAACTGTCCTGCATCTCTTTTCTTGCCTATGTGTGTGTGTGTAAGAGATGTGTATGTGGAGACAAAAGGGTAAGGTGTGTTTCACCGCAATTTCCCTGAGTGGTCTTCAGACTTTCATGTACAAGGCTGCCACAAAGCACTTTTACCGGTTGGGCTTTGGTGAGGTGCTCCTAGAGAGCCAGGAGGGTTGGGCTGACATTTGTTGACAGGTGTGGGAGTGACACAGTTGCCTACATTTCAGAGGTACTGTTTCCCCAAACCCAGCAGTCTCATTGGAGTATGAGAGTCATTAGGATGGTGTAGGCAATAAATGTATGAATCTCCTGAGTATCTCTGTCTCACACACACTGAAGTTACACTAAGTATCATAATTCAGAGACGTCTATTTTCTTAGGGGCAATCCTTCTCAGCTAAATAGGGAGGACCTATCAAGGCTGTAGATTGTTCAAGCTTGAACCATAAAAGGATTTAGGATTTATTTCAACCATTGTTGGTCTAAATCCTAGCATCCATTCTTCAATATGGCAAAATATAAACATCAGGAAGAAACTGCAGACAACTACTGACGCAGTTTCTTTTAGCTCATGGCTTAACAGAAGAGGGTGGGAATGTCACATTTGTGGTGGAAGCCCACAACGCATATAGGACAGAAATATTCTATTCCTGGGCCAACTTTTCTGAAACAGATGCAAATACACATACATTTATAATACACAGAATAGGAAACGTACCACAACAGCATCAAGTATTTCAATACTTAGAGATACCTCTGTCTTATCAAAACCTGTTCAATAGCACCCTTCCACATGTAATACAACCCTCAAGATTAGTAGGCCTGGGCATAGAACTCTACTTAACCGGCAAAGTTTGTGAAATTCAGGCACTTTGTGCTACAGGGAGTATTGTAGGATTCCGGAATTCTGCACTCCGGTGTGAAATGGAGCCTGTTTGTGCTCACGAATATAGGGTTTTGTCACTCTCTCACAAGCACACCATTGCTGCTGGGCTGCTAGCAAACGCACATGTGAGTCTTAGTGTTCCTTGCGCAACAGGGGCGCTCATGAGTGTGAACTCACTTCTGAAGTAGATTTTCTACTCCAAAGCCACTAAGGGCCAGATGTAGGAACCAAAAAATGAGCGAGTCAGAAATAGCGACTTCTTGTGAATCGCTATTTCCAACTCGCAGAACAAGATACAATGAAAAATTGATATACCAAATAGCGATTCGGTGCGGAGTCGCACCGCAATTTGCGACCTCGCAATTTGCAAAGTCGCTATTTGCAACCTTGCAATGTGTGAGGTCGCAAATTGCACAAGGGTGTGGTCCGGAGTCGCAATTTGCGACTGACTGGCAAATTGCACGCAGATGCAAATAAACTGTTGAAAAACCCACTTCCTGGTTCTGAGTGATGACATCAGAACCAGGAAGTAACCCCATGGAACAGGGAGGAGCCTACCCATCCCAAACTGCAGAGTCACACCCAGATGAGAGGAGCTACACCAACAATGGCATCTCAGGACAAGGAGACACCCAGTGCTGGCAGGAAAAGAAAACTAAAGTTTTCAGAGAAGGAGTAGGAGGTGCTAACAGAGAAGTGCTGCCTGCACCATGATGAGTTGTTTGGAAAGGCAGCAGTGAGTGTCCCTGACAGCCAAAAGAAAAAAATCTGGCAGGGCATCCTCACCAAAATCAATGCAA
Organism: Pleurodeles waltl; assembly: GCF_031143425.1. Classification (NCBI taxonomy): domain Eukaryota; kingdom Metazoa; phylum Chordata; class Amphibia; order Caudata; family Salamandridae; genus Pleurodeles; species Pleurodeles waltl. The sequence goes on from NC_090447.1 coordinate 934,927,879, forward strand.
TCAGAGTCAGACACCGCACACTAGATGAGGTCTGCAAAAGATGGTATGATCTTCGCTCCAGGACCAAGGAAAGGGTGGCTGAGCATATGAGGGAGATGCATGGCACTGGAGGAGGCCCATTTACAGTAACACCCTCTACAGCCATCGAAATCATGGTGGAGACCACTCTGGAACCGGAGGCAGTACTTGGCATCTGAGACCTTGACAGTTCAGCACCAGCAACATCCAAAAGTAAGTACCAAAATTAACGTATTTAAACCACTCTATGCACCATGCACACAACCACAGTACACATAAGCATGCACCTCCAGATTTGCTCCATTCACAGTTTTGCAACTTATAGAACAGTGCATTATGGGCAATGTAGTACAGTAGTCCAAATATAGAATTTCTTTTATTCTGAGACATCAAACATATGTGAGGCACTGACAGTGTTTCTCCTGTGTCCCACAGGTCTCCCACAAAGACCCACCAACAGTGCCACTGTGCCTGGGGAGGAACAAGCCATACACACACAAAAGGAGGCTGCCACAGAAACCGCAGGGGAGTGCATGAAAAAGCCACCCGTCCAACATGCACCAGAGGACATGGATGATCCTGATCTGGGTTTAGAGGCAGCCAACATGACACCGGGGCCAATGATGAGGGAGAGTCGACCACATAGGTCAGCTGGCTCTGTGCGTAGATGGCAACACCCAATACAGTCAGCACGTGTGGAGGATGTCATCGACGAACAATTGTTGGGACTGGAGGCATCCTTACTGCAGAGTCACTGGCTGCAAAATAGACACATGCGGTTGATAAATCGTTACCAGACTGCAGAACACACTCTTGCAGGGTTTCGCTAATGTGGACAACCAGTTCACTACTATGAACGCAAACAAGGCAAACCTAACCTCTTCCATAGACAACATGGTCAGAGAAATGGTGGCAGACAGGGCACATGCAAGGCACTGGGAGCGCAGCACTGCTGCCCGCTTAGACAGACTAAGGCCCTCATTACAGCCCTGGCGGTAAATTCCACTTACCGCCTTGCAGAAGACCGCCAACATACCGCTGCGGCCGCAGAATTCCGCTACAGGTATTATGACCCACAGCTCGGAATCCGCCACAATACAGACACCCACACAAGCCTCCACACCAAAGGTCAGTGATAACCTGCTGATACCAAAAACTGACACCGTCACGCCAACAAGAATACGCCCACACTATCACTACCCACGAATCAATGTGGCGGACTTTCAACACACCGCCACCCTCAAAATACACACACATATAAAAAAAACATCACCACATTGGACAATGCGAAATACACACATCTGATACACATACACACACCACACCCACACACCCAATCCAATATAAAAGACACACCCACATTACCCACAAACCCTTACTACCACAAATTTAAAAGCAGACCAGAAAGAGACACTACCTTAAATAACACCAGCATCCGCAGACACACATCACCATCACTTACGCAACATCCACACACCTCAAACAACACACACCAACACATCCCCTCACACATCACACCACACATCATCTCACACATCACCCACACCACATCATGGCACCTCAACGACACCCCCGGTTCTCTGAGGATGAGCTCAGGGTCATGGTGGAGGAAATCGTCCGGGTAGAGCCACAGCTATTCGGATCACAGGTGCAGCACACCCCCATTGCAAAGAAGATGGAGCTATGGCGGAGAATTGTCAACAGGTTCAACGCAGTGGGACAGCATCCAAGAACAAGGGATGACATCAGGAAGAGGTGGAACGACCTATGGGGGAAGGTGCATTCTGTGATCTCCAGACACCAGATTGCAGTACAGAGGACTGGCGGTGGACCCCCATCTCCTCCCCCACAACTAACAACACAGGAGGAGCAAGTCTTGGCAATACTGCATCCTGAGGGCCTCTCAGAAGTAGCAGGAAGACTGGACTCTGATAAGGCAAATCTTTACTACTTTATCCCCTGCCCTACCTTCATGCCATCACATACCCCACCCTTACCGTCACACCCATCACCCCAACAACCCACAGATACCCTACCAACACAACCCACACATCCCAAAAACAAGCCCTGCATGTAACACCAATGCATGGACACCCATCACCAAAGCATGTCCAGTACAGATACCCACACAGACCCTAAACCAACTATCACACAAGGACCAAGCCAAGAATGCAAGCACTGGAGTAGAGGGTCACTCACCCATTGTACATGATGGCACACACAGATGCAATAATCATGCTTTTACACCCCTACACGACCCCTACCCAACATCACCGGACAAGAGGTGCCAGACATATCCAGTTCCCCCCACAGAAGAGACCCACAGTGATGACAGCAGCTCTGCACAACTGGATCAAGATGACCAGCCTGGCCCATCAGTGACCTCGGGACAGTCGGTTCCCCTGACACAGTCACAAGCCACCACAGAGCCTCCCCCCTCAGGAAACACTAGCACAGCACTCACCCAGCGGGCCCATCCCTCTATCGCCAGGATACGTCAATCAGCAGTGTGTCCACCACTACAGGGAACCCAGGCAACCCCACTAACACCGGACGATCAGAGACCTGGGGGCAGTGGCAGTTGGCACACAGTTTAGGGGATGGAGGCACAGGACAACAGGGAAGCTGGGAGGACTGCTGTGCGACAGGGGGAGGACAGGCCCAGAGAACCCACTCTCCATGAGGGCCTCTCCAACATCATGGGAGCTTACCATCATTCCCAGGAGACAATGGCAACAGTACTTTTTCAGGAGTCACAGCGGCTGCAGTAGGAACACTACCTTGGGATCAGGGAGGACTTGAAGTCCATTAACAACACCCTGGTCACCATTGCAGGGGTGCAGCAAGACCTTTTCAACACCAGGAGGGACACAGTGGCACAACAAGGGGCCCCTGACACTAGCCTGGACGATGAACAGCCCTCCACCTCTGCCGGCGCTAGTGGACCGGAGGCACCGCCACAGGAAGACGACACCAGCACCCCACCCCCTGCAGATGGAGAACCACCCTGCAAACGGTCTCTGAGATCCAGGAACAAGAAAGAGAACATTGCCAATACCCCCGCCAGGAGACCCCCCTGAATGTCACCCTTCTGTCCCACTTTGTCACCCTGTCCATCCTTAAACTGCCATTCCTCCACTTCCTATGCCCCTTTGGACAATGTACCTGTGAAACAAATAGACTGGACTCTGCCATAGACATTCCTCCACCATCCCCCCAGCCCATTTTACAACCCCCTCCACTTATTAGCATAGAATTAAACACTCTTCAATCACAAACCAATCTGGAGTCAGTCTGTGCTTTCACAAATGCGTAATTACAATAACCTTGGAATATAGCAATGTCAATTTACTTGTGCACATACCGATGTAGCACAGCTGTAGGCCAGGAGGAAATATAGCAGAGGGGACAAAGTGGGACCCACATCTGTGAAATGCAAAGGCAATGTGACAAGTCAGGGTCCATACACTGCAGAAAATGACAGACTTATGCTAGCTCCAACACATATGAGATGTGGGAGGCAGTGACATCTTCTTACCTGTGTCTCACTGGAAGTATTGCATGATTATCTTGTTTTGGTTGTCGATATCCTCTTCTTCTGCCTCCTCTTCTTCACTGTCCACAGGCTCCACAGCTGCCACAAGACCACCAGCTGACCCATCCGCCTGCAGAAAAGGCACCTGCTGTCGCAAAGCCAGGCTGTGCAGCATACAGCAGGCCACGATGATCTGGCACACCTTCTTTGGTGAGTAGTAGAGGGAACCACCTGTCATATGGAGGCACCGGAATCTGGCCTTCAGGAGGCCGAAGGTGCGTTCGATCACCCTCCTAGTTCGCCCATGTGCCTCATTGTACCGTTCCTCTGCCCTTGTCCTGAGATTCCTCACTGGGGTCAGTAGCCATGACAGGTTGGGGTAACCATCTGCAAATATCGAGGGACGACTGTTAGACACACACTAACCCTTAGTGACAACCTCATACCCAGACACCTATTCACACTGTATTGGGTCCTTGGCCTCACCTATTAGCAACACACGGTGCCTCTGTAGCTGCTCCATCACATAAGGGATGCTGCTATTCCTCAAAATGTAAGCGTCATGCACTGAGCCAGGAAACTTGGCATTCACATGGGAGATGTACGGGTCTGCCAAACACACCATCTGCACATTCATCGAATGGTAGCTCTTCCGGTTTCTGTACACCTGTTCACTCCTGCGTGGGGGTACTAATGCCACATGTGTCCCTTCAATGGCACCAATGATGTTGGGGATATGTCCCAGGGCATAGAAGTTACCTTTCAATGTGGGCAAATCCTCCACCTGAGGGAACACAATGTAGCTGCGAATGTGTTTCAGCAGGGCAGACAACACCCTGACAACACGTTAGAGAACATTGGCTAGGACATCCCTAATGCAAAGGCCACTGTTGTTTGAAAGGAACCACTTGCCAGGAAATGGAGTACTGACAGGACCTGCACTAGAGGGGGGATTCCTGTGGGATGGCGGATAGCTGACATCAGGTCTGGCTCCAACTGGGCACACAGTTCCTGGATTGTTGCACGATCAAGTCTGTATGTGAATAGGATGTGTCTCTCTTTCATTGTCGACAGGTCCACCAGGGGTCTGTACACCGGAGGATGCCACCATCTCATCACCTGCCCCAGCAGACGTGCCCTATGGAAGAGAACAGCGAGCAGAGAGTCAGCCAACACTGAGGTATCACAAAATGTCATTTGCAGAAATTTAATAATCCGCAATGTGCCTGCAACTGTGTGTATTCCAAGCCTAGATAGGTGTGACGCAGTTATTATTAATGCCATATGGCCCCCTGAAATGGCGGCTTCCTGACCTGTAAGGTGGGACAAGGGGATATGAGGTAACTGTGCTGGCGTTATACACCGTTGCGGTGGGCAGTCGAAGACCGCAGCGCAATTCAGCATTGGTTAACATTGGGCCCTATGAGTCCGAGGAGCCAATGACGATGTAAGCCGGCGGTGACTGTACGCACCGCCGTGGACGTGACCGCCATTTTCTGTCTGTTCGCTCACTTTATACCTGGCCTTCAACAGGAGAGGACCTACACTGCAAGTGCTGCTGTGACCTGTATCTGGAAGCAATGATGGCTACAGTGTCTGGGGAAAGGGCCCCTGCCTTCACTTCAGAGGAGTTGGAGAAACTAGTGGATGGGGTCCTCCCCCAGTACACACAACTGTACGGTCCTCCAGACAAACAGGTGAGTACACTGTGAGCATGCTGAATGGGCAATGCCTGCTTTGAGTGCTGTGGCTGGAAGATACATGGAGGGGCTGAGGCCTAAATGTGCGGATGGTGAGTGTATGTGCGTCATGGCATGGGTGGGAACTGGTGGGCAATGAGTATGACGGTCTGGCTGGGTGAGAAATGTCATTTCCCTCTGTACCATTCCTCTAGGTCAGTGGTTCCCAACCTTTTGACTTCTGTGGACCCCCACTTTATCATTAATGAAACCCAGGGACCCCCACTGAATCATCATTGGAATCCGGGAACCCCCACTGAGTCATTACTGTATGATTGGGACCTAATTTGTCAATATCTGTAAATATTTTTACATTTTTTAAGCAGTCGCGGACCCCAGAGAAGGCTTCGCGGAACCCCAGGGGTCCCAGGACCACAGGTTGGGGACCGCTGTTCTAGGTCAGCGCCCACCAGAAGAAGGCTATTTGGCGTGCCATCGCCAAGGACATCCGGACCGGGGGGTCTACCACAGACGGAGCACCCACTGCCGTAAAAGATGGGAGGACCTGCGCCGCTGGAGCAAGAAGACGGCGGAGGCCCAGCTGGAGATGGCCTCCCAACGTGGGAGGGGTGCCTGTCGCACCATGACCCCACTGATGTTCCAGATCCTGGCAGTGGCCTATCCGGAGTCGGATGGACGCTTGAGGGCCTCACAGCAGCCACAATGGGGTGAGTACACTCTCATTCAGCTGACTCTGAGCGCATTACGAGGTGTCTGGTTGGGGGAGGTGGGCAGGCTATGTGGCACCCCAATAGTGGTAGAGCCATCTACACCTAGTCAGGCTCCTGTGACTTCCAGGTGTGCAGCAATTGGGCTTAGGCCTCGTACCCTATGGGCATGTGAAAAATCTAGGAACTATAAGTGCATGGTGTAGTGCAGAGGGCTGCTCACTGTCTGTTGTGTCTGCCAACGGTAGTGGTGTTGCATGTACTGAACATGTCTTTCTTCTGTCCCCCCCCCCCTTTTTGTGGTCTCCCTGTTCTTGTGTGCAATAGCATCATCAGGCAGAGGAGCATTGGCACCGGAGCAGGAGGGAGCTGCATCCCACTTGGCCCTTGAGGGTGAAGCTACGGAGTCTGAAGCCACCAGTGGGACAGAGGGCAAGGGGAGGTCCAAGGCGGGAACAGGAGCATAGACTCCACAGCATCAACAGGTACAGCTGCCACCCCCCTCCCAGCACTGCCCTTTCAGGAGGCCCTCAGTGTCTGTCCTGTGGCCGCTCACCCAGGAGGGTGGGCATCTCCTTCACCCCAGGCACCTCAGGCCCTGCCCCAGTCAGCCCTGCCGCCCTCAGTGAGGAGGCTATTGACCTCTGAGCTCCCTCACTGTTGGGCAGTCTACCATTCTGAATGCCATCCAGGGTGTTGAGAGGCATTTACAACAAACAAATGCATACCTGGAGGGCATTCATTCTGGCCAGGCGGCCCAACAGAGAGCATTTCAGGCTCTGGCCTCGCCACTGATGGCAGCCATTGTCCCTGTGTCCAGCCTTCCCCCTCCAACCTCCTCCACCCAGACCCAATCCCCTGTACCTCTGCCTATCCCAAGCACACCATCAGACCAGCATGCACACACATCAACACACAAGAGTGGCTCAGGCAAACATAAGCACCACACATCCCACAGTCACTCACACAAGCACCATACCCATGCACACATACCAACATCCACTTCTTCCACTATGTCCCCCTCCTCCATGTCTCCCTCCTCCCTCCCAGTCTCATCCCCACTCACACCTGCATACACTACATCCTCAGCCACTACCTCCATCACCAGCACGCCCATCTCCACACACCGCTCACGTGCAATCACCACCCCCACTATCATTCATACATCCCCAGTGTCCTCGACCAGTGTGTCTGTGAGCCCTCCTCCCAAAGTACACAAACGCAGGCACACACCCACCCAACAGCCATCCACCTCACAACAGCCTCCAGCCCATGCACCTTCACCCAAATTCAGCAGACGTACACCTCCTACAACCACTACCTCTTCCTCCACTCCCAAACCCCCTCCATCTACCTGTCCTAGTGTGTCTAAAAAACTTTTCCTTGCTAACATTGACCTCTTCCCTACACCTTCCCCCCGGTCCTTCCCCTAGGGCCAGGCTTTCCAGGTCCCAGCCCAGCACCTCAGCCACCACATCCCCAGGCACAGTGGTGTCAGCAACTGCCTGGTCATGGAGTGCGCCAACCATCAGGGCTGCCAGTGTGCCACGTAGCGAGGGCAAGGACATTCCACCATCTGCCAAGGTGAAAAAGGTGCCCACATCCCAGAGGGAGAAGCCGAAACCACCAGCCACCAAGGGGTCAGCGAAAACGAAAGGGGATAGTGGCAAGACAACTGCACCACCATCAAAGGTGTGGAAGGGCCAAAAACAGAAGGGCTGGTCAGGAGGGGGCATGGTGGCACAGACTGAGGGACCAGTGTCACACCTTCTGTCCATGTCCACGCCAACCTGTATGGCGGCGAACACCGTCACCTGAACCGCCACCTGCACCGCCTCCAGCACATCTACAGCCGCTACAACAGTCCCCAGCCTCTTCCCCAGTGGTCAGCCATCCGAGGCTGCAGGAGACATCCTGCTTTCTCCCTCAGCAGGTGCTGACACATGCCCCACGCCAGCCCCACCACCACAGACCCTGCCGCCAGCACGGCCACCACAGACACCGCCACCAGCATCACCACCACAGACCGCGCTGCCAGCAACGCCACCACAGACCCAGCCGCCAGCACCGCCACCACAGACCCTGCTGCCAGCACCGCCACCACAGACCCAGCCGCCAGCACCACCACCACAGACCCCGCCGCCAGCACCGCCACCGCAGACACTGCCACAAGCACCGCCACCACAGACACCGCCATCAAGCACCGCCAGCGGCCCCGCGATGTCCTCTAACAGTGGCACCACCATCCCCAGTGGTCAATCGTCCGAGGCTGGTGGTGAGTTCCATTACCCTGAGCAGCTTCCATGAAGCATTACTATCATCACTGTTGGCACCTGTAGGTGGAATGCGAAGCCGCAGCAGTGTGGGGTATGTCTCTGCCTCCATGGCGTATCATGCTACCTGTACCTCACGAATGTCGTGCCACGCACACCCAGGCGAGTGAATTGTACCGGCCACACTGCACGTGGAGCACTCACAGCACCAGGCCCCCTCCAGAACTAGTGGAGAGATGCATCTACTACCTCAGTCCTTGGCAGGATGAAGCACTCTGGGCACCAGGCACCCTCCAGAACCAGTGGAGAGATACATCCAAGACCTCAGTCCTTGGCAGGATGAAGCACTCTGGACACCAGGCCCTCTCCAGAACCAGTGGAGACTGTTATCCACTTGAGAGACTGTGGCTTTGCACTCCCCAGGATAAAGTAGTGGGTAAACCACCCACTGGAGAGACTTGAGAGACTGTGGCTTTGCACTATGGAGCCCCCTTGTACAGCAGTGGCGACATGCGTTTATCTGGCTGAGGTGCCCCCCACCCTTTCCCCCTGAGGTGCCTGTTTCATTTTGATCTGATGCCCCTCCAGTGTTCTCTCCATTTCCGGTCAGGTATCTAGGGTGGGCTTCGCCCATGCATTTTGGGCCCAGTGGTCCACGGACAATGACTGCTGCACTATCCGGACTTGTGCAGTTGGTGTACATATTTGTATTTACTGGATTTTGAACTTTGATATTGAGATTTCACATGATTACATTTGTTCAGATCATTTCCTTTTGTCCTTGCATTCTTCCAGGGGGTGGGGGGGGCATATGTGTAATGTTGCTGCATGTATTTGTGTGTATGGTGTTGTGGGTGAGCGTGGGGGTGAGGGGTTGCATGTGTGTGTCACTCTCTTTTCCCTCCCCCTCCCTGTGTTGTAGGTGCAGTACTCACTGTGGTCGTCGCCGCTGTCTTTGGTGCTCCTGATAGAAGAGAAGGAAGACCAGCATCAACAGTATCTGCAATTTGGGCTCCATACTGTCCTGGTTCCTTGTGGGGTGTGGCGAGGTGAGTTTTTTCCCTTCTGTGTACTGCTTCCGCCGTGTTCTTGTTCACGTTGGTTCTGCCCTGGAAAAGGTGGCGGATAGGCCTCTTGTGATATGGTAGGCAGTACATTGTCTTTCGCCTGTCTGTTGGCGGTTACCGCCGCGGTGTTTGATTCTACCGCCGTGGCAGTCGGAGTGTTAAAGTTGCTGTCTATGTTGGCGGTTTCCGCCATCGTCATGATTCCATTTTATTTTCCACCGGACTGTTTGCTGTATTACCACCGCTTTAACAACAACCGCCAGGGTTGTAATGAGGGACTAAGTGTGTCATTAGGGCACCTGGCTACCACAACAACTTGCCTGTCAAGGCGCACAGTGAGGCTGCAGGCCGAACTTTCCCATTTTGCAGGTGATGTGGCAAGAGGACTTGGCCACATCAGCCATGCAGTGGACCTGCTAGAGACCAGACAGGCAGCAAGGGGCATTGGCAATACCCCGCAGGATAGTGAGGAGATCTCCAGTGTCAACAGTGTCTGCCACTGATGCACGAATCCTGCAGAGTAGCAGTGCCCGCCAGGGATCAGGGGACCCACCTGGAGTGAGCCATGGTGGCCATAGTCGCAGGAGGCTGTGAGCTACCAATATTTGGTGTGACAGAGGCACATGAACTTAATCTGTCAAGACTATACTTTTTTCTTTCATTATGCAGTTTAGTTGACTATAGTTTCCCCATTATATTCCTGAAATAAAAGGGATAATTTGTTAAACTACACAACTGGGCTATGTGTGTCTTACAGTAGTGAGTGTTGTCATAGTTGCCACGTTCCTGCCAAAGTAGTGGGTTGCAATGTGGTTCCGTCTCTGTCTGCCCTCCATTGCAATGCTTCCATCCCCAGGCTGTCGATGTGGTAGCTCTGCTCCTCATCCTCCGAATCTGTTTCATCAGGGGTGAGATATAGCCCACGTCTGGTGGCAATTTTGTGTAGGATGGCACAAGTAGCAACAATCTTGCATGCTGTTTCAGGGGCATACTGGAGTGCTCCTCCACTTTTGTGCAGGCATCGGAATCGTGACTTCAACAAGCCAAACTTCCTCTCAATGACAGCTCTGTTCCCTCCGATGTCCAATGTTGTGTCGCCTCTCATTCTGATTGCCAGGTGTTAGGTATGGAGTGAGTATCCATGGTCTCAGGGCGTATGCACTGTGACCTGTTTGACAAAAGAGGCAAAATTAGCAGGGCATCACAGGGTTACGCAGTAACATGTATTTAAGGCATCAGAGTGTACTCGCCAGTACCTATATATCCTTCGCCAAACTCCCCACATTCTAGGCGTTGGTGTATCCCACTTTGCCTGAATATGAAAGCATCATGTGTACTCCTTGGATATTTAGCCACAATGTCAGTAATGACATTATGGGCATCACATACCACCTGGATGTTTAGTGAGTCAGTACATTTCCTATTGCGGAACACATATTCCACATTTGCAGGTGGGCAAATTGGTATATGTGTCCCGTCCACACACCCATTTACATGGGGGAAGTTGGCAATTCTGTAGAAGTCCAACTTGGTGCTGTTAATTTCTGCCTCATTCCTGGGAAGGTATATATATCTGGACATTTGTGCGAGTATGGCATCTGAAGAATCGTGAGAGGGCACTTTGGGATACCCCACCTGTCACTGCAATCACCCCCTGATACCAAGAGGTACAGTGAGCATAGCACTTGCACATGTGTGGGGATGTCACAGCCACGCATTGTCTGGCATTCTAGCTGAGGTTTCACCAGTTCAATGATCTCTAGGATAACTGCGCTGCTCAGTCTGTATTTGTCATAACTCTCATCCTCAGTTTGTTGAAATAGTGTCTGTCTGGTTCCTTATATCCTCTCCTGTGTATGCCTCCTCCTCCTCTGCTGAGCAGCCTGGACTCTCCCCCTCCATGCAATCACGTATAGTGCAGCCATTTTGAGTAACCCAGATGCATTCTGGGTCTCCTTTTACACTTTGGTTCTGTTCGGAATAAGTGGTAATCTGGGTGTGCAAAACGGGCTTTTTGCAACTCGTCGCTTGTGCATTCGGTTTGAGACTCGCAATTTGCAACTTTGTAATTGCGAGACACAAAATCAGGTCGCATTTTTTGTGAGTCAGTAGTGGGTCACATCGCTACTTGATACTCCTAAATAGATTTGTACATCACAACTCACAAAATATTCCTACATCTGGCTCTAAATCTGTTAAAAGGAGATTTTTGACTAGACTTCTTCTCAATGGACCCTGCAATTTATTTTTCAGATTGAGAAACTTTTTTTTTCCAAACAAGAAGAAAGTACATCAGAGGCTCCAACTACCTTTTCCTGTTCAGCAGGCTACTCCCAGTGCTTTCTCCATCTCCAGGTCATTTTTAACTTGGATTTCAAGGTGGAAGGATCACTCTCCTTGTCAACTGGGTATACCTTAGGTTTTAAGGACTTTGTTCTTGTTGAATCACACAAGTAAGTTAAAAAGCTATTGTATAAGGGGGTTGTCTGTTTCCTTGGGCAAGCACCAGTATTTCTTTGTACTTCAAATAGATTTTTAAATGCTGTAGTGGTGGCTGGCCTGGATTTTAATATGGGCCTAGTTTTTATTTATTTTGCAATTCATTGATTTTTTCACCCTTTGTACAGAAAAATTGTTGCACAACTTACTACCTTTTCTACATGTTAGTAACATTTACAATATTATTTTAGTAGGTGGCCTAGATTTCCAAAGGACCATTTAGCCAGTAGGCCCAGTACTAGTTGTCATCAGTGCATCAAATAAATGTTTCAGTAGTATATGTTTTTAAAACGTCATTTAAGGCAGGGATAGCATTGGGTGAAATTAAAAATGTTGTCTATTGTTTGCATTTCAGTTTTTTGCAAAAAGCGTATATATTGTAGGGTAACAGTTGGTGGCATAGGAGGAAGTTGTTTGATCATGTGGCTGGCAGCCAGTTTGTACATGCAGCCAGTGTCCCTTCGCCACTGGCTTGTACGTGTTCTTTGTTTGCCATGCCTCCTTGCTCCTTGTAGTTGCTGTTTGATCATGTGCCTGGCAGCCATTTTGTGCATACAGCCAGTGTCCCTTTGCCACTGGCTTGTACGTGTTCTTTGTTTGCCGTGTCTCCTTGCTCCTTGTTGTTGTTGTTTGACCATGTGGCTGGCATCCATTTTGTCCATCCAGGCAGTGTCCCTTGCCATAGGCTTCCATGTGTTCTTTGTTTGCCATGCCCTCCGCTCCTTGTTGTTGTTTGACCATATGGCTGTCTGGCATCCATTTTGTCAATGCAGCCAGCATCCCTTGCCAGACTCTTGTATGAGTTCTTTGTTCTCCATGTATGCTCTGTTTTTTTTTTTTGTTTGCTCATGTTGCTGTCTGGCAGCCGTTCTTTGTGTGCAGCCAGTGTGTCTTTGATATGGGCTTACATACAAACATTGGTAATTAGTGATCATTTATTTTTTACGTTTCCTTTTCAATTTTATTTTCTATTTTAATTTTAATTTTTTATATTTTAGTTTTTATGTTTTCAGGGTTTCTTTTAACTTTTTTATTTTTGTTTTTATTTTTGAATGTAATATTTTTTTTTTCATTTTTATTTAAATTTTTATGTATGTATATATATTTTTCATTTTTGATTTAATTCTTCATTTTCCCTTGATCCATCCACATTCATTCATTCCTCCATCTATCCATCCATCCATCCACCTATCCACCAATGATGCACAGCTGCACTTCAGCATTCAGCATTCAGGTTTCTTTATGTGAAATTCCATTTCCTCCAGGAAACCCTGGCTATGGAGCACAGCAGACAAATCAACATCATAATGCATTTGGTAATGATTATTCCATTTCCCCTGCTCCACCTTGCTGTCATAATTTATTTAAAGGATTATTACATTTACCCATGCACCTCTCTCTGAATATCACATGTGTCTCCTTTAAAACAGATGTAGATAAAGCAACACACTAGATGTGCCTGCTGTGCTATGTGATTTGAAACATAATGTTTTAATGCTGTGGTTTGCCTTTACTATGTTTGATCAAATAGGTATATTACATAATTAACCAACCACACTAAGATTGCATTTCTGTTTACTATTTCAACCTGCAACAATGCCATGCTTCACTAATTACATGTTGCTCTTGTTTGGATGTTTTTAGGTGCACAAGATAAAAGACCCCACATCACCCACAGTACTGCCAAAGATTAGACCTTACAGTTACTTCGGTCTCTAGGAACCAAACTATTCTGCTTGTGCATCTTAGTGCCACTGCCAACCTAGAGCTTAATATGGCCCCACAGAAAGTTGCTTCCAGGAAAATGGTCTGTGAGAAGAAGCAGCTTTCAGCCAGAGGCGTGCCAACCTTTTTTGGGAAATGTGTGCCTTCCACCCTGGCCTACATGGAGGAACCTGGGAACAGCGCTCTGGCATCAACAACACCACACCAACCTAAGCCCAAGACCAGGTCCCTCAGTGAGGGTGCCACTGCAATCATGGTGATGCCAACGAGCAATAATGTTGAGTTGGATTTGTCCCTTTTGCAAAATAGTACCAAATCGTTTCAGTAAACAGAGCAAAGTGGACAGCAGTCCCAGCCAGATCTTCCCAAATTTGGAGCAGAACAGGAGATTGAGCTTCCTGCTGTACAAGAACCTCTTCTTTTAGAATCAATGGCTCTCAGATCTCCAGCAAGAAAAAGGAAGGGTACAATTCCACCATCTTCTCCAAACATCACTTCTGTAGATGATGACAGGGAGCATGAAGTGGACCCCAGCGGAGTCCGGCAGATGCCAGGAGAGGCAAGGATAAAGAAAAATTCCAGAAAGCCTTAGAATCATGGAAGGGGATGATGATGAAGCAGATGACATTGAGCCTGTCATTGTGGAAGATGGCACAGAGGAGTCTGACATTACTATCCAACTTGCTTCGAGGGATGTGTTACAGGCAGCACTGCCAGCTTCCATATTTCTAAGGCTCCAGCACAAACCTGCACCAACCCATATCTCAATAAATATATGCACTGCAGAGAGGCAATTAAAACACCCACCTATATCCAGTTCTTCTTCAGGCATTTGCCCAATAAGAAAGTACTCCTCCACAGGTTGAGACTTTTTTACGATTATCAAACAGGAGGAGAACATTGCCATATGTTCTATTTGCCAGGCGAGTGTTCTTCGAGGTAAGCCAGGGTCACATTATGGTGCTGGAGGACAGGCAATCCATTTGAAAAAGCATCACATAATGCAGTGGGAGGAGCACCTTAAAAAGCGGCGCAACATGGTGGTGGTGGTGAAGGTGAGGAGAGCCAGATACATCAGCTACAACTGGCAAAATCACAGCGGAAGGTGAGGAAGAAGAGGGCGACATCCTCATATAGTCCTCAGCAGTGCACCAGAATCACCAGCCTCAACAACCTCATAGTGGCACAGGAAGACTCAGAGTCAGATGGAGACACCACTGCATACAGTGACTTCAGCACGACACACATTAAGTCTACCACCATCTACATCTCAAAAGTCACCTGTGTCAGTGGCCCCACAAAAGAAGAAAATCCAATCTACAATTATGGGCATGATTAGGAAGGGGGGCCCTACAACCACAACCACTCATTGGCATATTTGTATAATAGGAAGCTGACAAAAATGTTAGTGCTGAACCGCCTACCTTTTTCTTTTGTGGAAGGAGTGGGATTCTTAGAGTTTGTAGCAGCCCTCTGCCTGAAATGGAAGGTTCCAAGTTGGACCTCTTTTGCCAGAGTTGCTGTTCCAGTACTGCATCACGATGTGCTGCAATTGGTTGGACAAGCTTTGCAGCACAGTGTTATCCACACTATCTACCTGGACTAATTGTCTGGCGACTGATTACATGTGCATCACTGCACACTGGTTTTCTGTTCTGGGGGTAAAGCCAAAGCTATCTACAGGTTTTGGCCCTGAATACTTTTTTAAGAGCATTTGGAGGCATGCAACAGTAGCCATGTTCACCATGGAGAAATCACACACAGCTGCAAAAATCTTGAAGGAATTTTAATAGCAAGGTGTCTGATTGGCTGTGACCCAGAGGATTTCAAATTGGCTGTGGACAATGGCAGTAACATACTCAAAGCAGGAGGAGACTAGTTGAATTTCCTTTGTTTGGCGCACTTCATCAACCTGGTTGTGCAAGACTTTCTTAATAAAAGACATAGGGGGTCATTACGACCTCGGCGGTCTTTTTGCAAGACCGCCGAGGGGCCGCCGTGCAGGTGGTGTGCCGCTCGGCGTATTATGACTGTTGGCTGCTCTCTGTCGTGATTCCGATGGAGAGCCGCCAACAGCCATATTGACGGGTGGCAGGGAAGTGGAGGTTGCTCCACCTCCACCACCACGCCAACAGAACACCGCCAAGCGAATCACGTCCTGTGATTCGCCGTGGCGGTGTTCTGTTGGCGGTGTGGTGTTGGTGGAGCTGCCCCCATGGCTCCCGTCCCCTCCCGGAGGATCGACAGAACAGGTAAGTCGATCGTCCGTTAGGGGAGGGGGTGGAGGGGGTGCTGTGTGTTGTGTGCGTGCATGGGGGTGTGCGTGTGTGTATGTAGAGGGGGTGTGTGAGTGCGTGTATGCTTGCGGGGGTGTTGTTATATGGGAATGAGTGCGTGTATGTCTGTAGGTATGTCTATATGGATGTGTGCGTGTATGTTTGAATGTGGGTGTGCGTGTCTGACTGTGTGTGTGGATGTAGGCATGTATGTCAGGGTGTGTACGTATATGTGTTGGTGGTGCCTGCATGTGTGTCGGGTGAGTGTGAGTAATGTTATGTTGGGGGTCGGGGTGGGGAGGGGGGCCCTGCCACCTTTGGGGGGTGGCAGGGGTGGATAGGGGGTGTAGGGGAGGGAGTCGGGGTGGGGGAGACCCCTATCAGTGCCAGGGAAGGAATTCCCTGGCACTGATAGTGCATACCGCCATGGATTTCATGGCGGTTAAAACCGCTGGTAATCCATGGCGGTAAGCCGGGTCCAAATACCGCCGGCGGTATACTGACGGCCGCGGGGCTGGAGACCCAGGTCTCCAGCCCGGCGGGCGGGTCGGAGAACCGGCGGTTGACCATGGCGGTAACCGCCATGGTCATAATACACCAAGGTAAGACCGCCAGCCTGTTGGCGGTCTTACCGCCAGTTCTCCGCCATCCGCCAGGGTTGTAATGACCCCCATAGAGAGCAAAATACTGACCACCTGCAGCTACATCTGCACTAATTTCAGCCATTTCTTTAAAGCCCAGAAACAGTTGCAGATTATTCAACGTGGTAACAGAGTACCAGTTACAGCCCTGATAGAGGAGGTGCCGACACATTGGAACTCAACCTATTATATGTTGCCATGTCTGTTTGAGCAATACAAACAGATCAATGACTGTATCATTCAAAGATTAGCTTTTATAATTGGGAAAGCTATGAACATAGATGGGGACAAATGGGGCCTAGTCAAATGCCTCACATGGATGCTGCTCCTTGTTGAGGTTCTCACTCAGGAAGTTATCAAGAAGGACAGTAAAATGGGCCAAGCTATCCCATTATTGCATCTGCTATAGGAGCCGGTAAAGAAGGTTGTCTGAAAGCTTCACAGTCAGGGGTACAGATGAATACCCAGAAGTGCATGCCTTGGTTCAGATCCTACATTTTTGCTTGACTTATAATGCAAGACTACAAAATTACATCACCCAAAGACTACATCTGTGCCACCCTACTTGATCCTCTCTACAAAAAAATTATTTCCACTTTTCTTCCTTTTCTCTGAATGGGGATGTTTCACAATACAAGAGGTGGACTGTTGAGCAAGCAGGTGAACTCAAAGAAGATTGGCTGGTACCTAGAATCCCACTCCTCGGTTCTGGGATGCTGCCCACAACTTTCAGAGAGGGCAGTCTTTTCTCACATCGGCCAAACCCACCAATAAGAAAACAAGCAACAACAGCAACAGACGACACGGACCCACCCTCTGCAATGTCTTGTTTCAAGTGGAAGGGCTTCAAGTGCAATTCTTCAAGTCCAGAGGTGAAAGAAAAAGTGATTGAACCAATGACCATTCAGAGGATGTTCCAGGAGTATCTGGATGTTTGTGGATCAAAACCCATTGGTGAATTGGTATGGAAAGATGTGCCAATGTCGCGATCTCAGCAGGCTGTCAATAACATTTCTGGCTTGTCCTGTAGCCAGTTTGTCTGCTGAACGTGTGTTCAGTGCAGCTGATGCAGTTGTTACAGTGAGAAGGACCAATATCTCCCCTCAAAACGTGGAGAGATTGACCATGATTAAAATGAACCAGCATTTTATACCACCTGATTACACCATTCCTTAAACACCACAGGAGGAAGAAGATGATGATTGGTCAGAATCAAGCGTGTTAACTCTACTTCATCAACTGAGTATGCCAGTGCCACCACATAACTTTTTAATTATTTCTTGTTCATCTTTGCAAAAAAAAAAATCTATAGTCACATATAAGCACGGATTGGAATTGGACCTGTGTGCAGTGAAGAAGCCCCCACAAACCCTTCAGGACACTTGAGATGATGCCTGCCTCCCTCACATGCCATTGCCTATCCTATTTTTTTACAGCACCTAGCAGGGCTGCCCTAGAAGATAATTGATTAAAAGAGGGACGTGCCAATCTCTAATTCCAATTTGTGGATGCCACCAAAGAGGAAATATTTTGTTCATCTACTGTGCTTTGATTGGAAGGGGTAACTACTAAGTAACAATTGCACCAATGAGTATTGATATATTGAGTGATTGGAGTTTGTGAGTGATGACTGATATATGTTGTGGATGACAGTGAGGGAGGAAGTTTACCAAATTTGTAAACTTGTTTGCAATGACTTGCAATATTTGGGGGCTGGCGGGTGATTCCTGAAAGTGATTGGCCTTTCAAAATTAGTGGCATTTACCTGGAGGGCCCACTCCTT
This sequence comes from Pleurodeles waltl, assembly GCF_031143425.1. Lineage (NCBI taxonomy): Eukaryota > Metazoa > Chordata > Amphibia > Caudata > Salamandridae > Pleurodeles > Pleurodeles waltl. Next base: position 934,946,103 of record NC_090447.1, read on the forward strand.
TTTTCTGGCTCCTCAGAACAGACCAGCCACTTTATTTACCAAACAAAAATCAACACAAAAAATACTCCAGTTCTGTTTTTCAACAGCAGTGCACTTCACAGGTCTACCTTGCTCAGTTTGGGACTGGGAGGAAACACTCAGAATCGGGAGGAGGACGATGGAAGGACTCAGGGTAGGACTACCTCAATAGCTAGAAAGGAGTACGTTTTTGACTTCAAAGAGAATCCATGATGGTGGCAAAGACTCTGAGGCCTAATACGCACTCAGCTCTTTGAACTGGAGGGAGGTGCACTGATTTGGAATTGCTGCTGATCATGTGTTTGCTGCATTATTAGCTCAAATGTGAACCTCCTCTTCTGTTCTTGCTCTGCCTCTGGGTCTTTTTGGTACACTCCTGACTCCTCATGAAACTTACCTTGCTTTCTTTGTCCTTCTCCTTTAGTCTCTGATACAGCCAGGCCCATATTTATACTTTTTTAGCACCACATTTGCGTTGTTTTTTTAATGCAATTTTTGCACAAACTTACAAAATACAATTGTATTTTATAAATGTGCGCTGCTTTTGCGTAAAAAAATGACGCAAATGCGGAGGTAAAAAACTATAAATATTGTCCCCAGTGTTTTTTTTTTTTTTACACAGGCCTTCTCCTAGTTCTCTCCTGCACAAAGCAAACTTGGGGAAAGCTCAAGGTTCCAAATTACCTACTGGACAGGTTCAGACAGGAACCAGAGTAATTGATATTCCAAGAAGAATGGAGATGCTTCGCCCAATTTGGCAATACAGTATAATTTTCCTTTTAATAATCATGATTTTTAGAACTGGGTGGGTTAAATTAAATCTTCCATATTTCAGAAAAACTAGAAGACATTTAGGATATATTATCTGGAGGTCTCTCTGGGGCAGAAGGAGTGTTTGCAATGCATTTAGCTAAGCTGTATCATACTTACTCATCCCTTTATTTCCTTTCACAACTGATCGATGACAGTGATGCTCAGGGTCCAAATGAATACTGATGTGGTTTCTTTTGTGTAGTGTTTGTCTTTGTCACACTTTTCAGCAACTCCCCTTTCCCATCCTTTCATCGATCCCTAACCCTCTTCCCATCAGCTATGTGATTTATTGAGTTGTAACTTAGCTTTACATCATAAATGAATCACACACTTGATGGTGGGGGGTGGTGAAAGCAACACCAACTCACTGTATGACCTTAACTTTCTTTTACCTGAGCAATATTCCACCCTGGCACCATCAACCTCATCATTCATGCCCTGTGTATGTGTTCCATAAATGCTTACCTGGTCCAGCCACTTGAATCTGAGCTCACTTCTCCTGACTCAATTATTTAATTTTCTAAGTTTAGTTCTGTAGCTACCCATCATTGCTCAGAAGAAATTTATATTGCTAGATTTTCACATCAGGTCTTCTTAACTGTGTGTCACTTATTGTAATTGTAGTAGACTGGTCGTGGTCTTCCTGAAGTTATGATAATGTGATGATGATCCACTAACTCTCTGTTATTTTCTATCGAGTTGACAGTGATGAATAATCATTTGATTCATCCTGTAGTTGGAGTTGGCATATATGAAAGTGGCACCCTCTATGAAGTTCTGTGTTCTGTGTTATCACCCTAGCCTGCTACTACTACTACCGAACAACCACCAGCTTAAGATGCCATCTTGGGAAAATCCCTGCAGTAAAAAGACTCCCTTGATTCATCTATTCAGGTAAGAGAAGAACTATGAATGGAAGTTAACTTGTTCAGTTAGTAATTAACTCATACTAAAGAAGATGTTCTCTTACTTGTTTATGTGTGTCTATGTTTTTGTATTCAAAATAGGCAATTCTAATCATTCCCTAGTGGTCAATATAGTTGCAGAGGGCAAGAGAGCAAGGATATAAGTAAATGAGATACACCTTTTTAGAAGATTTAAAAAACAGGCTACACTAAAAGACAGCAGTGCAAACTAAAACACCAAAATAGCCATTTGAGGCATAAATAGAGTAAAATAAGTTTACCCCTTTATTTTAAACAAATACGAAAACCCACCCTTTCCACCCACAACCGACCCACCCCCTCCCCATAGACATAGCCCAACCCCAAAAACTCCAACAAAAAGCCCAGTATGTAATGTTCAAAAATCCCATCCCAACTCCATCCCCACCCTCTCCACCCACAACATGTGACCCTCCTACCAAAACAAAACATTTAAAAAAGGGTCAGATGAGTGCGTTTTCAACACAGGTCCAGAGATCTTTGAGGCTTGCCTCCCTGTGTGCCATCCGATGGGTCAGGAAAGCAAGGTTTTGGAGGATGTGGCGCTGGAAGATGTGATCCGAGCATGAGGGGGGCAGTAGTGGTGGAACACTGATGGGCTGATGTCAGCTGGCAGCTGCGATGGTGGTGCTTCTGGGAGGCTGGAGGCGCTGGTGGCTGGTTACATAAGCCAGGGCCAGTGGCCACTGTGGCCTTGGCCTCATCCTCCTCCACGAAGGGCTACCAGTTGCTGATATTCATTACAGATCGCTTTCAGCCTCTGCAGCCGGGCTGCACTTCCCTAGTGAGTTGGATGATGTTCGCCAGGAGAGAAAAAGTAAAATGAGAAATTATGAACCATGGTCTGAGCAAACATTTTTTTTTTAAACTAGAGTGGCATAGTAATACTAAATTGCTGGTTCCCTTAGGCCATTGATTAAAAAGAGACACAGGGCCATTACCCACACATGCCTCATTGTAGTTTATAAATCCAAAAAGGTCAAAGTTGAACTGACATGAATCCATTATGGAAGCCATGAAGTATTAAATTATACATAAATGTGGCTGACGCAAAAAGGAATTGTAATTGTTTTTTGGGGGTGGCTAGGACAGAACTTTGGAAAGTATAGGACACTGAAGTACTAGGATGTGACAGAGTGGACACTGCGGTGGAAGCAAACACATCTTAAATGTGCAATGCACTGACAACTTTGTAAATGGGACATTAACTGAAGCAGATGCACACATTGCACAGAAAACGCTATTGCACACTGCAACGCTGCAGTTACATCATAGCAGCAATGGTGAGTATTAGGGAAGGAGGTATGATGATGAGTAGCTGGATACAGATCTGCCTTGCTTCACCTATAGTGAGTTAAGGGGGAGAAGACAGTAAATTAAAATACTTTGAACCAATGCTTTGATAACCATGCAAACCAAGCAAATTAGGTGAACAGCAGACACGTCCTTCTCCACAACAAGTCCCTTATATCTTCAGCCAAACAATTATATATTCATCTTTTTATTCATCTATTCCATTCACCCTGCTTTGATACCCACCATTTACACTCTCTTATCCAGTCTTTCACTATTCCAATGCAGCCATCCATATTTATCCACCCGTCTAGCCATAGACTCACCTATACAGTATCCATTCTTTTAAACACCCTACTTTCTCATATCCATTCATTTACCCATGTATTGTTCTTTACCACCCATCCACCCATTACTCACCTGAGCATCGGCTTTTACCCATCCACCTTTCACCCACTGAGGCATCCTTTCACCCCTTTCACACCTTTCGTCTATATTCACCCACCCTTGCATCACCTACACATCTTTTCCTTTCACCCACACATCCTTTCATTCATATACCATTTCACTCATTTTTTCCAGTGCAGATGTGAGGATACTAATTATAAATGCCCTTTGTGAATTGCCAAAAATCATAAACTTAGAAATTTGGTCTAAGTTTAGACCAAACATCTAGGTTTACCTTTTTGAATCGGTTCCATAGTTTACAAAAATACAAAGCAACTTTGGATGTTTCCAATGCTATTTGTACCAAAATCTAGCAGTTGAAAGTTGGGATCTTACCGCATTTACCTCATTAGGCCTGCAGCTTCGCTTTTGTTGGTTACCTCAAGGGTATAGGAATAGCCATAGGTTGTTTTCAGCCTGAGTAACATCAATACTACATGAGATTGATCCTGAGGCATTGTCTTACATGGATGATATTTATTTCACAGATGACAACCTCAGCATACATCTTTCCAGGGTGGATTGGATCATGTTAGGATTTGCCGCCAAGGGCTAAAATTAAATTTCAAGAAAACTAAAATTGCTTTATTAAGTGTCCTATTACTGGAATGAGAACTATCAGATGAAGGCAAAAGCCTGGCCCGAACTTTCTACAAAAATGCATTCCACTTCAACCTCCAAATACCATTAAGAAACTGTAGTCATTGCTTGGTTTCTCTAGAAAATACTGGACAGAAGAACAAACAATCATTCTCAGAGAACTGCAGCAAGACATGCTTGAAGCAAAACATTTACACACATGTGGCAACAAAACAAACATGGTCATCAGACTAATTGCTGGTGCCATCAGTTTTACCTATGACACATTCAATGAAGGTAGCACGGTACCCATAGCATAAAAGTAATATTTGTATTCCAATAAAGAAGAAATGTTTGCACCAACAGAAAAATACTGACTGCTGTTCAGATGGTGGTCATCAAGGAAAGGCCACTAGCCCAAGGGAAACTGATTATTGTTGTTACCCTAGTGCCTGCCATTGAGGCAGTTACCAAAGCTAGTGTTCCAAACGCCAAAGCAGTACATCCACATTGGACTGAGTGGGAAACAGCCCTGACTGCCACTGATGTTGATTGCATCTTTGACCCAAAGCTTCAGAGCCAAGAATTCCTCCAATATGAAGAGGAAGAGGAGTACCCTGCACCTGCTAAGATATTACCATTAGACAATACCAAACTGTCATTTACACTGATGGCTCAGCACAACAAGCTGTAGGTACTAAACATCAATACTCAGCTGCATGGGCTGTTTTAAGTGGAGTGAAGAGGGATGGTACATTCTGCCCTCAAAATACCTACCCTTAGACCCTGGGGGACTGAACGCACTACACAGTTGGCAGAGCGTAAGGCTCTTCTCCTGGTACTGGAACATATGGATCCTCACCAACCAACACTCATTTTGTGTGATTTGTACTATTGTGCCAAGTCCTATATTGACTACTTAAATCACTAGTGCCTGAATGGCTTCAGAGATCCTAAAGGCAACGCCATCAAACAAAACGTGTTGGGGAGGGTAGCTGACCTTCGGGACAGACAACCAAAAGCTCATGTAGTACACACATTGGGCCATCAGCATGTAGAAATACACATTATAGGAAACACTTTGGGTGATGAAGCTGCCAAATCTGCAGTGGCTACAGCTTCTGTTGCTGTAATGTGTCGTTCTCATAAGAGGTTGGATAATGAGACGCTGGCTGATGTGAAAGCTTCAGCTGACGGTAAGACTTTACCAAAAGCATTCCCTGCAAAATAGACCTACTCTCTCAGTGCCCAGAACATTGCATTTACGACCATTCCAGGGGTAGGAGATTGTGTGATCCCCAACTGAGATCAGAGAACAGATCTCATCAAAGCAGTGCATGAGGGTGTTGCTTCTACTCACGCAGGTGTGGTGGCTGCAACATCACTATTACAGTAATGCTTTTGGTGGTCAGGACTTTACAAGCATACCAAGCAATATGTCTTTTGTTGTGCCATTTACCTGCAAATTAAAGGGTCCAACATCAAATACCCACTGCAGACATCCCTCCTATTTTCCAACACACCACTACTATTGTGGCTCCTTACAACCTGATGGTGCATACAAATACATCTTTGTCACTATTGATTTCTGTGGGTATGGCCACAAAGATTCACTAACACTCAGACTTTTAGTAAAGATTTGCTGGTCTTTATTGGTACACAATTACAGAATTCCACTTAAACCTGGGCCCTGCCTTTGCCGCTGGGGCATTCAGGGGCACCATGGGAATGATGGATGTTTAACTCCATTATTCCTCCCCCTATCACCCCACAGTCAAACAGTGTCGTGGGCAGGAAGAACCAAGGCGCATATTTATACTTTTTGATGCAAACCAGCGCCGGCGCTGTTTGCGTAAATTTTTTACTACCGGTTAACGCCATTCCTACACACCGTGCTGGCGCCTTATTTAAGGAATTACGTTAGCCGGCGCTGCGGACTGGTCAGAGTAAAAAAAAAAATGACTCAAACCAGGCAGCGCCGGTGTAGGGGGAAAATGGGTGTTGTGCGACAAAAATCATGCCTCAAACCGGACTTGCGCCATTTCTTTATGCACAACCCCCATTGAAATGACTCCTGTCTTAGCAAAGACAGGAGTCCTGCCCTTTTGCCCAATGGCCATGCCCAGGGGACTTCCTTCCCCTGGGCATGGTCATTGGGCACAGTGGCATGTAGGGGGGGGGGCAAATAAGGCCCCCCTATGCCACTTAAAAAAATAATAATAATAATACTTACCTCAACTTACCTGTACCTACCTGGGATTGGTACTCCTATCCATGGGTGTCCTCCAGGGGTGGGCGAGAGTGACAGCGGTGTCCCTGGGGCAGGGGAGGGCACCTCTGGACTCCTTCCATGGTCAGAGACCATAGAAGTGAGCCCACAGGTCCCTTAACGCTTGCCCTCACCCAGGTGTTAAAAAACGGCACACATCAGGCTGTGTGCCATTTTTTAAGGCCCGCCCCCTCCTGTGCGTCAAAATGACGCAGGAGTATAAATGAGGCGCACAGGCCCTAAAGTCATTTTTTCGATGGGAACGCCTACTTTGCATGTCATTAACGCAAGGCAGTTTCCCCGCATCCAAAAAATGCCGCAAACAAAGGAATATTGACATCCGTGGGCTCGGGCGTCAAAGTTTAAATGTGGTGCACAGTTTGCAAAGAATATGCGCCAAAACTTTTGACGCACATTCGGCGCAATCAGGGTATAAATATGCCCCCAAGACTTAAAGCCGTCCTTAACAGTGAGAGCTATAGATTCAAGTCGTAGTTGGATTTATCACCTATAAGGGGTCCGGAGAGCACTGAATAATCTGCCATGAAGGTTCTTCGGAGGTCGCATCCCATGCAAGGTCTTTTTTGGGATAACTTTATATGTCTATCACCTTGATGGTTTTTGTGCAGTGGGGGCAGACACACCATTTGACATAAAGGCACATATTTCTATTTTACAGGAGCTACATCAATTTTGTGAAGAAAATTCATCTGCCTGTTTCGCCACCTTGGGAATAAAGCATTTGCTAACAACTTAAACATGCTGGAGTCCTAAATTGGTGGATCTAGTGTGTGAAAAGATTGCTGTGAAAAAGGAATTTGGCCTATCATACAGAGCACTGGTTCCTGTCCTGGGAATACAGGGTACAAGAACTGCCATCATACCACCGCTGACCGGTTCCACAGAGAACAGACAACATCAAATTGCACCATGTGGCTGATCCTGCACAGTAGACCCAGAGGTCCTTCGGGTAGTACCTGCTCCCCACTCACTACCTGAAAAGATATACCTTTACAAGCAGTAAACAATGTTTCTGCCAGCACCAATGCTACAATTTCCTCCTCTAGCATGAGGAGGGCAGAGAATGAATGAGCTTCTGCTGATTCCTGTCTATACTTCATTGATGAATATAGTTGAGATGTGGAACATTACTATTCCAATTCAACACAGACAGATGACATTGTCTACTATGAACCACCACAAATGGGTCCATCCACCAGTTCTGCCCCTCTTCAAGTGTCTGTACAGTCTGCTTCTGTTTATTTCATCACCATTGATTACTTTTCTTCTGACTCCTCAGTTTATGCAACTGAGATTGTATCAAAAGCATGTCAGCTGTACATGTAGCTTAAAAATAATTACTTCATTTATCTATGGTACTATCTGTGGATATTGTTGACATTACTTGCCTTTTTGCTTTGGATTGGTTTCATTGTCTTTTTCCTTCTAATAAATGGTCATTATCTTCATGAATGATCTGCCTATGAGCTGGTGAACAAGGTTTTGACACCTTACCTATCTTCCAATATGGTCCGAAGACACTTGTTCCTTGTGAACATTTCAGAAGTTCTGATTCCAGATGGGATTGTGTGGGATAAAGTGTCATTTGACATATACAGTCCTACTGAGTATTTTCAAATTCTGTATGTGTTTACAATTTCAATGAGTGATGTAATTGTACCTGGTATTGTTTCAGATGATTGGTGGTTAACACAGTTGATTCCTTACTGTCTGAGCTTGAATACTACACTGTCATTGAAAGTGAAAATGTGCATATGAACACATTGAATTATGGGGAAATGTTTTGTTATCACTGTTACAGACATTCCTTTCTTTACCAAACTAGTGCTCCAAGATTAGTTAAAAGTTACACACAGTGGGAGCATTGTTCAACACCACCTGTGGGAAGTCCCAGAACTTATGTAGGTAAGTTTGTGTTCTTTACTGGGCACGTCTGAGTACTGAATACAGGGTTTCTGTCAGTGTTACAGAGTTGCAGCATCACTCAGAGTCACAGCATCATAGAGGAATGACACACAGGAGATGGGAGCTGGAAACGCAAGAGGAGAGCCTCACTACCCGATGCACTGTGCTGCACTGCCCTGCTGCAGTGGTGCCGTGGACCGCACTGTAGTGCGCATCAGTGTCAAGAGGCAGCTAAAGCGAGGCTACAGTGGGGAGGTGAGAGCGAGTCAAGGAGGCAGATGGTCCCTCAGAGGAGCACAGCACCCAAGGTCAGAACTCTTGCATGGCACTGCTCTTCCTTGCGCTCACTCTGATCCACCTCATTTCATGTTAACTCGGCAAGGTTTTTTTTTTTTGTTTAAATATTTCTTTATAATTTTATGTAAACAACATACAACAAAAATATGAAATGCCACCTTGGTCCTTACAATAATACATCAGACAGTTACTTTTAATCTATCTTCGGCTCTCCAAGCGTTTGTCATGTCCCAAGTCTCAGTAACTCTTGTAGATCAAGCAGAGCGAGACCAAAAACATTGCCGAATGTCCATATATCAGTATGCCCCAGCCGGAAGGACCCAACAGGTCATCGAGTCCTCAAAAATAAAGGGAGAGAGAAGGCCGGGAGGAACAAGCAGCACTCTCAGCAACCGTTCTATACAACCTTAACCCATTTTACTCATCCCATCAACATACCCATCCGCAACAGGTTCTTCGGACAGACGCTGATTCAAGATAGAATCGAAGAGGAGCCCAGATGTCCCGTGGCCTGGAGCCAACCGGAGTCAGCTCCCAGTAATTTGTTAATTGTTCCTGGCAAAACGCGGCATCTCGCAGCCAATCTGAAATCTGGTTAGACCGAGCCCGGCCCCAACAGATTGCCACCCTCGCTTAGCTAACAATAGCATCATCCCAACCAGATGCCACACTGTAGTCTGCACCTCATTCACCCCTCCCAGCAGCGCCATCAAGGGAGACGGAGGAATCTCCAGCCCAATCATCTCAGAAATTACACGAAAGACCTTCCCCCAATAGGCACGTACAGATGGACAGGTCCACGCCAAGTGCATAAAATCAGCAGCAGGGGCCCGGCATCTTACACAGACATCATCCGCTTGCAGCCCCATAGCACACAAACTTCTAGGGGTATAATACAGATGGTTCAAAAATGTAAAATGTATAAGGCGCAATCAATAGTTTGGTGACAACTCCTTCACATGCGTACAACACATCCTCCAAACATCTTCTGCAATGTTCACGCCCACATCCTCTGCCCATTTCATCCTTACAGACAGCCCCGCCCCCACTCCCTGCACCTGTGTATTACTATACAACTTAGTGATAAGCCTCTCAGGCGACCGCACACTCCACAACACTTCCAACGCGCAGCAAGAAGTAAGGGTCGCAGGCAAGCAGGAGTAGCGAGCACGCATCATAGCGCATATCCGCAACACGCAAAAACGGTGGAGAGCAGTGGCCGGTCTATCCCCCAGGATCTCCTCCGGGGACATCAATCTGTCATCAACAAACCAATCATCCAGGGTTATCAATTCAAAGTCCCGTAGGAAGCTCCACAGCAGCGAGTCCTGAAACATCACCTCATCTCCAGCCGCCACCACATGCATGGACGGTGGAAACGGCACACTCATCCCAGAACGCTTCAGCAAACCCGACCAAGCCCGGACAGTGGAGGCCACCGTATCAATGTCTCGAGGGCGAGCTCTGTCCAGATTGCCCAATACTCGCTCGAGCCCGTCCGGCCACACCGCATCGCTTTCGGGAGCCAGGTGTGGAAAATAGCATAACGAGTTGATCCAATAATATGCAAATAGAGCCTGCGTGCAGAGATAACAGAGCTCTAGATCAGGGGCCTCAAGACCACCTAACTCAAATGGAAGCACTAGTGTTTTCCAGGCTATGCGAGGCTGCAAAAAACTAGCTGTAAGCACCAGCGGAAGATTGAGAAACAGATACAAAAACTTGGGCAGCACAAGCATCTTAGCCACCACAATCCGTCCAGTCAGGGACAATGGTAAGGAGTGCCATGCCGTGACTCTGTTGTCCAGCCAGGCCATGGCGTTACCATAGTTGGCAAGCCAGAGCGTGTCAACATCACAGCTCAACCAGATTACCAAATATTTAACAGGACCGTCCGCCCACACAATAGGGTAGCGGGACCGACACATTGCCGTTCCAGACATCAGAGGCAGCACAACCGACTTAGTCCAATTTATCGCCACTCCAGATATGCCTCCAAACCTGACAATTTCATCCAGCAACACATCCAGGTTCCGCACAGGATCTCTCACATACAGCGCCACGTCATCAGCATACATGGAAATCAGAATCACTCTCTGGTGAAACTGCAGCCCCTGCTTACTGTGGTGCTGTCTCATAAAGGCTGCCAGTGGCTCCATCGCAATTGCAAAAAGCAATGGTGACGGGGGCAACCCTGCCTAGTTCCACGCGCCACCTTAAATGGCTCTGACACGCATCCATTCACCCGTAAGCGAGCCACTGGTTGTGAATATAGCAAACGTATCCAGTTCACAAAAAGGCTACTCATCCCCACTCTCTCCAGTAGCGCAAACAGGTACTGCCACAGCAATGAGTCGAACGCCTTAGTAGCATCTAGGAACACCGCCACAGCCCCATCATCGACGGGAACTGAGCCAGCAACAGCAAAAAACGTACGCAAGTTTTGTGCCGTGGACTGCCCCGGGATGAACCCCGACTGATCCAGCAACACCAGTCTTGTCATAAGAGGCTGCAGACACGCCGCGATCATCTTGGCTAATATCTAATTATCATTATTGATCATCAACAGAGGCCGGTACGAATCACAGCTAACTGCAGCCTTCCCAGGCTTGAGAATCGTGACAATAAGCACCGCGCACAGAGAGGCCGGGAGCACTCTATTCCGCAATGCCTCGTCATAAACGTCCAGCAGATAAGGCGCCAAAATGTCTGTGAACTCTTTATAAAATGCCGAAGTCAATCCATCCAACCCAGGGGCCTTGTCTCCAGGGAGGCTCCGGATAGCAGCATTCACCTCTTCTATAGTAAAAGGAGCATCAAAGTATTCCCTATGCGCCCTGTCAAACCAGAGGAGGCTAATGTCAGAGAAATATCCCCGAATCACCTCCACAGGCACCGCAAAGGGGGCAGAATAAAGATCCTGGAAAAAGGTAGTAAAGACCCTCAGAACCTCAGATGTACCCGCCACTCGCTCCCCGCTCGAATCGTCCATTTCAGTCACATAACCACTAGCCCACGGCCTGCGGAGTAGATTCGCCAAAGTGCGTCAGGCTCTATCTCCCTCTCCATATTGCCTGGCCCGTGCAAATTTCCCCCAAAAATGTACTTCTCTCAAAAAAGCCTCTTCAGACGTGGAGACCGCAGCCCTCAAGGCCGCCAATGTGTCTCCGGACCAGTCCAACACCAGTCGAGCCTCCAGATCCGCAATTCGGCCCTCTAACTCAGCCAGCTCACGACGCAACACCCGCAACACGCTGTGTTGCTTTGAAATGCATATCCCCGTACAACCACCTTAAAAGCTTCCCACAGCATACCAGCCGACTCTACCGTGCCCACATTCTGTTCAAAGTAAAGATGATATCATAACGCAGTTCCTCACGGAACAACTCGTCTCTAAGTGCCCCAGGAAGCAACCTCCACATATAGGCCTGAGCAGGTCCGCCAGGTATCTCCAGATCTACGCGCACCGGGGCGTGGTCCGACAGCGTGCGCGCCATATGATCGACTGAGCGGGTCCAGAAAGCAACATCGCGAGAGCATATCCAACGGTCAAGGCGCGACTAGCTGTTATGCACATAAATAACACAAGTGCCTTCCCGTATCCCAGGGTGTTTCATCCGCCACAAATCTACCAGCGATGCATCGTCCTTAATCGCAGATAAAACGCGAGCAGCAGAAGTGCGCTGCGTACGAGCCGAACTTTCTCTATCCAAAATAGGATCGAGAGTCACGTTGAAGTCTCCTCCCCAAAGCACAGTTCCTCCCCCAAAAGACTCGATCAGTCGCCAGACCTCACTAAAGTACTCAGGATCATTCGAATTAGGCCCGTACACCGACGCGAGGCGACACAGTTTATCCATCAACACTCCGCTAAGCAGGACATACCGCCCCAATGGGCCGACAATCACCTTTCGAGTGCGCCACTGCAACCCCTTGCATATCAGAATCCCCACCCCTCTAGCATAACCTGAATGCACAGACCCGTGGTATTCCCCAATCCATCCCGCCTTTAAGTACTCTCCACCAGGTGTGTCTCCTGTAGCATGCATATATCTATATTCTGCCTCTTAACGTATGCCGACATAAGGCGCACCTTCCGTCTATCATTCAAGCCACGCACATTCCATGTTAAGCAGCGAATCAGAGATGCTCTCATCTGTGTCATCTATTCTCCTCAGCGAACATACAGGGTAATTCCATCACTCCACCATCCCGGCCAATCTCCCAAAACCACAAAACACAATAGGAAAAACAAAAAAGCACACAATACAACAACCCCAAGAACTCACTCCCCCCCACCCACACAGACCCCCCCAAACGGGTCAAAGACATATCCCTCCCTCTAAGAACCACAATTACCCAAATATGAAAATAATGGGGACTCATCCAGGGGGCGGAAGCTAGCCGCCCAACCCGCCTAGTATCAGGCAGGGAGGGCAGGCGGGGGCCTAGCACAACAGGAGTGTCTTCAGGACAAGCTGCATGAAAAGAAATACATCTCACCTCTCATTGCAGCGGCGCATTCTCTGCTGAAAAAGAAAATCAGTAACGATCAGTCATGATCGCTCAGCGACTCTCGCTCTGCGGCACTCTCAGCCACCTGCACCGCTTCAGACTTCCGAGGAAGAGACTTGGCATATCTCGCCGCCAGCTTCGGATCCGTAAAGAACTGAAGAGACCCACCATGTTGCACCTTTAGTTTCCCCAGGTATATAAGCGAGAACCTAGCAGCAGTTTGGGCCCGCGAGCGCTTCACCAGCAAGAATGCCCTGTGCGCCGCATGCACGCCAGGGGTATAGTCTGGAAAGAAGTTCAATTCAGTGTTTTTATAAATCACCGGGCGACGCTCCCTGGCCAGTTGCAAAATCGTGTCTCGGTCTTGATAGTTCAGGAGCCGAATAATGACGGGACGCGGGGGAGCTCCAGGCGGGGGCTGGGGCCCCAGCGATCTATGCGCCCTCTCCACTACCAGCAAGCGGGACAGCTGGCCGGGAAAAAGATCGGACAGCATCTCTTCCACAAAATCCTCCATTCTGCCGATGTCTGTGGACTCGGGGAGCCCTATCAACCTGAGATTGTTCTGACGCGATTGGGCCTCCAAATCCTCGTTCTTTGCCCGGATGACATCCAACACCCTCTCCATGCGCAGTAATTGTTCACTCTCACCTCGATGCGTGTCTTCCAGACCAGAGGTACGCGCTTCCAGCTGGTCATGTTCATCCACCGAGTCTTGATGCGATCAAGTTGCTCCGTCACGTGATCCAGCTTCCCATCTATGCCAGCCAGGCTGGTTTTGAGGTCCAGAAACATAGCCTTTACTGATCCATCTAAATTCTTTTTATCCGTCACAGGCCCCTCCGATTGGGATGCGGGTGCACCCCCCTTCCGTCGTCCCCCCTCAAAGGAGAGCTTAGCTTGTCTCTGCTCCACCTTCCCCATCACTCAACGAGTGGGTCGTTGATGAACACACTCCACTGACCCCCCTGGAATTCCAGGAGGGGATGCCAGATATTCAGTCCACCTTTACAAAGGCCACCAGGCTCCTGCTAATCAGCTTTATCCAGTGCCAGCGGAGCCATGAATCTCACCAATGTCCGTCGTCAGACAATCCGCTGTCCCAACGGCACCCGGCCAGAGCACCACCACACCAGTTCCCACTCTGGACTTTTCCTTCACCACCACCGCACCTCCGGGCCCCGGACACGATCCCACCACCTCCACTGTTCGACCGTCTCTGAGTGTGTCCTCCAGGCCAAACAATTGACTCCATCACACCAGCAGCCCACACATCAGTGCAGCAGGGGGATACAGTAGCCTCACCAACCTCCAGAATCTGGGCCCAGAACGCAGGGCCAGAGTTACGCCAGTCCGCCGTACCTTGTATCTGTCCACACCGGCCCCATTAGATCAGATCCAACACCGTCAGGCCAGCCAAGTCCACTCAGAGGAGGGGAGAGGGGGGGAGGGTGGAAACCCCCCCTCCACGGTCCGACCTGACCGCCGAGACTCCAGCGACACTCCCCTCCAAAGGCGGCTACATATGCCACCAGCCCCTCCTGGCAGAAGGGGTTCCCGGGCAACCCAAAGCCCGGGACCGTCCGAGCGGCCGCCCGACCTCTAGGCCACGCGGTCCAGGCCTTCAAGGCACGGCCACGATCCCCAGGCGCGGCGAGAGAAGGCCGTCAATTGTGGAGGAGAGGGGGGATCCGCGGCACGACACCACCGCCGATCTGGCCCCCCAGTGCACCCCAATGAGCGATGCCACGGAGGCTCTCCATGCCCCCGGGGGAAAGCGCAGGCCAGTCCCATGCAGCGCTGCGGCAGGGAGCACGCCGCCCCCCGAAGAGACCGGTCCGACCTCCCGCGCCGCACCACAAGTGCCGCTGCTACAACGGGGGAGAAGCCGCTGACATCAGGCGTCCCCCCATCCCGTCATCGCTCGGCCAACCCCGTCCTGGCCAGAGAATTTAGCAAACTGGGCCCCTGCTGGAGCAGAGCCTCACGGAGTGCCGGCCATCTTGCCGCTGGCTAGCTCCGCCCCCCAACTCAGCAAGGGTTGGGACACACATACTGCTTCTTCCCCTCTTCCACTCCACACCATATCCGCCACCCTTTCCTTTGCCAACGCCATCAAAAGCACGTGGAAACAGTACACCGAAGGGAAACAACTCACCTCTTGACACTCAAGGAAGAACCACGACGCCATGGAGCCCGAGCTGCACTTCTTTCCAATGCTGGTGTACCTTCTCATACACCAGGAACATGAACGCCGGTGAAGACAACCACGGTGAGTACTGCACCTACCACACAAGAGATTGGGGGGGGAGAGAGTGGCACACACACACAACACCCACACCCCCAACACCATACACACAAACAGATGCAACAACATTACATATACACCCCGTAACCCTCAGGAGTAACGCAAGGGCAAAAGGAATGGATTACAATGAGTGTAAGAGTACAGTTTTAGAGAAATACGTCCTTAAACAATAAAAAGTATGTACAATATTTACAATAGGAGGGACAATGCCCACTCCAAAATGTCTGTGGCCCACAGGGCCATAACACATAGGCCAGGGCCACACTTTACTCCTGCCTCAATACAGAGAGAACACTGCAGTAGCATCAGGTCGAAAAAACACAGGCACCTCACGGGGACAGGGAATGGGGAGGCACCTCAGCCGGAAGATGTTACAATGCCACTGGCCTGGAGGTGCAAAGCCACAGTCTCTCTAGTAGGAGGTTTGCCCACTGCTTGGTCCTGGGGAGTGCAAAGCCACAGTCTCTCTAGTGGGTGGTTTGCCCACTACTTGGTCCTGGGGAGTGCAAAGCCACAGTCTCTCTAGTGGATGGTTTGCCCACCATCTCTCTAGTGGGTGGTTTGCCCACTGCTTGGTCCTGGGGAGTGCAAAGCCACAGTCTCTCTAGTGGGTGGTTTGCCCACTACTTGGTCCTAGGGAGTTCAAAGCCACAGTCCCTCTAGTGGGTGGTTTGCCCACTGCTTTGTCCTGGGTACTGCACAACCACAGTGTCTCAAGTGGATGCCTTTTTCCACTGGTTCTAGAGGGGGCCTTGTGCCCAGTGTTCATCATTCTGCCAAGGATGGGGTGAGTGGATGCCTTCTTCCACTGGTACTGGAGGGGGCTTTGTGCCCAGTGTGTTTCATCTTGCAAAGGGTGGGTGAGTAGATGCCTTCTTCCACTGGTTCTGGAGGGGGCTTTGTGCCCAGTGTGCTTCATCCTGGATGGGGCAAGGTCACAGTCTCTCACCTGGGTGTCACACCGACAGGTGTTGCAGGGGCCAGGATGCACTGCAGCCCATGTAGTCACTACTACACACTGCTCGTGGTTGTGACGGCTGCTCAGTGGATGGCATTTGTGGACGGCTGCCCACTGGGGCTGCTGCTGCTGGCGGAGGGGCAGGTGGTGGTGCTGGCTGTTGTGCAGGTAGCGGTGCTGGCTGTGTTGCAGGTAGTAGTGCTGGCCGCGGTGGTGGTAGTCTCCATCCCTTCACCTGCAGCCTCGGACAGCTGCTATTGGGGCTGCTGATGCTGGCGGTGGTGCAGGTGGCGGTGCTGGCCACGGTGCAGGTAGCAATGCTGACCGCGGAGTAGGTAGTGGTGGTGGCCGCGGTAGTGGTAGGCTCCAGGCCTTCACCTGCAGCCTCGGACCGCTGAAGTGCCAAGGCTGGTGTTGTGTGCCCCTTCCTGCCCTTGGCAAATGGTGGTGCCTCCTTGCTTCTGCCAGCTGGTGTTTTTTTCTTGCCCTTGCTGGCTTGTGGTGCCTCCTTCCCTTGCTGGCTAGTGGTGTCTCCTTCCCCTTTCTGGTTGGTGGTGCCTCCTTCCCCTTGCTGGCTGGTGGTGCCTCCTTCTCCTTGCTGGCTGGTGTTCCGTTATTACCCTTGCTAGGTGGCAGACCCTTCTTGGTCTTGGCAGGTGGTGCTGGCACACTGACTGTGCAGACGGGTGCCTCCTTGGAGCCTCTCACACTTGCAGTAGCTGCAGAAACCACAGTGGCCGGTGACTGGGTGGCTGAGGTGCTGGGCTGGGTTCTGGCCACCCTAGCTTGAAGTGAAGGACAGGGGGGAGGGGTAGGGAGTAGGTCAATGGTGGCAGGGAAAAGCTTCTTAGGGATAAGCCACAGTCTCTCTAGTGGATGGTTTGCCTATAGTCTCTCTAATGGATGGTTTGCCCACTGCTTGGTCCTGGGGAGTGCAAAGCCACAGTCTCTCTAGTGGGTGATTTGCCCACTACTTGATCCTGGTGAGTGCAAAGCCACAGTCTCTCTAGTGGATGGTTTGCCCACTGCTTGGTCCTGGGGAGAGCAAGGCCACAGTCTCTCTAGTGGGTGGTTTGCCCACTGCTTGGTCCTGGGTAGTGCAAAGCCACAGTCTCTCAAGTGGATGCCTTCTTCCACTGGTTCTGGAGGGGGTCTTGTGCCCAGTGTTCATCATTCTCCCAAGGATGGGGTGAGTGGATGCCTTTTCCACTGGTTCTGGAGGGGGCTTTGTGCCCAGTGTGCTTCATCTTGCCAAGGAGGGGGTGAGTGGATGCCTTCTTCCACTGGTTCTGGAGGGGCTTTGTGCCAAGTGTGCTTCATCCTGGATGGGGCAAGGTCACAGTCTCTCATCTGGGTGTCACACCGACAGGTGTTGCAGGGGCCAGGATGCACTGTAGCCCATGTAGTCACTATTGCACACTGCTCGCTGGTTATGATGGCTGCTGCTGCTGGCAGGGGTGCTGCTGGTGGCAGTACAGGTGGCAGTGCTGGCCGAGGTGCAGGTAGTGGTGCTGGCAGCAGAGCAGGTAGCGGTGCTGGCCGCGGTGGTGGAAGGCTCCATCCCTTCACATGCAGCCTCGAACGGCAGCCCACTGGGGCTGCTGCTGCTAGCAGTGGTGCTGCTGGTGGCGTGGCAGGTGGTGGTGCTGGCCACGGTGCAAGTAGCGGTGCTGGCGCAGTGCAGGTAGCGGTGGTGGCTGCGGTAGTGGTAGGCTCCAAGCCTTCACCTGCAGCCTCGGATGGCTGAAGTGCCATGGCTGGTGTTGTGTGCCACTTCCTGCCCTTGGCAGATGGTGGTGCCTCCTTGCTTCTGCCAGCTGGTGTTTTTTTCTTGCCCTTGCTGGATGGTGGTGCCTCCTTCCCCTTGCTGGTTGGTGGTGCCTCCTTCCCCTTGCTGGCTGGTGGTGCCTCCTTCCCCTTGCTGGCTGGTGTTCCCTTCTTCCCCTTGCTAGGTGGCGGACCCTTCTTGGCCTTGGCAGGTGGTGCTGGCACACTGGCTGTGCTGATGGGTGCCTCCTTGGAGCCTCTCACACCCGCAGTAGCTGCAGACACCACAGTGGCCGTGGACTGGGTGGTTGAGGTGCTGGGATGGGTTCTGGACACCCTTACCCAAAGTGAAAGGTGGAGGGGTAGGGAAAAGGTCAATGTTGGCGAGGAAAAGCTTCTTAGGGACACGGGCGGAAAGAGGGTGAAGGTTTGGGAGTGGAGGAAGAGGGAGTAGTTGTAGGAGGTGTCAGTCTGCTGTATTTGGGTGCAAGTGCATGGGCTGGATGCTGTTGTGAGGTGGATGGCTGTTGGGTGTCTGCGTGCTTACGTTTGTGTACTTTGGGAGGAGGGGTCACAGACACAGTGGGAGAGGACACAGGGGACATGTGCATGGATGTGGGGGTAGTGAGTGCCAGTGAGGGGCGTGTAGTGATAGGCGTGCTGGTGATGGAGGTAGTGGATGAGGATGTAGTGTATGCAGGTTTGAGTGGAGATGCTACTGGGAGGGAGGTGGATGACAAGGAGGAGGGGTACATAGTGGAGGCAATGGATGTTGGTGTATCTGCATGTGGATGGTGCTTGTGTGATTGCTTGTGAGATGAAGTGTGGTGCTTGTGTTTGCCTGAGCCTCTTCTGTGGGTTTATTTGGGTAAATGCTGGTCTGAAGGTGTGCTTGGGATAGGCTGAGGTTGAGGGGATTGGAACTGCATAGAGGAAGTTGGAGGGGGGAGGCTGGAGACAGGGACAATGGCTGCCATCAGTGAGTTGGCCAGAGCCTAAAACGCTCTATGTTGTGCCGCCACGCCAGAATGAATGCCCTCCAGGTATGCATTTGTTTGTTGCAAATGCCCTGTTAGAACCTGGATGGCAGTCAGTATGGCTGACTGCCCAACAGAGCGGGATCTCAGGAGGTCAATAGCCTCCTCACTGAGTGCAGCAGAGCTGATTGTTGCAGGGCCTGAGGTGCCGGGGCGAAGAAGATGCCCAACCTCCTGGGTGAGCGGGCACAGGAAACATGCTGATGGGCTACTGGGAGGGCGGTGCTTGTACGGGGGTGGCGTTTGTACCTGTAGTTGGGGTGGGCAGAGATGTGTCACCACCAGGGATCTTCCATCGGAGGAGGAGTCGCTGTCTGTACTGTCCCCTCCTGTCTCCATCATGGATTCTCTTCTCACCCTCCGTCCCACTGGTGCCCTCACTATCAGTGGATTCGGCCTCTAGGCCCATGTGGGATGCGCCTCCCTCAATCACCGGTGCCTCTGCACCTCCGCCAGATGATGCTAATGCACACAAGAACAGGGTGACAAAACAAAAAGGGGGGGATAGACAGAGGATACACTTGGTCAATGCCAGCAACAACACTACCGTTGGCGTACACAACTCACAGGGAGCAGCCCTATGTACTAGGCCATGCACTACAAGTTACAATGCTAGTCACCAGCTCATGGGGTACAATGCCTAACGCCATTAGCTGCACACCTGAAACCCACAGGACCCTGCCCAGTAGTAGATGCCCACCAACATTATTGTGGTTGGCGTGCATCTGTGCTTGCCCATCATGGAACCTACCCTGCCATGTTCCCCCTGGCCTAGGGGCACCCACAGCCCACATCCCCCACCCAGGTAACACCTTAACGAGCGCAAAGTGAAAAATCTGAATCTGTACTCACCCCCTTGTGGTTGCTGTGATGCTTTCAAGCGCCCATCCAACTTCCAGATAGGCCACCCCCGGGATGCGGAACATCAGGGGGGTCAGGGTATGATGGGCACCCCTTCCTCATTGTGAGGCGAGCCCCAGCTGTGCCTCCGCCGTCTTCATTATCCAGCAGAACAGGTCCTCCCACCGTTTGCGGCAGTGGGTGCTCCGTCTGTCAAAGACCCCCAGGGTCTGCACCTCCTTGGCGATGGCACGCCAAATATCCTTTTTCTGATGGCCACTGACCTGCAGGAAAACTACAGCAGAAAAGGGATTAATCATACCGTCCGGACTGTCATAGTCATGGCCCACCATATCTCTCCCATCCCCTCACAAACAGACATTGACCACCATTAATGCAGCACTCTGCCCAGGACCCCTCTGCCCCCCCACATGAGGCTTACACACAGCACTCCATACAATCATGCCCCACGCATCATGCTCACAGTGTACTCACCTGTTGGTCTGGAGGACCATAAAGTAAAGGGTACTGGGGTAGGACCCCATCCATCAGTCTCTCCAACTCCTCGGAAGTGAAGGCAGGGGCCCTTTCCCCAGACACTCGAGCCATGGTCACTTCCAGACACAGGTTACAGCAGCACCTGCAGTGTAGGTCCTCTCCTGTTGAAGGTGAGGTAGCAAGTGAGTGAAAAGATAGAAAATAGTGGTTACGTCCGCGGCGGTGCGTACTGTCACCGCTGGCGTACATTGCCATTGGCTCCTGGAACCCATAGGCCTCAATGATAACCAATGCGGTGTTGCAGGGCGGTCATCGACCGCCGACACCAACGACGCACAACACCAGTGGAATTAACTCATTTCCACTTGTCCATCCTCACAGGTCAGGCAGCTGCCATTTCAGGGAGGGGCACAGGCCATGGCACCTAACTTTGGGGGTCATTCCAACCCTGGCGGTCGGTGTTAAAGCGGCGGCCAACCCGCCAACAGGCAGGCGGTGTAAAAAATGGAATTCTGACCCTGGCGGAAACCGCCAACAGAGACCGCCACTTTAACACTCCGACCGCCACGGCGGGACAAACAAACAACGCGGCGGTCACCGCCAACAGACAGGCAGGAGACAATGTACAGCCCACCCTATCACAACCCACCAATCCGCCACCTTTTCCGGGGCGGTAGCCCCGCCGATAAAAACACGGCAGAAACAGACATTACGAACGGAAAACGCTCACCTCTACACACTCTACGAGGAATCTGGACAGCATGGAACCCGAACTACACATCCTACCAGCTATTGTCTCCCTGCTCCTCTACCAGGAGCACGAACGCCGGCGCAGAAGACAACGGTGAGTACTGCACCTACGACACAGGGGAGGGGGCAGGCAAAAAATTACGGGGACACACATACGCGACACACCCACCCTCCCCCTCACCCACAACTACATACACATCAATGCAGAGCAACAACTCAGAGGGACCCCCCCAAACCCCCCGGAAGAATGCAAAGACAAAAAAAAATGATCATGAACTTTGAAGTATATTGTACGGCTAAGTAAAAAATATATCAAACATCTATAACTATATATACATATGTAAATTGTCCAGTCCAAATTGGGTATCAGCCATTGTTCGTGGGCCAATGGGCATAAACACATGGGCAAAGCCCACACAGGATACCCGGCTCCAATGGAGAGAACACTGCAGGGGCATCAGATAGCAAAACTACCGGCACCTCAGGGGGAAGGGAAGGGGGGGCACCTCTGCCAGATGAGTCCACGACGCCAGATCCACGAGGGGCCTCCATGGCCACTGTTCAATCCTGGGGAGTGCAAAGCCACAGTCTCACAAGTCACTACAGTGGGTGGATTGCCCACTGTGCCATCCTGGGGAGTGCAAAGCCACAGTCTCACAAGTCTCTACAGTGGGTGGGTTGCCCACTGTGCCATCCTGGGGAGTGCAAAGCCACAGTCTCACAAGTCTCTACAGTGGGTGGATTGCCCACTGTGCCATCCTGGGGAGTGCAAAGCCACAGTCTCACAAGTGGATTACTGACTCCACTGGTTCTGGAGGAGGCATGGTGCCCAGAGTGCTTCGTGCAGCCCTGCCCGACACAGATGCGGGCCTGCCCCTTCTGCCAATGGGCCAGCAGTGCTTGAGACGGCGGTGCCCAGCGGAGCGGTGCTTGAGACGGCGGTGCCCAGCGGAGCGGTGCTTGAGATGAAGGGCCCAGGGGAGCGGTGCTTGAGATGAAGGGCCCAGCGGAGCGGTGCTTGAGATGAAGGGCCCAGCGGAGCAGTGCTTGAGATGAAGGGCCCAGCGGAGCAGTGCTTGAGATGAAGGGCCCAGCGGAGCGGTGCAGAGAGGGCGGTGCCCAGTGGAGCGGTGCTTGAGATGAAGGGCCCAGCGGAGGGGTGCTTGAGATGAAGGGCCCAGCGGAGCAGTGCTTGAGATGAAGGGCCCAGCGGAGCAGTGCTTGAGATGAAGGGCCCAGCGGAGCGGTGCAGAGACGGCGGTGCCCAGCGGAGCAGTGCTTGAGATGAAGGGCCCAGCAGAGCGGTGCTTGAGATGAAGGGCCCAGCGGAGCGGTGCTTGAGATGAAGGGCCCAGCGGAGCGATGCTTGAGATGAAGGGCCCAGCGGAGCGGTACTTGAGATGAAGGGCCCAGCGGAGCGGTGCTTGAGATGAAGGGCCCAGCGGAGCAGTGCTTGAGATGAAGGGCCCAGCGGAGCAGTGCTTGAGATGAAGGGCCCAGCGGAGCGGTGCAGAGACGGCGGTGCCCAGTGGAGCGGTGCTTGAGATGAAGGGCCCAGCGGAGCGGTGCTTGAGATGAAGGGCCCAGCAGAGCGGTGCTTGAGATGAAGGGCCCAGCGGAGCGGTGCTTGAGATGAAGGGCCCAGCGGAGCAGTGCTTGAGATGAAGGGCCCAGCGAAGCAGTGCTTGAGATGAAGGGCCCAGCGGAGCGGTGCAGAGACGGCGGTGCCCAGCGGAGCGGTGCTTGAGATGAAGGGCCCAGCGGAGCGGTGCTTGAGATGAAGGGCCCAGCGGAGCGGTGCTTGAGATTAAGGGCCCAGCGGATCGGTGCATTAGATGAAGGGCCCAGTGGAGCGGTGCTTGAGATGAAGGGCCCAGCGGAGCGGTGCTTGAGATGAAGGGCCCAGCGGAGCAGTGCTTGAGATGAAGGGCCCAGCGGAGCGGTGCAGAGACGGCGGTGCCCAGCGGAGCAGTGCTTGAGATGAAGGGCCCAGCGGTGCGGTGCTTGAGATGAAGGGCCCAGCGGAGCGGTGCTTGAGATGAAGGGCCCAGCGGAGCAGTGCTTGAGATGAAGGGCCCAGCGGAGCGGTGCTTGAGATGAAGGGCCCAGCGAAGCGGTGCTTGAGATGAAGGGCCCAGCGGAGCGGTGCTTGAGATGAAGGGCCCAGCGGAGCGGTGCTGGAGATGAAGGGCCCAGCAGAGCGGTGCAGAGACGGCGGTGCCCAGCGGAGCAGTGCTTGAGTTGAAGGGCCCTGTTCAGCGGTTCTTGAGATGGCGGTGCCCTGTTCAGCGGTTCTTGAGATGGCGGTGCCCTGTTCAGCGGTTCTTGACTTGAAGGGCCCTGTTCAGCGGTACTTGATTCGAAGGGCCCTGTTCAGCGGTTCTTAACTTGAAGGGTCCTGTTCAGCGGTGCTTGAGATGGCGGTGCCCTGTTTAGCGGTTCTTGAGATGGCGGTGCCCTGTTCAGCGGTTCTTGACTTGAAGGGCCCTTGAAGCTGGGCTGTGGCTGGCGGGGCCCTCCTGTGCAGCTGGGCTGTGGCTGGCGGTGCCCTCCTGGGCAGCTGGGCTGTGGCTGGCGGGGCCCTCCTGTGCAGCTGGGCTGTGGCTGGACTTGTGGGGCTGCTGCCCTTGCCACCCTTCCCTGCTCGTCTGTGGCCCTTTCCTCCCTTTGCCAGTGTGCCAGTTGGCACCCCACTCCCAGACGGTGCCAGGGTAGTGCTTTTGGAGCCTGCTGTCTTTGGCCTTTCGCGCCGGGCACTGGCTTTCTTGGCTTTTTTTGCAGGGGGTGGGCTGGCCGTATCTTTACTCCTAGCCGCAGTAGCTGGGCTTGAAGGTGGTGGACTCCAAAATCCTTGGACTATTGTCTTTGTAGGTCCAGGTTTTGTGGTGGCTGAGGTGCTGATTGGAGCCTTATGAGATGGAGGGGGTGGGTCAGTTGATGGAAAGAGGTCAAGGTTGGAAAGGAAAAGCAATTTAGTAAGACAGGGACGGGTAGCTGTAGTGGGTATGGGAGTGGAGGAAGAGGATGTGGTTGTAGGAGAGTGAAGTCTGGTGTCTTTGGGTGCAGGTGCTTGTGCAGGAGGCTGTCGTGAGGTGGATGGCTGTTGGGTGGGTGGCTGCCTGCGTTTGTGTGGTTTGGAAGAGGGGTGACAGACACACTGGGAGAGGACACAGGGGACGTGTAAATGGTAGTGGGGGTGGTGACTGCACGTGTGCGGAGTGTTCTGGTGGGTGTGCTGGTGATGGACGTAGTGGCTGAAGATGTTGTGCATGCAAGTGTGAGTGAAGACGTCACAGGGAGGGGATGAGGGAGACGAGGAGGAGGTGGACACAGAGGAGGCAGTGGCTGTTGGCATGTCTGCATGTGGATGTTGCTTGTGTGAATGCTTGTGTGATGTGTGGTGCTTATGTCTGGATGAGCTTCCCTTCGGTGTTGAGGTGTGTGCAGGCTGGTCTGTAGGTGTGTCTGGGATAGGCAGAGGTACAGGGGAGTGGGACTGGGTTGAGGAAGTTGGAGGAGGGAGGCAGGAGACAGGGACAATGGATGCCGTCAGTGCTTT
Source organism: Pleurodeles waltl (assembly GCF_031143425.1). NCBI lineage: Eukaryota > Metazoa > Chordata > Amphibia > Caudata > Salamandridae > Pleurodeles > Pleurodeles waltl. Next base: position 934,970,921 of record NC_090447.1, read on the forward strand.
GGCCACAGCGTTGAACGATCGCTGATGGGCAGCCTGACCCGAATGAATGCCCTCCAGGTATGCATTACTCCGGTGCACCTCCCTTTCTACACCCTGGATGGCATTCAAAAGGGTAGACTGCCCAACAATGAGCGTCCTCAGGAGGTCAATGACCTCCTCACTGAGGGCAGCAGGGGTAACTGGGGCAGGGCCTGAGGTGCCTGGGGCGAAGGAAATGCCCACCTTCCTGGGTGAGCGGGCACGGGGCGAAGGCTGAGGGGCTGCTGGGAGGGCGGAGCTGGTGCACTGTACCTGGAGTTGCGGTGGGCACGGATGTTGCCACCCCCACAAGGGAGCTCCCTACCGAGGACGTGTCTGTGTCGCTGGTGTCACCACGTGTCCCCGCTGTGGAGCTCCCCTCGCCCTCCGTCTCACTGGTGAAATCAGAGTCAGTTGCTTGGCCCTCCATGGCCATGTGAGATGCAGCTCCCTCATGCTCCGATGCCACTTCTCCTCTGCCTGATGATGCTAATGCACACATGAACAGGAAGACCACAAAAAAACGGGGGGGGGGGTGGAGAAACAAAGACATGTTGAGTGCATGCATTGGCGACACCGTTGGCGGAGAGGACAGACACAGAAGCCCCCTGCACTACGCCGCGCACTTGGGGTACACTACTCAATCTGTGGGACATGGCCTACAAGCCTATGGATGACAACTCCACACATAGGTGACAGAGGGCCATGATTAGCTGTACTAGGCAACCTACAGAGGTGGGGGGCGGGGGTACAGGGCCATGCCTAACGGAGGGGCATAGCCTACAGAAAACGCCCTGGCCTATGGATACCCACAGCCCTCCTCCCCCACCCAGACACCTCCAATGTGCGCAAAATCCGCAGAATGTGCTTGTACTCACCCCCTTGTGTCTGCTGTGATGTCCTCACGCGCCCATCCAAATCGGGGTAGGCCACCGCCAGGATCCGGGACATCAAGGGGGTCAAAGCACGACTGGCACCCCTCCTACGTTGGGAGGCCATCCCCAGCAGAGCCTCCGCGGTCTTCCTGCTCCCGCGGCGGATGTCCTCCCACCTCTTCCGGCAGTGGGTGCCCCATCTGTTGTGGACCCCAAGGGTCCGGACGTCCTTGGCGATGGCACGCCAAATGTCGATTTTCTGATGGGCGCTGACCTATGTGTCATGTGCAGGGGGGGAAAATGAAACAAACATCACCTTCTGCATGCTCGATGTGAGTGGCCCCCCATCCCCACCCTTGCCATGTGGCACATGCTCTCATCTTTCGTTTGATGCATGCCTCATTCGCTCCCCTCCCCACCATCTTTCATTCACCCCACTCAACCCAGGCATTGGCCACAAAGCATGGTCACAGTGTACTTACCTGTTGGTCAGGAGGACCGTGGAGTAGCGCATACTGGGGGAGGACCCCATCCACAAGCTTCTCCAATTCTTCAGAAGTGAAGGCAGGGGCCCTTTCCCCAGTCGCAGCAGCCATTGTCTCTTCCAGACCTAGGTCACAGCAGCACTTGCAGTATAGGTCCTCTCCTGTGGATGATCAGGTATCGAGTGATTAAGCAGATAGAAAATGGCGGTCACTCCCGCGGCGGTGCGTACCGCGGCGGTGTGTACCGCGACCGCCGGCGCACATCCTCATTGGCTCCTGAAACCCATAGGGTTCAATGTTAACCAATGCGGCTTTGCGCCGCGGTCTTCAACCGCCTACCGCCACGGTGTGCCACGCCAGCGCATTGACCTCACATCCCACTGTCGCACTTCACAGGTCAGGCAGCCGCCATTTCAAGGGCCCCCATATCTTAATTTCTACTGCGTCACACATACCTAGGCCTTGCATCAACACTCATACAAGCCATTCAATGCATTGAGAATCGTGTACTGTGCAAGCTGTGGGAACGTACCTGTGGGTTGATTGACTCTGTGCTCCATGTTGTCCTTCCTATGCACCGTCCGCTGGGACTTGCGAGGAGATGGAGGAATCTTCCCGTGTACAGACCGCTGGTGGACCTGTCGACAATGGAAGAAAGACATGTCATACTGACATACAGGCTTGACAGAGCCACTATACAGGAACTGTGTGCCCAGCTGGAGCCAGACCTGATGTCACCCATCCGCCAACCCACAGGGATCCCCCGTCTAGTGCAGGTGCTGTCAGTACTCCATTTTTTGGCAAGTGGGTCATTTCAAACAACAGTGGCCATTTCATCAGAGATGTCTCAGCCTATGTTTTCCAAGGTGTTGTCCAGAGTGTTGTCTGCCCTGCTCAAACACATGCGGAGCTACATCGTTTTCCCTGAGGTGGGGGATTTGCCTACAGTGAAGGGTGACTTCTATGCCCTTGGACATATCCCCAACATCATAGGTGCCATTGATGGGACCCATGTGGCTTTGGTACCCCCCAGAGAAAGTGAACAGGTGTACAGGAACAGGAAAAGTTATCATTCCATGAATGTCCAGGTGGTCTGTTTGGCTGACCAGTACATCTCCCATGTAAATGCCAAGTTCCCTGGGTCAGTGCATAATGCGTACATCATGCGAAATAGCAGCATCCCTTACATGATGGAACTACTTCAGAGACACCGTGTGTGGCTAATTGGTGACTCTGGTTACCCCAACCTGTCCTGGCTACTGACCCCAGTGAGGAATCCCAGGACAAGGGCAGAGGAACGGTACAATGAGGCCCATGGGCGTACTAGGAGGGTGATCGAGCGGACCTTCGGCCTCCTGAAGGCCAGGTTTAGGTGCCTCCATATGACAGGTGGATCCCTAATGTACTCACCAAAGAAGGTGTGCCATATCATCGTGGCCTGCTGTATGCTTCACAACCTGGCTTTGCGACGCCAGGTGCCTTTCCTGCAGGAGGATGGTCCAGATGGTGGTGTTGTATCAGCTGTGGAGCCTGCGGAGAGTGAAGAGGAGGAAGACGAAGAGGACGACACAGACAACAGGGACACAGTGATACAGCAGTATTTTCAATGACATACAGGTAAGAATCAACATCGGCATTTTACATTTACTTAAAGTCTCCTGCCTCTCTACTGTCTGAGTTTCCCCCCAGTGTATGTTAACTGAGTTGTGACTTTCCCTTCCAATTTCAGAGATGTGGGCCCCACTCCGTGACCTCTACTTTGTTTCCCCATGGACTACAGCTGTGTGACAGTGGTATGTTGTCATCACAATGTAACTGGACATTTTGGCACGGTTCTGTGTAATACATTTGTTCAAAAATACAGGCAGACTCCAGATTATTTTTGTGCAATAAGTGTGTTTATTAAAGTGCTCAATTTTGGGTAATGGTTGCAATTCAGTGATGGGTGATGGTGGAGGAATGTCCATGGCAGAGTCCAGATTTTCAGTCTCACAGGTGCATTGTCCATATGCCTGTGGAAGGTGGAGCAGGGGCAGTTTAAGGTTGGACAGGGTGACAGTGTGGGACAGTGGGATGACAATTAGAGGGTATCCTTTCCTGGCGGGGGTCTTGGCATCCTACTCTGTCTTCTTCCGAGATCTCAGGCACTGCTTGCGGGGTGGTTCTCCTTCTGCAGGGGGTGGGGTTCTGGTGGCCTGTTGTTCTTGTGTCGGGGCCTCCTGTCCACTAGCGCCGGCGGAGGTGGTAGCCTGTTCTTGGTCCATGCTAGTGACAGGGGCCCTTTGTGGTGCCACATGGTCCCGCAATGTGCTGACAATCTGATTGAGAGCCACAACGATGGTGCCCATTGCGGAACTGATGTTTCTGAGTTCTTCCCTGAACCCCATGAACTGTTCCTCCTGCAGTACCTGGATCTCCTGGAACCTGGCCAGGACCGTCGCCATCGTCTCCTGGGAGCGGTGGTATGCTCCCATGATGGAGGATAGGGCCTCGTGGAGAGTGGGTTCCCTGGTCCTGTCCCCCCCCTGTCGCACAGTAGCCCTCCCAGTTCCCCTGTTTCCCTGGGCCTCTGTCCCCTGGACCGTGTGCCCACTACCACTGCCCCCAGGTCCCTGTTGTTGTTGGGGTGGAGGGTTAACTTGGGTGCCCTGTAGTGGTGGACACACCGCTGATTGACGTGTCCTGGAGACAGAGGCATGGGCCCGCTGGGTGGGTGCTGTGCTGGTGTTCCCAGAGGGGGGTAGGTCTGCTGTGGCCTGTGGCTGTCTGAGGGGAACCAACTGTCCCGAGGTCCCGATGGGCCGGGCTGGTCATCTGGGTCCAGGGAGACAGAGCTTTAATCATCACTGTGGGCCTCTTCTGGGGGTGGAATGGACATTTCTGGTCCCTCCTGGGCGGTGTTGTGGTGTTCCGGTCCTGCAGGGGTATAAGAGTATGTTTATTGCTTCTGTGTGCCATAGGGTGCAATGGGTGAGTGCCCGTGTACCCCAGTGCTGGCATTCCCTTGTGGGGGCTGTTGTGACGGTGGTTTGGGGGGGATGGGTATGTGCAGTGGGCATGCTTAGGTGATGGGTGTCCATGGTTTGTGGTCGCATGCAGGGCTTGGTGTTGGGATGGGTGGGTTGTGATGGTGAGACATTAGCAAGGATGATGTGTGATGGGGGTGGGGGGGAAGGTGGGGGTATGATTTGGCATGCCGGTGGGTGGGGGGGATGAAGTAGTTGTGATTAGACTTACCAGAGTCCATTCCTCCGCCTACTCCTGCGAGGCCCTCAGGAGGCAGGATCTCCAAGACCTGTTCCTCCCATGTTGTAAATTCAGGGGGTTGAGGTGGGGGTCCGCCGCCAGTCTTCTGCACCGCGATGTTGTGTCTGGATACCACGGAACGCACCTTCCCCCGTAGGTCGTTCCACAGCTTCCTGATGTCGTCCCGATTTCATGGATGCTGACCCACAGTGTTGACCCTGTCCACTATTCTTTGCCATAGCTCCATCTTCCTGGCAATGGTGGTGTGCTGCACCTGTGCCCCGAAGAGCTGGGGCTCTACCCGAACTATTTCCTCCACCATGACCCTGAGTTCAGCGTCTGAAAACCTGGGGTGTCTTTGGGGTGCCATGGGGTGGTGTGGATGAGGTGTGGGGTGGCGTTTGTGGTGATGAGTGTGGTGGTGTGTGGTGTTTTGTGCATGGATGTTGTGTGAGTGATAGTGTCAGGTGTGTGTGTTTAAAAATGACCAATGTGGCAGTGTTTTGGAGCTGTGTGTGTATTTTGACCGCGGCGGTGTGTACCGCCAATGGAATACCGCGGTTGAAAGACCGCCGCGTCGATCGGAATGGAATGGGCGTATTTCTGTTGGCGTGACGATGGAGGTTTGGTCATCGCCAGTTTTTCGCTGGCCGTTGGTGTGGCGGACTTTTGTGGATGTCGGGTTTTTGGCGGTTTGCCTGTTGCGGGTCAGAATGACCGTGGCGGTTTCCCACGGCCGCGGCAGTGTTATGGCGGTCTTCTGACCGGCGGTAAGCGCCTTTTACCGCCGAGGTCAGAATGACCCCCTATATCACAGCAGACATAAGCACATCAACTGACTTACAAGTTCACATGCTGTTTCTGTAGAACAAAAATTGCACATTAATCTGAGTACATGTTTGAATATGACATTCTGCTTACCGTTTTTCACTCTAGAGTTCAACCACTGAGGATGAATAGAAGATGGAGACATCCCCCGTGTACAGACCCCTGGTGGACCTGTCGACAATGGAGGACAGGCACATTATCCTAACCTACAGACTTGATAGGGCCACAATCCAAGAGCTGTGTGCCCAATTGGAGCCAGACCTGATTTCAACAATCCCCTGCCCCACAGGTATCCCCCCTTTAGTGCAGCTCCTGTGAGTGCTCCATTTCTTGGCAAGCGGTTCCTTCTAAGCGACAGTGGCCATGGCATTAGGGATGTCACAGCCTATGTTCTCAAACGTGCTGACCAGGGTGTTGTCTGCCCTGCTGAAACACATGCGCAGCTATATCGTGGAGGATTTGGCCACAGTGAAGGCTGACTTCTATGCACTGGGAGATATCACCAACATCATTGGTGCTAGTGATGGTACGCATATCGCCTTTGTCCCCCCCCCCCCGGAGAAATGAACAGGTGTTCAGAAATCAGAAGAGCTTTCACTCTCTGAATGTGCAGATGGTGTGTTTGGCGGACCAGTACATCTCCCATGTCAATGCAAATTATCATGGCTCTGTGCATGATGCCTTTCTCTTGAGGAATAGCAGCATCCTATATGTGATGGCTCAACACCAGAGGCACCGGGTGTGTCTAATAGGTGAGCCCATGGTCCCCACCCAGTTGATGTAGGGTGTGTGGTTGTCCCTAAGGGTGAGTGTGTGGCTAACAGGTATCCCTCAATATTTACAGGTGACTCTGGTCTCCCAACCTCTCATGGCTACTGACCCTAGTGAGGAATGCCAGGACAAGGGCAGAGAAACGTTACAATGAGGCACATGGGTGAACAAGGAAGATAATTGAGCACACTTTTCACCTCCTGAAGGCCAGAATCTGGTGCCTCCATCTGACAGATGGATCTCTGTACTACTCACCCATGAAGGTGTGCCAGATCATCGTTGCATGTTGCACAAACTGGCCTTGAGACGCCAGGTGCCTTTTCTGCAGGAGGATGAGCCTGGGATGGTTGTGTGGCAGCAGTTGAGCCTGTGTACAGTGACGAAGAGGAGGCAGAGGAAGAGGATGTGGACAACAGAACTACAATAATCCAACAGTACTTCCAGTGACACACAGGTAAGACACTGTAACTTCACCTTCCATTGCAGTTTTGTGTTGGACATTGTACATGGCAGCCTGATTTCCTTATTTCTATGGACACTTACTGTACCCTTTGGCATCTCTATTTTCAGATATATGTGCCACATTCTGGCTCCTGGTGTGTTTACTGCTGCCCACTACAGGTAATACCTATCTAAATATAACTGTACATTTGAATTGCAATGTTTACAGCTTGTTTACGAAATACATATTTCAATCATTTGACAGACTCCATACTTGTGTTTGCTCCAAGGGTGTTTATTTCTGTGATAATATGGGTAGGGGGTATTGCAATGGGCTGGGTTGGTGGTGGAGAAATGTCAAGGATAGAGTCCAGTCTATTGGTATCACAGGTGCATTGTCCAAGGGGGCATAGGAAGTGGAGCAAAGTCAATTCAAGGTGGACAGGTTGAGAGAGTGGGACACAAGGGTGACAATCAGGTGAGTCCTATTTCCTGGTGGGGCCCTGGCAATGTTCTCTGACTTCTGCCTGGATTGCAGAGACCTTTTGCATGGTGGTTCCCCTTCTGCAGGGGGTGGGGTGCTGGTGGCCTGTTGTTCCAGTTGCAGGTCCTCCTGTCTACTAGCATCAGCAGAGGTGGAGGGTTGTTCTTCGTTGTGGCTAGTGTCAGGGGCCCGTTGGTATGCCACTGCCTCCCTCATGGTGTTGGCCATGTCTGCCAGCACCCCTGCAATGGTGACCAGGGTGGTGTGGATGTCTTTCAGGTCCTCCCTGATCCCCATGTACTGTCCCTCCTGCAGCCACTGAGTCTCCTGCAACTTGGCCAGTATCTGGTCCATGGTCTCCTGGGAATGGTGGTATGCTCCCAAGATCCCTGCAAGTGCCTCATGGAGAGTTGATTCCCTAGGCCTGTCTTCTCCCTGTCACACAGCAGTCCTCCCAGCTTCCCTGTTGTCCTGTGCCCCTGTCCCCTGAACCATGTGCCACTGCCACTGACCCCAGGTCCCTAATCGTCCTGTGTTTGTGGGGTTGCCTGGGGTCCTTGTAGTGGTGGACACACTGCTGATTGACATGTCCTGGGGACAGAGGGATGGGCCCGCTAGATCAGTGCTGTGTTGGTGTTTCCTGAGGGGTAGTTTGGGACTGTGGCTGGGTCACCGACTGTCCAGAGGTCCCTGATGGGCCAGGTTGGTCATCCTGATCCAGGTGCAGAGCTGCTGTCATCACTGTGGGCCTCTTCTGGGGAGGGGGACTGGATGTTTCTGGCACCTCCTCTCCGGTGACGTTGTGTGGGGGTCCTGTGGGGATGTAAATGCAGTGTTAATGTTTCTGCGTGTGACATCTTCTGCATGGGTATGTGTCCCTCCATGGTTGTTAAAGCCAAGGCAGCTTTGGCTTGTGTGAGTTGTGATTTGGTTGGCTTAGTGATTGTCACTAGTGTGCATGCTGTGGTGATGAGTGTCCATGCAGGTCTGCATGGGGGTCCATGCATTGGTGTTTCATGCAGGGCTTGGTATTGGTATGGGTGGGTTGTGATGGTGGGGTATATGTGAAGGGGTTGAGGTTAGGGGTAGGAGTTTGTGATGGTATGCAGTTAGGGGGGGATAAAGTAGTAAAGATTTGACTGACCAGAGTCCAGTCCTCCTGCTACTCCTGCCAGGCCCTCAGGATGAATGATCACCAAGACTTGCTCCTCCCATGTTGTTAGTTGTGGTGGAGGAGGTGGGGGTCCACCGCCAGTCCTCTGTATAGCTATCTGGTGTCTTTCTACCACAGAACGCACCTTCCCCCCAGGTCGTTCCACCTCTTCCTGATATCATCCCTTGTTCTGGGGTGCTGTCCCACGGCCTTGTCCCTGTCCATGACTCTCCACCATAGCTCCATCTTCCTAGCAATGGACATCTGCTGCACCTGTGATCTGAATAGCTGTGGCTCTATCGAGATGATTTCCTCCACCATGACCCTTAACTCCTCCTCAGAGAACCTGGGGTGTTGTTGTGGTGCCATGGGTGTAGTGTGTGTGGTGTGTGTGAGGGTGTGTGGGGTGATGTGTTGGGGTGTGAGCTGTGAGGTGCGTGGATGGTGTATAAGTGATGGTGTTTTGTGGCTCAGATTCAGTGGGTGCTCCTGACTTGTCTCTCTCTCAGTTGTCAAATTCTTTGGGTTGTAAAGGGTTGTGGGTAGTGTGGATGTGTGTTTTATAGTGTTGTGGGTGTGGTGTGTGTATGTATGTCAGGTGTGTGTAGTTTGAATTGCCCAATTTTTGTTAGTGTGTGTGTATTTTGAGCGCAGCGGTCTGTACCGCCAAAGGTTTACCACGGTTGAATGACCGCCACGGTGATTCGTGGGTCATGATGCTGTGGGCGTATTTCTGCTGGCATAACGGTGTGGGTTTTGGTACTGACAGTTTGTCACTGACCTTTGGGCTGGCGGACTTATGTGTGTGCCTGTATAGTGTCGGATTTCTATGTGTGGGTCATAATACCCATAGTGGTATACTGTCGCAGTCGCAGTATGTTGGGCGGCAGTCAGCATGGCGGTAAGCGGCACTTACCGCCAATGTCATAATGAGGGCCTTAATATTGTCATTTCAAGTAGGTTTCAGGTGCGGCCAGAATACTGTAGATCAACTTTTCAGGATGAATTTAATCTGCTTCAAATATGTTTGCCTAAAAAAGTCCCCACTGTACTTGGTATTAGTTGATCTCCAAACAGCTTTTGACAACGTTGAGTGCTCCACACTACGGCAAATTATGATGGAAATGAGAGTTCCAGAAAATCGTGTAGTTAATAATCTCACTGCACTCTGGCAATACCACCAGGAGTGAATATACATTAGAAATTCCAATCAAACGAGGCATTAAACTAGGTTGTGACCTTGCATTGACCCTCTTTAATTGTTGCATAAATTAAGTTGTTAAGGTCTTAAGGACCTAAGCCTAGAAATGCCCAAACTATATAATAGGAGCATACCAATATGGCGCTTTGCAGATGATGTGGTGTTATTGGCCAGAACACAGATATCGATACATCACTTACTGAAAGGTTTTAAGTCTTCTGTGCTACTAGAAAAATGGCAATCAACATTGGAAAAACAAAATGTATGATACTTAATCAGAAGCAGAAGCTGTGAGCCACTTTTAATGTCAATAACAGGCCTTTGGACCAGGTCACTAGTTATGACTATTTGGGCTGCCATGTGGACATAAAACTTACTTGGCCCCCTCAGTTATATAAAAGCAACATATCCTTGGCCCAGCAAGCTTGTGCGCTGTTAAGATTTGCAAAATCTAGCGGCATCCATTCTGTGAGGTCAGTACTGTTGGCTTAAAAAATGAAAGCAAGGGCAGCAACGCTATATAGAACTGAGATATGGGGATTTAAGAAGACTCCAGCATTACAAATAACAGAAAATAAGTTTGTAAGATGATTGTTACATCTAGGCTGTGGTACTCCATAAAATGGATCTGTACATAGAAAAAATTTAATATTACATCTCATTGGCACCGATAAAATATTGGTTCTGCATCTGGTCCAAGGAAGACCTGGTTCCACACAGAGCAATGCTAGCCGACTTTAAGAAGTTACACAATGTCCCCAAGTTGCCATGGTTTGTGCATGTGTCAAATGCTTTAGTTGCCATCAGCCTAGAACAATTGTGGCTCCATCCTGAACAAATCACAAAAACCAGCTAATCTTTGGGCACAAAGGCATATTGGAATTATAAAAAATGTATGATCAACGACCCTCTGCTAAAACGTTATCTATCATTCTGTCAAGAGTATGACCCGACCATCTTCATCAATAGAATCTACCCAGCAGAAAAAAAGATATCTCTACATAAAATTTTGCATGGGTATATTACCGGTTGCTTCAGTGACCAAGAGGTGGCTCTCAAATCCTTTGGTGAGGTCCAATTGTTGTCCTTGTGCTTTGGGTGGCCAAGAAACATTATCTTGCTTTTTCCTGTTATGCCATTTCACGCACTACCTTCATAAGCAGCACCTGTGTCTACTATTCCAAAGCATAGCGTCAGGAAATGCAATGAGGCCAAAGCCCTGTGTATGCGATCTGATGATAAAGACATTGTAATGTCTGTCTCCAAATACATTTTTAGTGCATCGTGAATAAGAACACAAGTACATCAAACAACTTTAGCGGTTACACAATGATTGACATGTCACAATGGTAACAATGTAATACGTTCCTTCTGAGCTGGAATGATCTACCAAGTCAATCACTGTGCGCAGTTGTGTTTTATCTTTGCCAGACCCACCAAATTTACCGGCAATGCTCTTGGGCTGATTAGTAATTTTGCATACTGAAAATATTTCATACTGTGCTTGCTGAGTTCTTACTATTAGCACAGCGCCCTTGATCACTTTTATTTATTTTATGTTAGTCAATGCTGGCTTAGCTTTTGTAGAAGGAAAGCTTACTAGGACCATAGATTAGTTGCATTTTGGTACATTATCTGACTGTCTATCCTCCTTCTGACTTTTTCCTTTTTAAGATCCAATATCTTATGCATTTTATGTTTGGAATATTTTTAGACTGCAGGCTTTTTTATTTTCCTAGGTATGACCCTCATATAACTACTCCAGAAAGTACTAATAATGACTTTGGCCATAAAGCCATTTCCTGAGCTACATGTTATGAAGCAAACTATCAATAAGTATGGTCGATCTAGAACTGGCTGAGGTAGGTGCATTAGGTTGTTTGTACCCTTGGAGGATTTTTTAGACACATCTCCTGGGATTATTTTCAGTGTCAGTGTCATTAGGTCATGCACTTTAAGCTTTACACTGTCTAGACTGTAGGTCATTTTATATTTATATCTTTTTGCATGATTTGCACATAATTATTTTGGAAACGTCTATCAACGATACTAGTATCAATAAACCGGTTGTGGTTTGATTTGAACTGGCTAAAAAAGAAATTGTATATCTTACTCGCTACAGACTTATTAACTAGAGGCTATTTTTATGTATTTTGACACAATTTTTTATATATTGTTGTAATTGTTGTGGTTCGTTCGGCTGAAACAATAAAGATTTAAATTACTTGGTGCAACACCAGCAATGCTGATTTATACTATTTCAAATTACAGTGGTCCATAATTTGGAAATTATTGCTAACCAACACAACATCTACTCAGATTTGTTTGTTTCCTGTCTTGCTGTGGAAGTATATGAGCATTGGAAAACACTATTGAATTGAACAGTATATGGGTGTTGGAAAATGGGTTATTGGTAAGGGCCAGTAGGTACCTACACTTTGCAATATGCCACTAACCTCCACTTAGGTCCAGTTAGGTCTCAGTAAATTAAACCCAGCTCAACCATTGGTAGCTTGGCAACGAGCGACAATGCTTAACTTAGGAGACAGAGTGTAAAGCATTCAAATATCACAAAACAGTAATTAAATAAAACACAGGAGACTGTTTAAAAATCCAAAACCAATTTATAAAAATAGATTATATTTTCATCTTTAAAATGACACAAAAACTAATAAAATCGGATAAGGGGAACCGGAGATATGCATTTTTAAATAATTATTGTTTTTTTAGCGCCTAGAAACAAAAAGCGCCAATCCTCGACTGGGGCAGAGTCAAAGTTTAAGGCCGACCGCAATGGAGCCCTGCTCTGCTACAGCTCGCGGGAGGCCTCGGTCAAAAGTTTACCTTCGGACTTAGGGCCAGATGTAGGAAAATCCAATTTTGTGACTTTCAAATTGCGAGTCTGACCGACTCGCAATTTGCAAGTCGCAAAATTGTATGCAGAATGGTGTCTCAGACACCTTCTGCGACTCGCTATGGGGTCGCAAAGACCCACCTCATCAATATTCATGAGGTGGGTCGCATTTTGCGACCCCATAGCGAGTCCCTGCACTCACAGGGATGGTGGCCTGCTGTAGTCAGCAGACCTCTATGTCTGTGACTGCTTTATAAATAAAGCAGTTTTTTATTTTCATTTTGCAGCCCGTTTTCCTTAAAGGAAAACGAGTTGTAAAATGAAAACTAAACCGAAACCATTTGGTTTCGTTTTTTTCAGAGTAGGCAGTGGTCCATAGGACCACTGCGTGCTCTGATTTTTTTTTTTTTTCGACATTCACAAAGGGGAAGGGGTCCCATGGGGACCCCTTCCCTTTTGCAAATGAGTTACCACCACTGTGACACTGGTGGTAACTGCGAGTTGGTTTGCGACCGCATTCGCGGTCACAAAGCAACTCTGAATTGTGATGCGAGTCGCAAATAGGAAGGGAACACCCCTTCCTATCTGCAAGTCACATTCCCGCGTTCGGCCGTTTGCATGCTGCAAACTGCGATTTTTGCAGTTTGCGACATGCAAACGGCTTACTACATCTGGCCCTTAGTCTCTTTTTTGAAGAGGTGAAAATCCTTGGACCGGGGTAAACCTGGATCTTGATCCGACGTCCTTGCAGCCCTCCTAGAGTACGCTGGCTGGGAGGTCCCGGTCAACTTTTTACCTTTGGATTTAGTCTCCTTTTTGGAGATTTTCTTCACCAGGACGAACCAGCAAATCAGGCCGGGTTGCGTTTGAGGCAAGCCGGCTAGAGTTGCCGCGGCGGGTGGGTCCCTCTATGCAGCTTTTTTTCAAAAGTTCTCCAAACTTCTCCAAACTTCTGGGTCTTCTCCCAGATGTTCTTTTAAGGTTCTTTTGGGGTCCAGAAGCTCTGAGGTGATCCTTGGGGGTGAGGATAACAACTCCCAGAATGCACCTGGCGCAAACTCCTTTTTGGCCACTGGACAGTGGTCAGCTGGTTGATTCTTTCAGGAGTTGGTGCAGGGGACTCTGGTTAGCAATTGTTCACCTGTAGCAAACAGGGAATCCCTCCTTGAACCAGTTAAAGCCAGGCAAAGTCCTTCTTGTGGTGAAGCCCAAGTGTGCAGCTGGTGCAGTCCTTCTGAGTGCAGGTTCCAGGTGCAGGCCAGGGGTCCAGCAGGGCAGACCTTCTTCTCCTTTGGTTCTTCCTTGTTGGAATCTGATGGGGATCTGAGGTGTGGGTGCAGGTCTGCCAGTTTTATCCTTGCTCCTGGGTGAAAAACAGGGGGGTCCTGATTCTCCAATCAGGTGCAGGGTCCTTCCCCCTGTGATGACCACTTCCTGGGAAGTGTGGCAAAAATCAATCCCAGGAGGTAACATTCTTCAAAAATCCATCATGGATGAATCTGAATTTTGGAGGTTACATCTGGCTGGGCCCACCCACTGGTGTGCCTAAAAATCATAAACACACCCCTCTCCTGCCCTCTCCTAATCTAATCAAGGGGGCACCTAGTTGTCTGGGGTTGCAGGATTTGGGGGTGTTGCTGGGGTGCTCCAAATGTCCTTCTCTGCCTTTGAAGACCAGTTTGGCAGCCCTCCCCCTTCCTGCCTCACCATCTGCTGAGGGGAAATTCCCTCCCATAGGCACATCTCTTTGTGTGAAGCCAGGCCACTTCACACCTCATCAAAGCAGCCTGGCCAGGCTGCCAGAGGCTGGCCAATCAGGACACAGCAACAAAAACAATGCAGGGCTGAAATTGGCAACTTTTCAGGGAAAGTTTAAAACTCTTTACCTGAACAAGTTATATTAAATCCAACAACTGGAAGTTGTGGGATTTATTATAACAATTAATGTGATACCAAACTCTTGGTATCCATTACTTAAGGGGACTTTAAAAATTAAAATAAAGTCTTCCCATTCTAGCCTATGAAGGCCATTCACTACAATGAGGGAAACACACATTTGGCTGTTTTTACCTCACCAGGGCTTATAAAACTACTTTTATAAGGTCCCTGCTTATAGTTACATGACACCCAGCCCTAGGGGCACATAGGGCACACCTTAGGGGTGACTTATATGTAACAATACGGTCGTTTAAGACTTTGGAACTACTTTTAATTCCAAAGTTGAATTTGCATATAACTTTAATTTAAAAGCATCCAGCAAGGCAGGCCTGCCTTTAAAATGACACTGGGCACCCCAGCAGTGCACCTGTGGGTGCACTACCTACGCTGTGGTCCCTAAACCTACATGCCCTACCATATACTAGGGACTTATAGGTAGGTTAACTTAGCCAATTATAATTAGCATAATTTGCATATTGATTTTACACCGAGCACAGGCCCTGGGACTGGTTAGCAGTACCCAGGGCACCATCAGAGTCAGGAAAACACCAGCAAAAAGTGGAAAATGTGGGCAAAAGGTTAGGGGGGCTCTGCAATCAGCCCTGTTTTCTCACAATGGGGAACAAAAGATTGACAAATACAGGGTTGGGGATCTTTGTTTAGAGCATGACTTATTCCTTTACAAATTATATTTTTAAATGACACCCTCCAGCAAACATTCTGTTTGGGCTTAGCTAAAGTAAAATAATTGGGTGTGCTCAGTATCCCCACACCTGCTTAATTTCACAAATGGTAAACATTGTTATATCTCACCAAAGACCAACTAACTTATTAGGTTCAGAATGGTACCTTTAATTTCTCACTTTTGAGTCCTGACAGGTGGTGATTGTGGGCAATGGACACAAATGAGTGCTAGGCATGCTTTGTTAATTCCTCTGGAGATTTCAGAGCAAGGAGGCCAGACCCTCGCTTTGTCACAGCTCAACATTAAGGTATTGTCACTACAATGGCTACGTTCCTCCACTTTAAGATCTGTAACAGAACACCTCAGTCTCCTATCTGAGGAAGTCAACTTACAAGATTTCCTGTTAGGACCTACGAAGCCACATGCAAAATGTTTCCAGTATGCCATGTACAATGAGATCTGGAAACTTTCCCAGATGGAAGCTGTTGCACATTTAAGGCGGATTGATAAGGAAAATAATGAAAAGGGTTTAGATGTTATCAAAGTTGGCATGAACACTCTGTCCAACAGAATGTACACCTTAAATAATTACGTATCATGTGCAATTGGTCCTTTTTACAACAAGGTCAAAGCCAGCTGCGTTCTATCATGCAGTTAAGTTGGACACTGCCGGTTCTCAAAAGTGACTGCTAGCCCTAAAAGGATGTTAACGTTACTCAATTATTTGCCACTTTTAATTTGTCCTGACAACAACAGATAATGGATAAAAAAGAAACTAGTAACATCTTGGTCAACACTGAGGAATTGGAAACTTTTCCTTTCACTGAAAGAAATCCCCTCACCAGTATGGCTAATACATAGAGTACCAAATCTGCTAATTTCCACCTTTCATCTCCAAAAATACTTAAAGCACTTTGCAGTAGGCAGGTTTGAATAGTTCGGAGACAGTTATATACCCAAGCTGTGGAAGTTTGCTTTTGACTACAAATGTATGAACAGTGAAACAGAGGTCTTTGTTAGCGGAAGAAAATGTGAGTCTACTGTTAGTCATTCTATGATTTGTAAGCAGGTGTCCTTGCATGCCCTTTACAATGTAGAGGTCGCAAATTTGGCATGCTATCTAAAGAGTGCTCCCATCTACTTGATTTGCCCAGTATTTCAGATACTTTCTAATGGAAGTAATATGATTCTGAATGATCAAAGCTGCTGCAGAATGAAGTCAGGAATTGCTTTTGTGATTTCAGTTACTCACATGGTAAGTTGTTGCAGCCAAGTTGTATTCCCTCCCACACAAGAGATAAAAGCAGCAGACTTGTGGTCTCACATTGCTACTTCTAATGTAAACTTTGACAAACTCAGCAGACTAAAGGCACTATTGTTTCAAGAATGTGTGGCCCTGACATCAGCCAGTGAGACATACAGTCTCCAGATAGCAAGATCATCAATCCCTATTAAATACCAACTTCTCTAAGCATTTTGGAATGTCTGTTGTTAATGTCTTCTTCCTCTGCTTCCTCCTCATCACTGTCCACAGGCTCCACAGCTGCCACAACATCGTCATCTGGACCATCCTCCTGCAGAAAAGGCACCTGTCGTCGCAAAGCCAAGTTGTGAAGCATACAGCAGGCCACGATGATCTGGCACACGTTCTTTGGTGAGTAGAATAGGGATCCACCTGTCAAATGGAGGCACCTGAACCTGGCCTTCAGGAGGCCGAAGGTCCGGTTGATCACCCTCCTAGTTTGCCCATGTGCCTCATTGTAGCGTTCCTCTGCCCTTGTCCTGGTATTCCTCACTGGGGTCACTAGCCATGACAGGTTGGGGTAACCAGAGTCCCCTAATAGCCACACCCGGTGCCTCTGGAATTGACCCATTGCATAAGGGATGCTGCTATTTCGCAGTATGTAGGCGTCATGCACTGAGCCAGGGAACATAGCATTTACCTGGGAGATGTACTGGTGTGCCAAACATACCATCTGTACATTCATCGAATGATAACTCTTCCGATTCCTGTACACCTGTTCACTCCTGTGGGGGGGGGACCAGAGCTACATGGGTCCCATCAATGGCACTTATGATGTAGGGGATATGTCCAAGGGAATAGAAGTCACCTTTAACTGTAGGCAAATCCTCCACCTGAGGGAAAACGATGTAGCTCTGCATGTGTTTCAGCAGGGCAGACAACACTCTGGACAACATGTTGGAAAACATAGGCTGGGACATCCCTGATGCTATGGCCACTGTTGTTTGAAATGACCCACTTGCAAGGAAATGGAGCACTGATAGCACCTGCACTTGAGGGGGGATCCCTGTGGGATGGCGGATTGCTGACATCAGGTCAGGCTCCAACTGGGCACACAGTTCCTGGATTGTGGCATGGTCAAACCTGTAGGTGATGATCAAATGTCTTTCTTCCATTGTCGACAGGTCCACCAGCGGTCGGTACACCGGAGGATTCCGCCATCTCCTCACATGTCCCAGCAGACGGTGCCTAGGAATGACAACAGCGACCACAGAGTCAAACAAATCAGAGTTATGTACCCACAGTCTACACAGAACATGATTCATACACAAAATGTGGCCTGTATTTGTGTTGTGCGACAAGGCCTAGGTCTGTGTGACGCAGTTGGTAATTAGGGCATGTGGGCCCATGAAATGTCGGCTGCCTGACCTCTAAAGTGGGACAATGGGATGTGAGGTAACTGCGCTGGCGTTGTACACCGTCGCGGTAGGCGGTCGAAGACCGTGGAGCAATGCTGCATTGGTTAACATTGCACCCTATGGGTTCCAGGAGCCAATGACGAAGTACGCCAGCGGTGATGGTACGCAACGCCGCGGACTTGACCGTTGCGGACGTGACCGCCTTTTTCTATCTGTTCAATCACTCGATACCTGATCTTCGACAGGAGAGGACCTACACTGCAAGTGCTGCTTTGACCTTGGTCTGGAAGAGACAATGGCTCGTGCGTCTGGGGAAAGGGCCCCTGCCTTCACTGCAGAGGAGTTGGAGAAGCTCGTGGACGGGGTCCTTCCCCAGTACACGCTACTCTACGGTCCTCCAGACCAACAGGTAAGTACACAGGGAGCATGTTGTATGGGCTATGCCTGTGTGGAGAGGGCTGGTTGTAAGAATGAAGGGGGCACAGTTCTGCGTGCATGATGGACTGTGAATGCATGTGCCACATGGCAAGGGTAGGGATGTGGGCCACTCACTTACACAGTGCAGTTGTTAATGACTTCTCTTCTTCCCATGTACATGTCATGTAGGTCAGCACCCACCTGAAGAAGGATATTTGGCGTGCCATCGCCAAGGACGTCCGGAACCTGGGGGTCCACCACAGACGGAGCACCCACTGCCGGAAAAGATGGGAGGACATTCGCCGCTGGAGCAAGAAGACGGCGGAGGCTCAGCTGGGGATGGCCTCCCTACGTGGGAGGGATGCTCGTCAAACCATGACCCCCCTGATGTTCCGGATCCTGGCGGTGGCCTACCCTGAGTTGGATGGGCGCTTGAGGGCATCACAGCACACACAAGGGGGTGAGTACAACATCATTCAGCGGACTTTGCGCGCAGTGAACGTGTCTGGGTGGGGGAGGAGGGCTGTGGGTTTCCCTAGGCCAGGACGAGTTCCGTAGGCTAGGCCTCTCCGTAATGCAGGCCTGGTGGCACCCCACCCCACCTCTGTAGAGTGCCAAGTACAGGTATTCATGACCCTGTGTCATCTATGTGTGCAGATGTCGACCATAGCCATGTAGGCCAGATCCCAGGAATTGCATCTGTAGAGCCCAACAGCACGACGTAGTGCAGGGGGCTGCTGTGTCTGTATTGACTGCCAACGGTAGCGGTAAGCCATGCACTCAACCTGTCTTTCTTCTGTCGTCATCACCCTTTTTGTGGTCTCCCTGTTCTTGTGTGCATCAGTATCATCAGGCGGAGGTACAGTGGCACCGGAGCACGAGGGAGCTGCATCCCACATGGCCATGGAGGGCCACACCACGGACTCAGAATACACCAGTGGGACGGAGGGCGAGGGGAGCACCACGGCGGTCACAGGATCTGCAACCAGCGACACGGACTCGTCCTCCAATGGGAGCTCCCTACCAGCACCGCCCTCCCAGCAGCCCCTCAGCCTTCGCCCCGTGCCCGCTCACCCAGGAGGGTGGGCATCACCTTCGCCCCAGGGACCTAAGGCCCTGCCCCTGTCACCTCTGCTGCCCTTAGTGAGGAGGCCATTGACCTCCTCAGGTCCCTCACTGTTGGGCAGTCTACCATTTTGAATGCCATCCAGGATGTAGAAAGGGAATTGCAACACACTAATGCATTCCTGGAGGGCATTCATTCTAGTCAGGCTGCCCTTCATCGAACCCTGCAAACTCTGGCCTCAGCACTGATGGCAGCCATTGTCCCTGTGTCTAGCCTCCTCCCTCCAACTTCCTCCACCCCGACCCAATCCCCTATACCTCAGCCCATCCCAAGCACACCTACAGACCAGCATGGACACACCTCAACACACAAGGGAAGTTCAGGCAAACATAAGCACCACACATCCCACAGGCACTCACGCAAGCATCACACACATACAGACACACCAACATCCACTGCCTCCACTGTGTCCCCCTCCTCCTCGTCTCCCTCCTCCCTCCTCCCTCCCAGTCTCGTCTACACTCACATCTGCATGCACTACCACTACAGCCACTACGTCCGGCACCAGCACACCCACCACCACACCCCGCTCACGTGCACTCACCACCCCCACTACCATTTACACATCCCCTGTGTCCTCTCCCAGTGTGTATGTGACGCCCCCTCCGAAGATACACAAACACAGGCACACACCCACCTAACAGCCATCCCCCTCACGACAGCCTCCAGCCCATGCACCTGCACCCAAATCCACAAAACCTACACCTCCTACAACCACCACCTCTTCCTCCACTCCCAACCCCCCTCCATCTACCCGTCCCAGTGTCTCCCAAAAACTTTTCCTGGCCCCCCTAACCTATTTCCCACCACCACCCCCGTCCAACTCATAGGTCCCGTACTAGCACCTCAGCCAAAGAATCTCTGGGACCAGTGGTGCCTGTTGTTACAGGTATGTGGAGTGCACTGGCCACCAGGACAGCCAGTGTGGCACAGAGCCACAGCACAGCCAGTCCCCCCCCCTGTGAAGCACCAGAAGTTGGACAGTGCCCGGCGGGAGAGGGGGAAGACTCCAGCCAGCAAAGCCGCTCACAAGGGTCCCGGGGGGAGTGTTGACTCAGCTGTGACTCCTCCCAAAGTGGGGAAGGGGCAGAAGAAATCGCCAAAGTCTGGGAGGAGCAGCACAGCGGAGAGGACCTCCATCATCCCTGCTGCCCACGAGGCCACCGCCAGCCCCATCGTCACGGGCCAGGAGGCCACCGCCAGAGTCACTGCCCAGGAGGCCATCCCCATCGTCACTGGCCAGGAGGTCACCGCCAGAGTCATTGCCCAGGAGGCCAGCCCAATCGTCACTTGCCAGGAGGCCACCGCCAGAGTCACTGCCCAGGAGGCCAGCCCCATCGTCACTGGCCAGGAGGCCACCGCCAGAGTCACTGCCTAGGAGGCCAGCCACATTGTCAGTGCCATGGAGGCCACCGCCAGCCCCAGAGTCACTGCCCAGGAGGCCACCGCCAGCCCCAGAGTCACTGGCCAGGAGGCCACCGCCAGCCCAAGAGTCAATGGCCAGGAGGCCACCGCCAGCCCCAGAGTCACTGCCCAGGAGGCTACCGCCAGCCCCAGAGTCACTGCCCAGGAGGCCAGCCCCAGAGTCACTGGCCAGGAGGCCACCGCCAGCCACAGCCCAGCTGGCCAGGAGGGCCCCGCAAGCCACAGCCCAGATGACCCATGAAGGACCGCCAGCCACAGCCCTGCTGGGCAATGAAGGACCACCTTGGCAAGCACCGCTGAACAGGGCAAAGACCGCCATGGAATGCACCGCTGACCAGGTCTGACACTGGCAACGCAAGCACCGCTAAACAGGCCAGGGACTGCTGAACAGGGCAAAGACTGCCATGGAATGCACCGCTGAACAGGTCTGACACTGGCAACGCAAGCACCGCTGAACAGGCCAGGGACCGCTGAACAGGGCAAAGACCGCCATGGAATGCACCGCTGAACAGGTCTTACACTGGCAACGCAAGCACCGATGTACAGGCCAGGGACCGCTGAACAGGGCAAAGACCGCCATGGAAAGCACCGATAGCCCATTTGTGGCAGGGGCAGTGACGCAACTGGGACAGTCACGGGGTGCGTGCTGCACTCTGGGCACCAGTCCCCCTCCAGCACCAGTGGAGACTGTTATCCACTTGAGAGACTGTGGCTTTGCACTCCCCAGGATTGAACAGTGGGCAAACCACCCACTGTAGAGACTTGAGAGACTGTGGCTTTGCACTCCCCAGGATTGAACAGTGGGCAAACCACCCACTGTAGAGAATTGAGAGACTGTGGCTTTGCACTCCCCAGGATTGAACAGTGGGCAAACCACCCACTGTAGAGACTTGCGAGACTATGGCTTTGCACTCCCCAGGATGGTACAGTGGGCAACCCACCCACTGTAGAGACTTGAGAGACTGTGGCTTTGCACTCCCCAGGAATGAACAGTGGGCAAGCCACCCACTTGTGAGACTTGAGAGACTGTGGCTTTGCACTCCCCAGGATGGTACAGTGGGCAACCCACCCACTGCAGAGACTTGAGAGACTGTGGCTTTGCACTCCCCAGGATATGGCAGTGGGCAAACCACCCACTGTAGAAACTTGAGAGACTGTGGCTTTGCACTCCCCAGGATGGTACAGTGGGCAACCCACCCACTGTATAGACTTGAGAGACTGTGGCTTTGCACTCCCCAGGATACATCAATGGGCATGGAGCCCCCTCGTGGATCTGGCGTGGTGCACTCATCTGGCTGAGGTGCCCCCCCTTCCCTTACCCCTGAGGTACCTGTTGTATTTCTATCTGATGCCCCTGCAGTGTTCTCTCCGTTTTGATCAGGTATCTTGTGTGGGCCCTGCCCATGCATTTTGGGCCCAGTGGTCCACGGACAATGAATGGTGCATTACCTGCACTACTAATCGTGGTGTATTTTTTGTTTAATGTGTATATATATCTGTATATATTTGCTTACTGTATTTTGATATATTACAATGGTTCAACTCATTTCCTTTTGTCTTTGCATTCTTCCGGGGGGGGTTGGGGGGTGTTACTGTAATGTATAGATATGCATTGGTGTGTGTGTTGTAGTGGGTGAGGGTCGGGGTGGGGGTTGGGATGTTGGTTGTGTGTGTCCCTGTGTTTTTGCCTCCCCCCTCTCCTATGTCGTAGGTGCAGTACTCACCGTGCTCTTTGCAGCCGGCGTTGATGATCCTCGTATAGGAGCAGGAAGACTATCGCTGGCAGACTATGGAGTTCCGGCTCCATGTTGTCCTGATTCCTAGTGGGATGTGTAGAGGTGAGCGTTTTCCCTTTGAAAGGGCTGTTTCCGCCGTGTTTTTATCTGCGGTGAACCCGCCCCGGAAAAGGTGGCGGATTGGTAGGTTGTGATACTGTGGGCGGTACATTGTCTTCCGCCTGTCTGTTGGCGGTGACCGCCGCGCTGTTTGTCTGTACCGCCGTGGCGGTCAGAGTGTTAAAGTGGCTGTCTTTGTTGGAGGTTTCCGCCACGGTCATAATTCCAATTTTTTTAACGTCGGCCTGTTGGCGGTCTTACTGCCGTTTTAACACCGTCCGCCAGGGTTGTAATGACCACCATAGTGCCTTGGGTTGTGTGACTCTTTACTACCAAAACTACAATTTGCTTGGGGCTCACCCTCTGGGACCAAGAGTAGCGCCCCCCTTGTTTTACTTTTAAAACCAGTGCCTCCACCACCAACACCATTTGGGACTCCCTCCAGTGTTCCACCCTGCGTGCCACCGTGGACTTGAGCAAACCATGGGGTGAACAAAGACCAAGGTTGACAAGACAGCTCCTCCTTCAGGGCCCTGCACACCACCATCAGATAGCTCCCCAACCAAGATGCCAGAATTGGAGGGAACCCCCC
The DNA here is from genome assembly GCF_031143425.1 of Pleurodeles waltl. Classification (NCBI taxonomy): domain Eukaryota; kingdom Metazoa; phylum Chordata; class Amphibia; order Caudata; family Salamandridae; genus Pleurodeles; species Pleurodeles waltl. The sequence continues at coordinate 934,993,956 of NC_090447.1, forward strand.
ACGGACAACCTGGACCTGATCCTAGAAGAAAGCAGAGAATCAGGAACAGTCATGGAGCAAAGACGTGGAACCATCACTATCAAAGTCAGTCTACTAAAAGATGACCATCACAAACTGTCCAGTGAAGTTAAAACTACTGAACTATCAGTCCCAACACTACCCCGTGGATATGAGGAACTTGCCACTCACGTGGCCCAGCTGCAGCACTGAGTCAATCTTCACCAGGACCGAGCGTAAGAAACAGGGACGAGAGCGCACCCCAACAATGTGCGCACCATATGATTCCCCGATGGCTCAAAGGGTGCACATGTCACTCAATTTATGGAGGACTGGTTCCGATTGTTGGTCGGCCCTATCATCCTTTCAGACATGCTTTTGGTTGATTGGGCCCACAGGGTCCCTCTCAGGAAACCAATTCCAGGAGCACCCCCATGACCCATTGTGGCCAAAATTCTCAAGTTCAGAGATCGTGCCAGCTGCCAGGGAATGAGTGCCTCTTCTAATATGCAAAGCAAAGGTCTCCCTCTTTCCCGATTATACCATCACTGTGCAATGCAAACAAGATTCCTTCCAGGAGGTCAAAAAGCAGCTCAGAGTGGAAGGCCTCACATATGTGCTCCTTTTCCTGGAAAACTTAAAGCACTCCATGACCAAAGTGTCCTTTGTTTGAGGCCCCAAAGGACACCTTGCAGTGGGTAGAGTGACACTTCCTTGATTCTGAGAGACAGGAGTTGCCAGGCCAGACATCCTCTTCAAAAGCAAAGAAAATAGTGAGGAAGCAAAAATTAACCACAACAGTTCAGACTGGCAATGGCAGCAGAAGGGACTCCTTCCCCTAGACAGGTCCAGAAGGGTCAACTGGCAGCCATTTAATCAGCGGCTAACCTCAGGACCCCATGTCAGTCCATAAGTTCTAGCTCACCCCTTGACAGTGCTTTGGACTGTTAAACTAACCAGTTTGTGGCATCGTTCCCAATAGTTACTCTGCAGACAATTTATGGGGGGGCCACAACATGACTACGGCCCAGGGATATGTGTATCTGAGGATGAACAATGCCACTACTCTATATCGACCCATCACACATGCCTCCTTGCTATCCACAGGAGCTGTTGCCCTTGGGCAGTGTTGTTCGCTGCTGTCTGCCTGCATGGGCCTCTCTGATTTTCCCTGAACAGCTGCACAGAATGCCTTGACATAACACAGCTACATCCTTTCATCCTTGCTTTGTGTTGGTAAGTGCCTGGTGGTTCTTGAGCTGCCTCTAGTATATGCTCTTTATAGCAACACCTCTTACAGGTTTGGCTGCATGCACCCCTATTGTAGGTGCACTTCATTTATAATGTTGGTATTGTTATTATCTTGTTTACGGGTTTGCTCGAAAAATGGAAAATCGCTGGACCAAGTACTGGGGGAATGTTTTAACTGGTTTGATTGTGTCACCTATGACAATGGGGAGGTGTACTAGTAATTGGTGTACTGAGTCCCATGATTTACACAGATATTTGCGTACGCTTATGGCATTGATAATTAAACAGTGCATCTGGGTTATGTAATCCATAAAAAATAACAGATATTGGCTCAATTGCACAGGTGACACACACATATCACCTTTCTACAGGAAACACACCTGATTACCTCTGAGGCTGCCAAGTTGCGCAGGCATTGGTGGGGCCAATTGCTCCATACATCTTACTCAGCCTATTCGAGGGGGACAGTGATCTGGATTTATGCTGGGATGGCCTTTGTGGTCCAGGACTCAAGCATAGACACACAGGGTCAGTATGCATTGCTGTGAGGTACCACAGATAGACTATTGATATTACTGGAATGAATTTTCATGCCTGTGGTTGCTGGAAGGAGTTTTTAATGGTGTCCTGGATGTCATGCTAGATATATCACATTACCCACTACCAAGGACCACACCAGCTGGTCAAGCCTGAATATTGCAACAATGGCTAGATGGCAGGGAACTGCAGAATGTGTAATGCGGTCATAATGAAGGTATGAGAGAATACTTCTCTTACTCATACCCACATGCACTACATTTGTGATTAGATCGATTCCTATGCCCAGTACATCGTCAGCCGAGCGTGACTCACACCACCTACATTGAAAAGACCATATCAGATCATAACCCCATAGAGATCTCACTAATATGGGGCTGAATACCAGCTCCAATCCCCACATGGAGGCTCCAACTGACCATATTAGAAGACACTGTATTCCGGAGCACCCTAGCAACTGCCATTGAATCATACTTTATAGACAAAACTGGCACTGCATCCTCACCAATCTCAGAGTTGGAGGCCTTCAAGTTTGTCACCTGCAAAAAGTAGAGGACTCCATGGACCCCCTTGAGCAGGCACATCAGATAACGCATAAATGGAGCGCCAGCTGCAAAAAGCTAGGGTGCAATATGCAGAATTACTGTAACCCCTCCGGGTGGTAGATTTTTGCCTTCATACACAGAGGGTACATGCTGAAGCTGACAGATCGAATATAATCTTAGTGTGCTTAATATGACCAGAACCTTCTCCTATACCGATCCTATCACTGACCTCCCAGAACCAAGGCACAGTTGTGACTCAATTAGGGATTAATACAGCTTTCCAAGACTATTACGCAGAACTACACTCGTACCACACCACTTCTGACCCAGAAGATGTGCTGAAGTTCCTACAAGGACCTGACTTCCTAAGGTGAACGCTACAAACAGGGAAACCCTATCTTCTCCTATCACGTCAAATTAAATCAGATGAGCCTGGTGTACAATAAAACACCTGGATCAGATGGACTCCCTGTGTAGTTTTACTCTACTTACTCCACTGAATTGATCGCACAATTAAAACAAAATATTTAACACATCCATTGACACGGTCCTCCTCCCCCTTCCACCAAAGAAGCACTGGTTACATCTCTACTAAAATCTGGGAAGTCCCCCGTGGGAGTTCTTCTCATATCACCTCCTATAAAGTCGAAACACTTAATATAAAATCCTTAGCAAGATTTTGGCTCACAGGCTGCTACCATTGCTTCCACAACTCATACATATAGACCCATTCAGCTTTGTGCCTCACCCAAATACTTTGTTGAGTATTCAGTGCATATTTAAAATATTGGATGCCAGTCAGTACCATCATCCCCATGTAGGTTGTCTCTCCCTGGACATCCTTCAGGCTTTTGATGCATTGCATTGGGACTTCATACTAGCAGCCCTACAAAGGTTTGGGAAGCCTCAGGCCTACATTAAAAGGTCAAACTGCTGTACACATCCCCCACAGCTTGGACACGAAGAGGTCCACACATTTCCCAGTTCTACTCAGTATGGTGAGGCATGAGGCAAGATTGACCCTCCTCTTTATCCTAGTGGTCGAACCCATAATCCAAAAAATACGCTAGGAGTCAGGTTATAAGGGGATCCCTGCGGACAATGCCATCCATACTATATCACTCTATGCGGATGACATGATCATGTAATTAGTAAATTAGAACATTCACTCAACATCACGGTTGTAGTTTGTACTGTGCCTTTTTTCCTTGGATCCATTTTTTAAGTTTCAATTTGTAGGCAAACTTTTGCGTGGAAAATTGAAGTGATCAAACTGCTTTGGAGCATAGTCTTCTGAGACATCTGGTCACAAAATAACCCTAGACTCAATACCTCCCCATCAGTGTCAGTTAATATTCGGGAGAGAGGTTAAGGCCCATATTTATATTTTTTTAGCGCTGCATTTGCGTCATTTTGTGGCGCAAAATTAGCGCAAACTTACAAAATACTGTTGTATTTTGTAAGTTTGCACTGATTTTGCATAAAAAAACGAAGGAAATGCGGTGCAAAAAAAGTATAAATATGGACCTAAGTATCTTAAACCGTTGGGTTGTCTCCATCGTTTATTTTTGAAACCCTTTCCACGTGTTACCACTCTGATACTTATGCCTTTTTCTTCATTCTCTTTGTCTCCTGTTTTCATTTTTCTGCCTTACTTTCTCTGTGCCTGTGTAACTTTTTTGCCTCATTGGAGGAGCCAGAATTGCTTGGAAAAAGACAGATTACTGGATATTGTAGGCACAAGATCTACCTTTGAGTAAGAATCTAAAGACACATCGGTAGTCGAGCAGCCAGTTCCCTCCTTCACTGTTTGACCGGTTTCCTCCCTGACCAATTGCTCCCAGGTCTTATCAATCTTTTCTGCAAAGGTAATAATGCGGCCCAGCTCATAGTCATTCTCATCACGTTGGAATTTACGTTGTTTTACGTTGTTTTTGAGCTACTACTTATTGTTCATGTGTTGTAATCTTTTCATCTATGATTTTAAATGAATTCATCATTCCTTCATGGTGTGGATCCGAGTTTAGTTCTACCAACAGCTTATTGATTTGTACAGTCAAATCCTGATGTTCTTCCCCAGCACGCTTGATCAGTATTTTGAGCATGCCTTGTGAGCATGTTTTCTTATTCTTTGCCTACTCGTTAACTAAATGAGGTTTGGGAGCAGACAGACTGGGGATGATAAACATGTGTAATCCCTGAGGTATTCTTACCACATCCAAGTATTTCTGCAATACATTTGCCTCCCACGAATGGCTCACCTCCGTACGTCTCAGTTTCTCCATTAGATTGAGTTGTTGTTTGCGACTTAGATTGCCACTCGATTCAAAGCCCTACCCCCCCCCACACCCCCACTTTCAGGGTTTAAAGACTTGTTTTGCCAAAGCCTCTCATTCTTTTAAATATACCTCCACCAGCATGAGCAAGATTCCACAAATGTACTGCTGCCTGGACACACTGAGTTCACAGTCTCATGCGAACTCAGGCCTTTACTGATTTCCAATTGCACCCTCACACTCTGTGCCACGTCTGCCTTCCAACGCTGGGCTTCCCTTTTGTGAGATAAATTAAATGTTTGAAGATTTCAGCTACGTTTGGAATGCCCTCAAAATAGGCTGGGGCTCTTTGGCAGCCACTGCTGCCAAAATATTTATCCAAGAAAATCACCTTCTTCTTTGGTGGAAAAAACTAGCCACTCCAGTCAGCACCACTTCAACGTTGCGTCTTTATTGGACAGAAAAACACACATAAAGCATTTCTACCAGCATGGCCTTGTTCACATGATCCGCAGCAAAACACGATCAGTTATTTAACGTCATAGTATCAATCTAATTTCATCAACATTGAAAAAAGTATTCAAAACATAAACAAAAATAGACAACATAAACAAAAATAGGCAATACCCATTATATAATTGCCCATGTTATGTGATCTGAGTCTTGTGTATATATATTTTTGTCTTTCATATAGCCTTCTCAACTATTTTTATCACTCATTTTATAGTGCAATGCTCCAATCAACCTACAAAGACGTAACGCAAAGGCGGGTTCTAGGATATAGTAGCCATAACCTTTATGCTGATTAATCCAGTTAATATTGCTCCACCTGCTATTACCATTACTGCAGTTTCCTAGACTTAAGTAACCAATTGATTCCACCAACCACCACTTTCCACAAGATATAGCTCCATTTCAAATCTTCTATAGTACACAGAGACATCACAACATATATTAACAAATTTAAAGCCAAATCAGTATTACTCATTGCAAAATCACTCATAATATAGGATCTCATCTCATATTGTTTAGCCTATGGTTATAACAGAAAAATACTTATTTTACTCTCAGTCCCTACAAACATTATTATCACTCATTTTATATTGGAATACTCCATCACAAACACCACATGGATTGGTTCTAGGCTGTAAGAGCCTTAGATTTCAAACTCAATAATCTTCTTGGTGTTACCTCATTTCCCATCAGTAATATTATGGTTTCACAGTCCTACTTGCTATGGCGAGACATGAGGCAGGGTTGTCCCCTCTCTCTTCTTTTGTTTAACCTAGCCGTCGGAGCTCAAAGAATACACCAGGAGGGAGGTCATAAGGGTATCCCTGAGGACAATGCCATCCATACCATATCACTCTATGCAGATTACATGATCTTGTAATTAGTAAATTAGAACATTCACTCAACATCACAGTTGTAGTTTGTACTGTGTCTTTTCTCTTTGGATATATTTTTTAAGTTTCAATTTGTAGGCAAACTTGAAATGATCAGCCTGCTTCTGAGAATAGTCTTCTGAGACATCTGGGCAAAACCATAACTCTAGACTCAACAACTCCCCCTCAGTTTCAATTAATATTCTGGGAGAGGATAAGTATCTTAAACTGTTGGGTTTTCTCCATTGTTTGTTCTTGCGGCCCCGTCCTCGTGTTAGCACTCTGGTACTTCTGGCTTTTCCTTCATTCACATCATCCCCTGTTTTGCTTTCTCTGCCTTTCTTGCTCTATGTGTGTCCATGCAACTGTTTGATGTCTTAATGGAGGAGCCAGCATTCCTCAGAAAAAGACAACTTACTGGATACTGTAGGCACAGGATTTTCCTTTAAGTCAGAATCCAAACTCACATCTGTAGATGAGCCACCATTTATTTCATCTATTTCTGAAGAGTTTCTTCTCTCGCCAATTGTGCCATGGCCTCATCATAAGGGTATTCCTGTTGACACTGTCATCCATACTGTATTACTCTAAGCAGATGACGAACTGTTCTATTTCAAACATCTTCGGGAGGCACAAACAGAGATATCCCAATTATTTTTTACATTCTGGAGTCTTTCAGGCCTCCATTTAATGAAGATGAGTCTTGAGCATACTCCTTCACTAGCACGTACCCGAAGCCCAACTGCTATTTGGGGATCAAGTGATACCAGTGGCCTCTTGTACCTTTCGGAACCCTAGGGTCCAAACATACCAAACTGGCCATGACTTACTCAAGGGCAACCTTTCACTCAGGTTTACCTTTTGGATCACTTTGCCCCTACCCGTGGCTGGGGGGATAGCCCTTGCCTAAATGGGAATGCTACCATGCCTTTTATATCACTTTGTGAATGTACCAGTCCTCGTACCAGCAGAAATCTTTCAACACTTAAACACTATACTAACTGGTGTGGTGTGGGGAGCAAAGGTGCCACAGAGTCAGCCTGGCGAAACTGCAACTTCCAACAGACTGAGGGGGCATGCGGGGCCCTGGCTTTAAAGCCTAGTATATAGCGGGGCACCTACAATAGTTGTCTTACTGACTTGCTGGTCATAATCTGTCTGAAATAGACCACACTACAGCACAATTAGAACAAAACCACCTGCACCATCTGCTGTACCCTGATGCCCAACTCTGGCCATTCATATGTTGCTACTATGCATTGTGCTTATATTTTGGAAATAGGCAATGAAATACACGGTGATCTGGGCCTTGCGGGGGCTCTCTTCTGCCTGGGGCACCTTAGCTAAGAGTGGACTTGAACCTGGGAGCAGGAAGGTATTATCAGGGTGGAGGACCTAGTGGCAGAGAGCTCACTCATGAAGCACAAGGATTTTATGACCACACATACCCTACTGGACCCTCTATTCCTCACACATGCTAGTATCCTTAGATGTGTACGTAAATACTGGGCGCGGATGGTAGTGAGCCACCATCCCATTACCTATTCTGGGTGCTGCACACAATTGGGAATGGTCGGCACCTCATGCATTGGTTACATAGGGGCCTCTGAGTTCACCTTATGACACCACTTACGTATGAGAAAAGTGGGAAACAGATTTATTCAGGGACCTTTCCGACAAGGAACGGGAAAGTTTTTTAGAATACCCCAACAAGGTGTTCCTCAAATCATTTTGCACTGAGCATAACTAACACCTCACCAAAGCAATTGGATGTACTCCACAGCAGGATCAGTTTGTCCCAGTTGTAGGGTGGAGGGAACAGGTTTACTCCATTTGCTATGGTCCATCAGAAAAAGAGCTTGCTTCAGTATAAGGACTGACATCCCTTTATGTTTTTGAATTTTCTCATTGAATAGCTTTCATGTATTTATTTGCTTCTTCTCTTTTTCTTTCAATGTTTCTCAAGAGCATACCACAGCTCTCCCGGCAGTGCCAACAGGTTGCTTCCTTGCCTCTCACTTCATTTGTAATGTGCCACATTCCATTTGGCTACTTCTTCTAAACCAGAAGATCATTATAGAATGCTCTTTTCCATAGTGTAACACTGTTTGCCATTCCAAGATGGCCAACAAGTTTGTTCAAAATATGGTGCCCTTGCTTGAACTTGCAATGAAAGACTTTTTACAATACTTTTGCAAGATGGACACCTGCCGCTATGTCAAGTTTCATTATTGCAAACAAATGCTCACCAAGTTTAGAAGGCAGAATGCCTTCTTTTTTCTAGCTTTGTTCTTTTAATTTAAGTCTTCTATTTTGTAGGGTTTGTGTGTGTTTTATTGTGGTTGAATCAGAGGGTGAATCGAAGGATTAGTCAGTGGATTGATGAGTGGATAAAGTAGTGAGAATATTAGTAACAAAGAGCACATATGATGACCTATTTAGTAACTCCACCCATCAGTGACACAAAAGGCACTGTCATTTATAAGCCAGACCTGTTAGTTTTGCTATTGCTTGTTATGTGTTGCCCCAGATTACAATCTGCATCTATTTGATGGTAATTTGAAAACTGCAAAAAGCCCGTTCTGTGAACTTTCACTAAATGTGAATGTTAAGGACATACGAACATACAATCACAATAAATGATTTAGGAAACCTATTTGTGTATTGTTAAATGGTAATTTTGCAAAATAATGAATCTGTAATACTTTGATTCACTAAGCAGTTTTATGAAATGTAGGAGGCTAGCCTGGTTTGTAGTAGGTACCTAAAGATTGTACACCTTTTACCAGGTCTAGTTATCCCTTATTAATGACATGTAGGTAGTGTCTAGAAGCCAAGATCTCTAGAGGTAGCTGTAGCTGAGAAGCCAAGGCTTACCTCGGAGACATGCAAAGCTCATGCAATACCACTGTGTTAGACCTGACAGATTTAGGGTGGTCACCCCTAACTTTTTGCCTTCCTCCCTCCACTTTTTAGATACTGTTTTTGCTGGTTTTGTGACTCTGCGTACTTTACCACTGCTAACCAGTGCTAAAGTGCATACGTTCTCTCCCTTTAAACATGATAACATTGGATCATACCCAGTTGGATTATTTAATTTCTTATAAGCACCTACTAAAGTGCACTATATGTGCCCAGGGCCTGTAGATTAAATGGTACTAGTGGGCCTGCAGCACTGATTGTGCCACCCACTTAAGTAGCTCCTTAACCTTGTCTCAGGCCTGCCATTGCAAGGCCTGTGTGTGCAGTTTCACTGCCAATTCGACTTGCCATTTAAAAGTACTTGCCAATCCTAAAACTCCCCTTTGTCTACATATAAGTCACCCCTAAGGTATGCCCTAGGTATCCCATAGGGCAGGGTGCTTTGTAGGCAAAAGTAGTTACATCTCCTGGTAGTGTAAAACTCTTTTGAAAGTGAACATTTCTCTGCACTTAAATCCTTCTGTGCCTTACAATCAATGTCTGGCTGGGTTCAGTTGACAGCTCCCTTGTGTGAATATAACGCACATGGTATGAAATCAGAATCTCATGAACTAGAAGCCAAATAAAATTCAAGTAGAAGACTTGAGTGAACTATGAGTTCTGGATTAACAGGAAAAGCCAGATCTTCTTCTGGTCCCTAATTCAAAATAAGTAATCATAGAACTTTAGTTGTTTTGAAAGATGGTTTTGAATTTTAGACTTTTATGACACTTATGTGGGATAATATTAAAATAGAAATGTACAAAACATGTATGTTTTGAAATACAAATAAGATACCATGGTATGCAATAGCAAGGTGTAATCTGTTGCACAAAGCTCTTTGTTAAGACATGCACACCGATAATCGTAGGTGATACCGTTGCATTATGGATGGTTGTAAACGAAAACCTGCCAAAATAGATTCACAGCAATCATAGCTAGAAAGTAATAGTAGGGTAACACTTCATTAATTATACTCGTGAAATTGTTTACAGACAGTTTCTTTGACTGACCGATAGAAAACTGCTGTTTGAACTGAGGTTATTTTTAAACAGGCTCACACGGGTAGAGCCAAACATTGACACAAAGGTATCAATCGTGATGCCTTCGTTGGACTCGACTGATTTATCCACTGCTCTTATAATTAATCTATCTGTTTATACCTTGACTTATCATGAAATCTACCTGCAACCATACCAGGTAACTTAGTTAAACTTGAGCTGCAAACATTTTTCACAAGATGAGACTAAGACAAGTGTGGAGAAGTGTGGCTCACTGCTTAGAGCGGCAGACCCTGATGCAGAAATCTGGCCTGGGACCAGGGTTCAATTACCGCCTCAGTGGGTCTTTGGCTCAATTTCCTCGGACCTGATAATTCTTGTATCGGTGCCTAATCTAATTCATGGGTGTAACTCTGGGCAATAGTTTGCTTAATCTCAGCAACGGCCTCAACAGAGCTGGGATGCCTGGCTTCACCTTGGAGGTTGCCCAGGAGTGGGCACCTCACAGAGAAAAGCCAGGAGGGGTTCCACAGTGGTATGCGTACAGCGCCTTGAGACCCTACCGGGTGAGTAGTGTGCTATACAAGTACGAAGTTTACAGACACTTTTTAAAAAATAATGAGAAAGTCACCCTTTTAGCATGTTCACCCCAGTGTTTCTGATTGATATTAGTGTTAACTGACCCTGACTGTGCCCTGGGCCCTGCTTAACAGTCACGGTGCTCCTAATAAAAGGTATGTAGTCATTAATTACAACCGTGCAATTGTTTACAGACAGTTTCATTGACTGACTGATTGAAAACTGCTGTTTGAGCTGAGTAGTGCAAAACCAACATTGAAACCACATTCGACCAAAGGCATGCACTATGCAGGCAGCTTTTATCGTGCCCTTTTTCATTTTCAATGGTCAAATTTGAGACCTCGGAATTGTTGACTCTCCTGGACTAAAGGCACATCTAAATCCTGCCTATACATAGTGGTAGGAGATGTTTTAGTAGTCCAGTTTTAGAAGTGTTTTACTTCCACCTCTTTGAATATATCTACCTGTTGATTGTGACAAGTGAATCCTTCTTAACAGGGGCCATTCATTTGTAACGGATTGCACGCAGTCTGTTATAAATGGAAACATAGTGTTGTCTGAATGATGTCCCTTATGAGAGAAGAGAAAATGATAGTCATGTAAGATGCATGACCCCTGCACCAGTATTAAGGTGATTTCAGTTTCTCTATCCTTAAAACAGAGCACGGTGGCCCCACCTCCGAGATCACATAATGTTTCAGTCTATGCTGAGATGCATTCTCCATGTAGGCCAGTTTTCTGCTCCTGATCGTTACCTGAAGGGTTTGTTATCCACTACCAGCTCCCTGGATTTACCCATCAACCATTAAACCCAAAGTCTAATTTCTGTCCTGTGACTTTCTTGTTCTTCTTCCCTTGGTATTCGTTACTCTCTATTTTAGTCCATGCCAGAGGTCTAGAAAATAAACGGCCTCAAGGTACTCCTTGTGCTAGGAGCTTGGTTATACATCCTGAAGGCTGCACGTTTTCTGATTGGGTCATGACATTTCATCATTGCTCCCTGTTTTAAATAAGTACTAGAGTTCAGGAGTTCAAAACTAATTTGACTGAAGAATGAAGTGTTGTAGCATCATTTGAGAGGTTGTGAAATACCAGTACCAGTAATATGTGCTACTGTTCCTCCAAAGCTAGAATGATCATAGAAGTAGAGGAGAAATCTGTACTCTGCCTGGAAACTGAGGGGCAGAATTAAGAAAAGTGGCACTGCACTCACTGCATTGCCACTTTCCTTGCACCCCATATTGCCCCCGACCACCACCATGTGTGCACTGTATTTAAAATATGGCGCACCATGGCTCAGGGTAGGGGGCAATAGCGTCAATAATTTAGATGCTATTGATGTACTGTTAAGGGTTAGTGACAAACTTTTGGCGCTAACCTTGAACAGTACCTAAGGGCCCAGTCTAAAAATTATGTGCCCCCTTTTAATGCCTGCTCTGTGCAGACGTTAAAAATGCTGAAACAAATGGCACAAAGAAATCTTTTAGATTTCTATGAGCCATGTTTTTGCCCCCACTCCCCCCAATGGGGGAACGCCCCTTCCATACATTATGCCTGGTGCAGGCATAATATTATATGAGGGGTTACAAAGTGGCGCAATGCATGCATTGCACCACTTTGTAAATCTGGTGCAGTGATTTTGGACTCATTGAGCCACATTAGCATAAAAAATTAATGATGCTAATGTGGAGTAAGGAGGCGCTAGACCCTCTTAAATCTGGGCCTCAGTGTTTTGATTTGCTAGAGAATAGATCAGCTTCTCTGACCTAGAAGATAATGGAAAGCACATTTCAGTGAGACTTGTGTGATTGTTTCAGCCCAAGTGCAATGTGATGCTCCAGTCCCAATGACCTAGAGTGATCTGCAGACAAAAGGACAACATTGCATCATGAAAGGTTCAAGGAATTACCAGAGGAACCAATGAAAAATACCTGCTTATGAATCTGCACTGTAATCTTGATGTGAAATAAGGATACCTGCCTTATTGACCAGGATCACTTAGGGCAAGTCTACAGTGGTTAATAGGATTGTGGTCTAAAAATGGTCACCAAACGGTCAATAACTATGGGAATCTTCGTCACCGTTGTCTGACACATTATCACCTTTCACTGTCGGCCACTAGTTAAGGATATTTTGGAAAAGTCAGAATTTCTCATGGAAATTAACTTAAATCCTCATCCTGTGTTTAACAGGCCAAATTCACAATCTTTTGGTGCAGGGCAAAGCAGCAAGTAATCTTGCTGCACTGCCCTGCTTTAAAGAGAAAGGGCAGGAATTCACTGGATTTAGGCTATATAGCACATTCCTATCTCACACTGCACTGGCACCATTGTGAATGCCTAGCACCAATGCAAGTACCCTTGCACCATGGTGCAATAAATTCTGCGTTGCATGCCGGATTGCATTTGTGCAGGAAGAGACACCTTCCTGCACAAATCAAATTCTGTGAGGCCTTTGATTCTTTCTATAGGTGCTGCATTTTGAGGATTTGTCAAAATCTATGATATTTGCATGGAAACACCCACTGCAAAGCCCATGGAGTGCTTCCTTTCCACAGAGTAAGGTAACACAGTGATTTTCTCTACCTTACCCTACTCCAGAACTACGAGGAAAAGTGGCTTTGTGTGGCCTCAGAGATATTGTTGTAAGGCTGTTGTGTCACAAAACGTGATTCAACAGAGTCACAAGGGGCTCTTAATGTCTCCAACATGATTAAAGATATCATATCATGGTAGGAAAGTTTAATGATAATAATGGGTGTGTTCTGATTGCCTTGCTGTTACATATGCATTGACTGGATCTTTTGGCAGTGAAAGACATCAGGTCGCTAACTATCCAATACAGACTCAAGAAGGAAATAGTTGATGAAGTAAAATAAATTCTTAATGAGCAATCCTTAATTAACACTAAGGATGATCTATCTGTATTAGAAACAAGAAGGAAATAGTTGACCTAGTAAAAGATATGATTGATGATCAATCATTAATTAACGCTCAGGTGGCTCTAGCTGCATTAGAAAAATTGTTCTTGGAACTCATAATAGTAACACAACAGAAGAAACATATCATGATCTCTTACAAACAGGAAGAAAAAGACAGATTTGTATATTGAAGGCGTCATTATCATAAACATTTTGTGACATTTTCTGTCATCTCTAGCTCAGAGGCCTCTGGCTCTGAACTTAGTACCCATACAGCACAATTGTCATAAGAGTCTCAAAACCTGGCACATCCATACAACATTCTTTTTTAGAAGTAGGTGGACAAGAGCAATGGCCCCCTGGACAGAACAATCAGAACCCGAGAGGTAGGGGCTGGTTCGGGGGAGAGAATGAAGCTGTGGACGAGGTTATTTTCAAACAGGCTCACATGAGTAGAGCCAAACATTGACACAAATGTATCAATCGTGATGCCTTCTTTAGAGTCGACTGATTTATCCACTGCTCCTATATTTAACCTGTCTATTTATACATTGACTTATCATGAAATCTACTTACTGAGCAAGGGTTTGAGTTTTTTTCCTGCAACCATACCAGGCACCTTCTTAGTTAAACTTGAGATGCAAATTTTTTTTCGCAAGATGAGACTAAGACACTTTTTCACGAATAATGAGCGTGAGAAAGTCAACCTTTTAGCACATCCACCCCAATGTTTCTGATTGATACTGATGGTAATTGACCCTGACTGTGCCCTGGGCTCTGCTTAACAGCCCCAGTGCTCTGAATAAAATGTATGTAGTCAAATGGCACACTGTTTTAATTCCAAGTGGCAATGAAAGACCCTACAAGTCCCTAATAGATAATAGGGCAAGGGGGATTCAAACTACCTGTAAGTCCCTAGTATATAAAAGGGCAGGGATCTTTAGAGGCCCAGTAGATTCCCTGCACTGGAGTGTGCACTACTGTGTACCTGCCATCATTTTTAAAGGCAGCCCTGCCTTGCAGACTGCCTTTAAAATGTCAAATATATTGAAATTCAACTTTGGAATTGAATGTAATTCCGAAGTAACTATCTACCTTATTTTTACACATAAGTCACCCCCAAGGTCTCCCCTAGATGCCCCAGGGGTAAGCTGACATGTAATTAAAAGCAGGGCCATGAGAAAAGCTGTTTTATATGCCCTGGTGAGGGTAAAAACTGCACTTTTGATTTTCGCACATTGTAGAAAGTTGGCTCTAAAGGCTATAATGGAAATATTTTTCATAAGCCTAAATATTGCTAGGAAAAAAAGATAAAAATATAATGAAAGGATTAAAATGAATGGTAATGATAAATGCAACAACTTGTAATTGTCAAATTTATCATAACTTATACATAACAGATATTATGAAACTTTTTTTATTGTAAGCCAAGTTCCAGCCTGCTAGTGGTCTCTACTGATTGGTCACGATTAGCCAGGCTGCTTTCATGAGGTGATAAGTGGCCTGCACTGAGCAGAGGCTATCTGATGGAGGAGTTAGGCAGATGGTGAAGCCAGTCCAGGAAGGGGGCTAGGCGAATCAAGCCGAAGCTTCAAAAGGATAGCAGTCAGAAAGGAATTCAGCCAGGCCTGCCCTCTCACCCCTGAACCCCACATATATATGTCAGACTTTGGAAAGGAATTTGCAGATGTCCGGTGGGGGGTGGGTTAATGGAAATGAGTTACACCAGGGGGTTATTTAGCCAGATCTCACTCCTTTGGAGGAAAATCATCTATCTCGGAATGTTAAAGTGCACCGCTGTATGGGACAAGAAGATGCTACACTTTGGAGGAAGTTGTCATATTCTGGGTGGCACACTGCAGCTCATTGGTCAAGGATGCCCACTGATTGTCACCCAGGATAGTTGAATAAAAGTGGCTAATGTGCACTGGAATTCAGATCTGCTGGTTGAAACCACAAGGGAAAAAAAGAACTGCTCTGCTGAAACCCTATTTGCAACCTAGAGGCCTGCACACTTAAGGACTGCCCCTGTTGCATCCTGGAACCACATCCCAAATGACTTTGCCTTGCTTCAAAAAGGACTCAGGAGTTGACTCCCTGAAGCAACTGGCTAAAATAGCTACCCTGCACCAACTTCTACAAAAGTCCCCCGCCTGGAGTGTTTCTAGTGGACATGCAAAGATTTGGCCAGGAGCATTGTGGTCCAAATGTCCCGAGGAACAACTCAGAGATTCTAGAACCTTGGGTTGGGTCTGTGGATCACTTTTCTGCATCAAGAAACACTTTTGGAAGTAAGTGTAAAAGTGTTAAGGTGTTACAGTGTAGGTGGCTGGAACTCTTGCTCGTGGTGCTAGTTGTACTTTTAATCTATAGAAAATCATATCTCTGGTTCCCTATATTGTTTTTTTTTGCCACTTTAGTGTCATTTTAAAGATAACAATATTTACTATTTTCATCAATTGGTGTGGGATTTGTTATTGTGTGTTATGATTTACTCACTGTATTGATGTATTTAAATGCTTTACATCCCTGTCTCCTGAGTTAAGCCTGGCTTCTGGCTGCCAAGCTACCAGGGGTTGAGCCAGGGGCTACTTTGTGGAACCTTGACTGGGAACAACCCTGTGTTAGGGGTGTATTGCTTGGGGTAGGTGTGTACTTACCCCTACCAATACCCAGCCTCTAACAATGAGCACCCAGGTGACTACAGTGCCACAGGACTGAGACCTTCAATCCTTTTTCTAATTTTATCCCTGCTGAGATTATTACGTACCAGAAAACCATCCTGAGAGATGTTGATAATGTGATCCACATGCACAGATATAATATATCCAAAGAAGAAAACATTGTGCTACGAACTCTGGATTCCTATTCTGAGATCATTGTGAAACAAGATGGCAAAGGCAGTGGGATTGTAGTTCTGAAATGAGGATCCTATTGCACTGAACTCCTCTGACAACTATCCATGGAGGAACTGTATTGAGGCCCTCTCGGACCCACGTTGGTTCCCTATTTTAGCTTCATTTTACATTTTACACTTTTTAGTGGCATTGTTTTTAGCGTGGATGTTTAGCAATTACATTTTACACACTTTACTTGCATGATATTATCCTAGGGATATATTGTACCAGTTACTTGTTTAAGTTTGCCTTTTCTTGACATATAATCAGTACACTTTGTTCAAGGCTAGGAACACAGTACACAATATCCTAGTGCTTGGGGTATCCCCTTAGGAGATAGCTTCTAGCATCTAAACAGAGAATTAAATCTGAGCTATGCTTCTGAAACAGTGGTCGTTTTATTTTATAAGTGGTACATTCACCCTGGAGGTGCAGAGGGGCACTCCAGCCATGACCGTCTGTCCTGGGATGAATGCTGTATTCGACATGCAGCTTTGCTGGCACTATTCTACCAGCATTGCAAGAGGATTGTCATCCACACTACAGGCTGACTCCTGATGCTGTTTCACAGGTATGGGGATAAGGCTAATCCTTTCGATCATGCAAAGGCAGAGGGTATACCGCTATGCTCTAAGTTTATCCTTAGAGTTATGTAGGAACATCTAGAAATCTTTTATTATGGTTGGTTTATTCATCCTCTTTACCATGTTTACAATGCTGATTACTTTGCTTTGCTTCATCTGCCGAACTATTACAGCTCACTCTTTCTGTGCAAGATTATTACTGTTTAAAACAATGTATGGGATACCAAATGGGGTGGCGATGTTGCCTTCCTGGGTGAGGCATACAAAACTGATATTTTACTTATGGGTCATTTTTCCTGCAGTCAATGCTAATACAAAGACATTTCATACACATACGACGGCCAATGCTCCAGGCCAATACAGGCCATATTACAATTTAGAAATACACTTAACATTTCAGGAACACCAAAATTGGTTCCAAGGTGCCCTACCACATATTTTAGAAACTATCATGTTGTGTCCCCTCAGTAATGATGGGGCCACGTGGCAAGTTTTAGCTAGCTACACACCATATTCACACATGCAAAATTTAGAAGTCAGAGATATGTGCCCTTTATTTAATAATTTATGTAGAATATGCAGCTGTTTAACACAATTTGTTATATGTATATCAACAGCTACCCCAGTGAGGGCTGTTCAAGCTGTTTACCCACGTTGGCTATGCCTGGGATTAACCCAGTAACTATTAATGATATAATGGGTAAAGTACCCATCAGATGGGAGGACATTCCATTCTAGATTGTTAAAAAACTAACCAGCGCGAAGCAGTGTTCCCCCATAAGGGACCCCAAGATAAACATAGAATTCTCAAAAAGTGCTTCCCAGTGGGATGGTACTCTCTATTGACGACTGTACCACATGGGTTACAGTTGTTGCTGCAATCTATACCACAACCTATGGTACACGATCACTTGCTGTTTTACCTGATGTGTTAAAACAGATTCAAAATGAATATGGTGCTCCCTCTACCCTGGCTTTGAGGATGAAACTTATTGGCTGCTTTGCCACAGTATCCGCAATTATCTTCTGAAATTTAAAGGGGAAGCAGCAGCACTGGTGGCTTGCCAGTACCTTGTGCAGATTCCATTAATAAATCAGGAGCTAAAGTTACCAAACATTATTGCTGACACTTATACATCTATAGGTTGAGATAATTTGTAGCCGGACCAAATAAGCCACAGCTTAAAGGTGGTTCCGAAAAGGATATTACAAAGCAAGCGCCAGAGGCTACTAAAAAATGCTGGGATAAACAAAGAAACAATAAAGAAGATACTAAATCACGGGGAGAATCTCCCCAACTGGAGAGCTCTGAGAAACATTTTAATTTACATAACCATGATACATTGAAGCAACCTGACAGGTATCAGTACACTGATACAAGTCCTTTTCATTCCTTTCAGGACTCCTCAGACAAATGGTCTGAGAGAGTGGGGCAGTCAGAGCACACACAAAAAGAGTACATGAAACCAAAAAAGGACTCACAACTCTTCTCTAACAACATCATAAAAAAGGACGAGAAACTTCTACAATACAGACCCCAATTCAAAAAGAAGAAGGTTGCGGGAATCTTGGCAAAATATGCTGCACATACTGAAAACATCACTTCAGAAGAGGACGTGGAAAGTGACTTAGCTTGTAATACACATAAGCGTCAGCCCGCAAGTGCAACCTCAATACGCAAAATAAACATGAAGCAAAAGCTCTCCAGAGGGAAATTCTCTCACAGCTCGAGAACCAAGGAGTAATTGAATGCTGTGTATTTCCCATGAACAACCCTTCATTTTCAGTAGCGAAGCTAGATCACTCCTATAAAATAGCCTTAGATTATAGACATTTAAACAGCCACACAGGCACATTTGCAATACAATAGTCACACAATATTGCATTAATGAATATAATTGTCTGTAAAAAGTACAAAACAACCCAGGATGTTTCCAATGGGTTTTTCTTCCAAACGAGAGTGCCTGAAAGCATGGATTTAGCCACTTTTTCCACGCTCGGCTTTCAGCACCGTTTGTGTCGGCTCCATCAGGGGTATGGGAACAGTTCTGGACTGTTTGCTATCTGTGTAACTTCAATATTGCATGATATTGTTATTTACCCAGAATCATTGTCCTATTTTGATGATCTATATTTCACAGATGATGACTTAAATATCATTATAAATTCAATTAAAAAACAAACCCACAATTGTTTTTCTCAGTGTACTGTTCTTAGGAAAAGAGCCTGGCACCACATGTCCTTGAGCAATGTGCCTAATCACAACCACCAAACATTATTAAAAAATTACAATCCTTATTAGGATTTTTTAAAATTTTGGCAGAACATACACCCCAGACTATGCACAACACATAACCCCACTATACAATTTAATTTGTTCAGATTTTTTCAGTAAACATTGGACACCAGACCCTACAGAAATTCTCAGATCACTATAGACTGTCATCTTGCAGCATGACACTTACACATGTTCCAACAAAACAAATGTGGTCATCCAGATAATACCTGGTGCCAATGACTTCACTTATGTCACATTCAAAGATGGTGACAGTTCTGACTGCATATAAATCATATTTATATCCTAATGCATAAATGTATTTTCCATCCACTGAAAAACTGTTACTGCAGTTCAGACGGCTGTGGTAAAGGAAAGACTACTGGCTCAAGGAAAATGCGTTACTACCTTTCCAGCCTAAGAGGCCATCACACAGGCCAGTGTCCCGAACACAAAAGCCTTACATCCTAGATGGATAAAATGTGTCTCTTCCTTGACTGCCACTAATGTAGAATATGTTTTTGACCCTACATTAAAAACTCAAGAAATCCTCCAGTACAACCAAGAATACCCCATGCCATCAAAATATTGCCTCTTGACCAGTATAAATATATTATATATACACAGATGGTTCAGCTCAGCCTGCTATAGGCACCAAGGCCCATATTTATACTTTTTTAGCACCGCATTTACATCATTGTTTGATGCTAAAGCAGCGCAAACTTGCAAAATACAATTGTATTTTGTAAGCTTGCGTCGTTTTTGCGTCAAAAAGTGGTGCAAATGTGACGCTAAAAAAGTATAAATATGGGCCCAAGTACCAACACTCCGCAACTTGAACAGCAGTATATGAGGTGATGAGGGATGGATAATTCTACCCTCAACAAACTTTCACTCAGTCCGTAGGGGATTGCACCCCGCAACTGGCTGAACTCAAAGCTAGTATGTGATTTGTTTTATTGTGTCCACTATTTCAATGAAAAGTTGAATTATTGGTGCCTAAAAGGATTCAAGGACTCAAATGGAAATACTATAAAGCATTAAGTGCTTAGGGGAGAAGTAGCAGAGCTCAAAGACAGTCTGCCACAGGCTCACGTAATTCAAACATTGAGTCACCAACGTGTTGGAGTACACGTTGTAGGGAATTCTCTGGCTGATAAAGCAGCCAAATCTGTAGTTAATGTTGCTACAGTAGTTGTGATTACTCATTCTCATAAAAGGTTAGATGAAGAAATAATGGCTGGTGTTAATGCTTTGAGCAACGACACTCCTTTACCAAAAGCATACCCAGCAAAATATCCTACCACTTAAGTGCACAAACTATTTCTTATGCTTCCATTCTGGGGTGGGTGATTGAGTGATCCCCAACCAAGACCACAGGCTAGAATGAATTAAAGCAGCACATGAGGGCATAGCATCTGCTCACACTGGTGTGGCGGCCACAGTTATTCTGTTACAAAACTGCTATTGTACAAAGAGTCAAAACAGAATGCCCTGAAGTTTGCCAACAAATTAAAAGTTCCACCATTAAACACTAACCACAAATACCCCTCTGAGTCTCAGACAAACCTCTCCAAAGCATGTACCTAGACCTTTGCAGCCCATTTAATACAGTTGGTGCATTTCACTACATTCTACTTGCTGTAGATTCTTGCTTCAGATTCCTCTGGGTGTGACCACAATGATTGGCTGACTCTTTCACTGTTATTAAATATTTGCAAGTCTTTATCAGGACATATGTGGTAGCTGCATTCTACTCAGACCAGTGCCTTGCTTTTACCTCAAAGGCTTACAGGGGCAACAGGGAACCCTGGGTATAGCTGTGCATTACTCCTCTTCACATTATCCTGAGGTAAAATAAATAGTGGAGAGAAAGAACCAAGGCTTAAAGCAATCCTTAACTGCTTGTGTGTTAGGTTCAGGTTGCAGTTTGCTCCATCACTTGTATAGAGCACAGAGAGCATTAAATAATCTGCCTAGATGATCTTTTGTAACAGAACCACATATGAAGTCCTGTTAAGCATCCAGATGCATGTCCCAGATCTTGAGGGTCCCAGCCCAGTGGCAGAAGAAATATCTTTTGATATCAATGAATATTTTGCTGCCACTGGAACTCCAAGACTCCCAAGAGGAGCGTTGAAGCACTTGTGCTGCCATTGAAGGAGTGAAGGAACAACCAGCACCTACCAAATGGATTCCAAAAGATGGGGATCTGGTTTGCGAAAAAATTATTGTGAAAAAAGGTTTTGTCCCATCATACCGTGTACCGGTGCCAGTACTTATAATTCAAGGTACCAGAACTGTGATTTTGTCACTGCTTGCTTTGTTTTCATTGATCAAGCAAAATTGCATCATATGGCTGATCCTGCACAGTGGGCCCCGGGAACTCATGGGTAGTTCCCTAACCCATCTCACTAACCTACAGGAAATACCTTTTCAAGCATCAAACACAACAACATTGCTTCCCCTAGGCTGGGAAAGCGAATAATTAATTTTTGTTGATCCCTTTTATCATTGCAAATGCATGAAACATACCAGACATGAGGGGATTTCCGTGAAAATGGTGGCCGCCTAACACAGCGGTCGCAAGCTCTCCCCGGCCAGCGTTCGATTTTGCAAACGCCAAAGCGCCGCGCCTGGACACCGCGAGGCCGATGAGCCTCGCACCCCGCCCCGGCCCCCGTGTGAGTCAGGGCGAGACAGGGGGTTGAATTTCGTCTTGGAGATGCCAAGGTTTGGCGCTCCACACTCAGGATTTTTGCCAGAGGCTGCTTTCACTCTGCACCAAGGGAGACATTTTCTTTGCCTCAGCTGTTTCCGGGGGCCATGCTTGGAAGCAGCTTTCAATATCTTCAGGAGGGAGTCGGAGGAGGAAACCAAGGAAACCAAGGATCACAGCAAGTATTTTTCTACTTTTTTGGTGGGAGGCTCTGTTTTTATGATGCCAGTTAAATTTAGAGTACGGGTGTCTTCGAGGGGCCCCCCATTGGTGCAAAGTCAGAAAGTTTTCTTGAGTGTTGGGAATGGTGAGGAGGCCCTTCACAAAAGCGTAATTACCTGCTCGCTAGTTTCTAGCAAGGGGGGGCTCTGGAAATAAGAGAGTGCAAGTGAAGGGGATTGTAAAATCTAATAAAGGGAGTTTGTCTGCACCCCTTCTGTCTGATTTGGACTCTAGAAAGAGGCACAGTAATAAGCCTAGTAAAATCAGTAAGGCTTTGTGCATCCAAGGCTTACTTTCCGAGGGGGACAAGTTGGTTTCTCCCCTTGCACCCTTTTTGAGGAATACCTCATGCTGTGCAGAGATGCAGCCCTCACTGTCCTTGGAGAACTCTCCTCTCTCCCAGACCCCCTCAGCCTCCCCCCTTGGGTATGGGAAGTAGGCTGGAGACAATGAGTCAGTGCAAACTCAACCTGTGGTGTGCGGTGGGGCGCAGGGCTCCTTGGACACGAAGGCCTTAGAGCCTGGTCTACCTACTCATGATTCTGCGGTACAGAACCTCTTGATTTCCTTATCTGAGGAGATCAGAGGTATATTTGAGGTATCTGAGTACAACCAAGGGAAAATCAGAGAGTCCTGTGCGGCATTGGAGACTAAACTTAATGCGTTGACTGAGAGGATAAGTAATTTGGAGATGGCGGTTTCAGAGCAGGAAGCCCGAGTACTGTCCAATTCCCAGGACATTTCTCAGTTGATATGCGATGGCAAGATGGTCCAGGAGAAGCTAGAGTCTTTGGAGAATAACTTACGGAGGAATAACATTAGGTTATTGAATGTACCTGAAGGGCTGGAAGGAGACTATATTAAGGCCTTTGTATTAATCCTGTTTAAGAAATGTTTTCCCGCAATGGACCAGACAAAGTTGAAAGAGGACATATAAAGGGTTCATCAGGACAATTTTAGGAGGAAGCCTGATAGGAAGACCCCCGGAAGATTCTGGTTAATTTTGGCACTTACTCTGTAACAGAAAGGATTTTGTCTAATGCTCTCAAGGCAGGTAGTTTTTCAATGGGCGATTGGTCATTTCGGATTCATTCGGATCTTTCTAAAACAACTTTAGATAGGCAGTGGCAATTGGGGAAGTACATGCAAGATCTCAGGTCCCATGGCGCTACAGTTCAGATGAGGTTCCCGGCTTTTTTGAAGATTATGTAGAACAATACCATGTACAATATTAGGGAACCAGCGGAAGTCCAGGCATTAATTGAGAAAATGAAAATTTAATGTTGATGTTTTTTTTTCTTGGGAAGAGCCAGCAGGCTCGAGCTCACATGGGTGGTAATAGTCACCTTTGAACGACGAGGGAGGGTTCCCATGGGTGGAGGAGGTATTGGGTGTGTTTGGGATACAGGTCAGGAGTTTTTTTTTTTTTTACATGGTATGGGAGGTGGGTGCTGGGTGGGGGAACAGCAGGGGAGATGGGAAGTTATGCAATGCTTAGTAGTTTGGTATGTATTCATATGAGGGGCCTTAACTTTTTGTTGAGTTCATGGTTTTCCTGTGATAACTCTTCTCTAATTGACAATGGCTAAACAGATAGGGGCTACTTTAAAGTTTTTATCATGGATTGTAAACGGCTTACGGGTTCCGGGGTGGAGGAGGAGAATTTTTGAATTTTTAAAAAGGGTAGAGGAGGAAGTAATTATTTTACAAGAAACTCATTTGTTAGAGACCGAATGGAATCTATATCTTAAACATCTGAATTGGGTGGGTTACTGTCCATGTACTAATCAGTCATGCGCGATTAAGGGGGTGGCAATTTTGATAAAGAAGTCAGTAGGAGTGAAGGTTGTTAATATTAAGAAGGATCCTAGGGGTAGGTGGCTGATTGTGGAAGCCGCCTTACACGGTACCTGGTTTACGATCGCCAGGTATTATGGTCCTAATGTTGATGACCCTTCACCCTTTCAAGATCTCTTTGCCCATTTATTGGTTGTTAAACACCTGATTATAATTGGTGGAGATTTTAATGTTTTATTGAATCCTTCTTTACATAAGTCTACACCAAGACCAACTGTTACCCAGAACTCGGTCAAGGATAAAACAAGGAATGTTGGATCTTGGTTTAATTGCTATTTGGCATCAGAAGGGTGGGGTGGGGTGGGACCCAGGTACACATTTAATGATAAGAAGTATGGTCATCATTCAAGGATAGATTTTTTTTTAATTCAACATCAGTTAAAGGACATGGTAATGTCGGTTTGTCACGCCCCGGCACATCTTTCAGATCACTCAGCAGTAATAATGCAGGTCTCCCTTAATAGCCAAAGTGTCTATTCCTAGGTGGACAGTTAACCGTACTTTGTTTTTGGATGAGTTAATGGTGGATGGGTTGAGGAAAGAGACTAATGAAATTTTTTCATTGAATTATGGATCCACCACTTTGCAGACATTGTGGGATGCTTATAAAGCCTTTATTAGAGGTAGGTTTGTGGGGTTGGCCACTTATAGATACAGAGCGGAGAAAGATCAATTGAAACAACTTGAGCTTAAGGTGGCTTCCTTGCAGGAAGCTACTTTAAGGATGGAGGAAAAACAGAAGGGGTTCTTTAACGCTCAGTTAGAATCTGCAAGATCGAAGTTGGGCCTATTTTTAGAGGGGAAAGTGAGAATGGCATGGGAATGCAGTAGGTTTGCCAACTATGAATATGGGGAAGGCTGTGGAAAACTTTTAGCCTGGAAAACCAGATCAAACCGTTCTAAGAATGTAATTTCACTTGTCAAATCAGAGGTTACAGGAGTTGTATTCACAACTAATCCCGAGATAGAAGAGGCCTTTGTGGGTTTTTTTCAGAGCTTGTACACAAAAGATCAGCGTTCTTCTGAAACGTCTGAAACGTCTGTAAAGGAGTATTTGGAAGCACTTCATCTTCCTCAGTTAACAGCATTGAATCAGAACCAACTTGCAAGGGAAATAGATCCTGGAGAGGTGAGAGCAGCAATTCTGAATTTAAAGAAGGGGAAGGCTCTGGGTCCAGACGGTCTGCCTAACAAACTATATGGTAACCTTTGCGAGGAGTTGGTAACTATTTTGACAGAATTGTTTCATCTTCTTTTACAGAAAGGGGTGGATATGCCCAAGTCTTGGAGTGAGGTAGTCATTAGCCTCCTTTTGAAACCATGGAAAGATCCGGCCCTCTGTAGTTCATATAGGCCAATATCTCTGTTGAATTCAGATTATAAGCTTTACACTCATATTTTGTCCAAAAGGCTTCAGAGTGTGGTTTGCAATTTGATTCATGAGGACCAGAAAGGGTTTGTTAGAGGTAGATATTTGCATGAGTTGACTCATGACTTATTGGGTGCAGTGGATCTGGCGACCTCTCAAAAAGTTCCCCTATCAGTCCTCACAATTGACGCAGCTAAAGCTTTTGAGTGGGTAAACTGGTGTTTTTTTACAACGTGTAATGGAGGCCTTTGAGTTGGGCCCAAAATTTATCAAGGCAATTCAGGCTATTCATAAAGATCCATCTGCTTGCATTTTGATTAATGATAAGTTATCTTCCAGATTTAGCATTCATAGAGGGACTCGACAAGGTTGTCCACTATCCCCTCTTCTGTTTAATTTATATATTGAGCCTTTAGCAGCTAGAATCAGGGCGGCTAGAGCAATCCCTCCTTTTCAATGTATGGGCTGGGAGAGGAAGATTGATTTATATGCTGATGATCTTATGATATACACTGGGGACTTGACACAGGTTTTCTCTAGAATTTTACTACGTTTAAAGGAGTATGGAGAAGCTTCGGGTTATTCCGTTAACCCAGAGAAAACTGAAATTATGTGTTGGAATACTACTTTTGATAGTCCGTTGGTTAAGCAACAGATAAGATATCTGGGTATTCAAGTTATTTCCAACCTTAATGAATTGGCTAGGGTTAATTTTGATAAGCTTTGTAAGGAGACTCGTAACTTACTTAAGACTTGGGCCGGGCTCCCTCTGTCTTTTATAGGTAGAGTAAATACTCTTAAGATGGTTGTTCTCCCTAAATTTACATTTTTGTTTAACACAATCCCCTTGGAATTTAAGAAGAGTTGGTTTTAGAAGATGCAAGCCGATTTAACCTTGTTTGTTTGGTCATCAAAAGGTGTTAGGATCACTTGGCAAAAACTATGTAGGCCCAAGGGGAAGGGGGATTGCAGCTCCAGATTTCTACAAATACTATTTAGCCTTTCACTTGAAAAATGTTAGGATTTTGCTACGGGATAGGTCTGAATATACGTTATTTTGGGGCGCAGTGACTCAAGAGTTTTTAGCGGCTGGTAGTTTTTTCTTATACAAGTTTGGTCACCCGAAATTCTTCAAAAAGACCTGATTGAAGCTTCTTGGATGCTGGCAGAGTATGGTGGTTGGTACGCCAAGCTCTCCATATTTATTATTACAGTACTAGGGCTCCGGTCTGGGATTCCCCTGGCACTCCTGAGTTTCTTTTAGATAGACTGACTTTGGTGTCAGTTTGGTGGGGACAAATTTTGATGGATACTAAGCTGGTGCCCTGGTCAAGATTTGAGGAATTAACAGATCATAAGCTTTCAAGGTTTAAATAATTAGAAAGCTGGGCGGCATCCCTTCAGGAGAAAGGGCGGGTGTATAATTCTTGGGAAGAGAAATTATCCTTGATCTTGGTACATAAAGAAGTCTCTGTTTGGTATCAGGCATTGCTTGATGCGTCAGATTCAGCGGTTTTGCTTCTCGAGAAGAAATGGGGAGAGGTCTTGCCAGATCTGGATTTAGTGCATATTTGGGAAATGTCAAGCTCTATGCTGTGGTCGGTAACCAGATCAGCCGCTTTGAAAATAAATCAACTGTTTACAATGCATAGGGTTTATTGTTCTCCTCAGAAGTTATCCACTGTGGGGAAGTCAGAAAAAAAGTGTCCGCGATGTGGGGAGCTTAATGCAAACGATATACATATGTTTTGGAGTTGTCCAAATCTAGGTATTTTTTGGTCGGGGATTAATGGTTTTCTTAAGCAATTTATAAGCACCGAAGTGGAGGTGACTCCCCCTTTAGTATTCTTTGGTGTCTCCCCCGGTTCTACATGGGATCAGAAGTTATCTAGGCCGCATAAGTGTATATTGCTTTTGTTGATGCTATTGGCCAGGAGACAAATATGTCTAAAATGGGTCAGCCCTATACCCCTGAATGTTTTGGACTGGCTGTCTTCAGTAGATTACTTTTCTTGCTTAGAACGCAGTGATCCAATGGGTAATAATGATGCATCTTGGGCCATTTGGGAAAATGCTCGGCAAAATGGAATTACTCTTGATATATAGTCCAATGATTATTCCTGCCTCATTTCCCCATTGGGAAGGCCAGGGAGAGGTGAAGTGCTGCATCTGCTTGGGTTTTACCTGGTCCAACTGGGTTACCATGCTTGATGTTGGTTGATGACCCTCGAGTAGTGTGGTGGGATTTTCTTTATGAGGACAAAAAAAAAGAAAAAAAGAAACATACCAGACATAAGCCTACAATTTTGTACTACTTCTCAAAGCTAGAGAGTTGTTTATGATAAACAACCTTTGGAGGTGTCTACCAGTTCTCTTTCACCTGCTAGGCTCCCGTCTTCACACAGACTGCTTCTAGGTACTTTACTTTATCAACAATTATGTCTTCACTTCTGATTATTCACACACTTTACTTTATGGTGTACATGGCTTTACTTACTGGTTTAAATGCACTTATCTGATCCGTCTTTGGTCCTATTAGTGGATTGCACTTGCATTATTTTCTTTGCCTATGTGGATTGGATTTGTGCTTGCTTTTTTAAAACTTGTATTTCTGCAATGCAGCAATAAAGCCATACAATACAATTTCATCTATAGCAAATGCTTGGTTCACATATGATATAAAACATTCAGAAATGTACCAGGAGAAAAACAAAATGAAAGAAAAAAGAAACACATGCTAGGCTCATGTTATCTTGATTTATTTTATATGAATCAATACTGAAAAGAAAAAAGATTGAAAACCTCTGCCCTTTATCATACTAAAGTGTCTTACTACTTAGCCCAGCTTTTCCATATTCTTGAAAATCTTTTTAGAGACCCAACTCATTGTGCATAAACAATTTCACATGAACTATCTCTTTGAATTTTCATTATCCACTGGTCCAGTGTAGGGATTTTCTCAGATTTCCAATTCACCAATATAAGTGATCTGGACAGAGTGGAGATAAGAAGAATTGACACTGTCCTTTTGACATCGTTAGCGGTTGCGATACAATGTCAAAACAGTACCATTGGTTTCTGGAATTGTTCTTGCCTTTAATTTCATACTCATCTCCAAGAATATGTATTCCCAAAATGTAGCCAGACAGTAGTAAATGAGTATTACATGAAGCCAGGCCCCATCTTCTTATTTGCACTTAAAAGAAGCAAATGGTACAAATGGGTGTATTTCATGGCCGGGGGCCGGAGTAGAATAATGCATCCATTTGCTAAAAAATGCCATACTCTTATAATTGGCAGCTTGCATGGCTTTAGAACTCAACAGGTTTAGAAACATCCAGTGGGAGATATCAGTCATATAATTGGTTTAAATTGTAATTCTATTTTAAAACTCTGTTATTATCCCTTCACTATTCTATAACAATTGCCTATGCAGGTTATCTTTCAGGTGAAAAAAGTTTTACTGATAATATTGGCTAGCACCTCACTCTTGTTTTATGTCCTGCACAGAAATGCTTGACAGAGAGGAACTGATATTGCAGTAAATACCACATAGCCAATGACAAGGAATGAAATTATTATTTTGACAAAATAATTTTGACAAAATCAAAAAAGTCTGGAAATGGTGATGCCTAAAGAAAGCACCAATGGACTGCAATCAATTAGTTTTAACCTTGGATAGAACTGAGGAACTCCACATTCTATCCAGATCCTATTGAATCTATCCATAATCACATGCAGTGTCTTATACTTGGACCTCTTTAGTAGCCTAGTCATTTAAAAAAAAGCATAAAGTTTTATTTCTGCTGTGCTTAGCATGCTATTTAAGTAATAGATACAAGATTGTTAAAAGTGATTTCATTTGACGCTAATTGCCTGAATAACAGAAGTAAGTACCAGACAATGATTCCGCAATGTAAGACATTACATGTCAATGATATATTTTTTCAAGAAACACATCACAAAGCCTCAAGTTCCCCTTTATAGATACCAGGCTGCATCCAATACAACACATCCTCGGATGCAGCAATTAGAGGGGTAGCAATTTTTATTATTAAAGATTTATGTAGTAAGATATTAGATGTTATTTGCCTCCCAGAAGCTAGATGGATTTGGGTAAAAGTTAAGGTGCAAAGTTATATAATAAAAATTGTGAGTTACTATGGACCCACACAAGATTTACCTCTAGCTTTAAAGGCTATATACCATATTCCAAAGGAGGCAGTACTTTCTTCCAAACACTTCTATAGATTGCTCTTAGTTAAATAAACTTCGAACAAACCCAAAATGGATAAGAAGTTCAGATTATTAATGCAAGATCAGGCCTTAACAGATCATAGGGGTATTGAATAGCCACAAGATAGACTGTCGTATTTGGACTCTCACTCCTAAGCGCGACTGCTGGTTTAGGGATGACAGCACCTTTGTTTGTAGGTAACTAAGCCAACAAGTCGTAACTGTCGGCCCAACTCTCCTGGCTCACAAGCAGTACCTTACCGAAACTCAGACAGTAAAGGTGATTTTCGGCAGCCTTAAGCATGGACTCTAGATGAGACCTCTCAGGGAAGTCATGGTGGAACGGAAATCACCCTTTTCTCTCAGTAGCCATAAGTCTCAGACATACACAGGCAATGAACGAGATGGAGGAACGTTTTCAGTTTATTTATTGAAAAGACTGCAATCTGCAATACAATGCATGTGCTTCAATTATTAAGATAATAAGTAGGGATAAAAGCAAAACTGTGAAGATGAGAATTGTGAATATAAAACCCTCCACCATCCTACAATAAATATGAGATATAAAATTCCTAGAAGGCCTAATTCTCTACCTTAGTGAGAGCTAGGTATGATAAATCTAATCTGCCAGTACCATTTCCATGAGAAGCCCCCCAGCCCTCGTTATTTTGGAATGCGGTCTCTAAGTCAGACTCCATGGTCATACAAAGGCGTAGTTCTGCAACAAGGTGACGTGCACCATAGATGGCATCTGGAAGGAACCCCTTTAATGACCTTTTCCGTGCAAGATATATTTATACAGATCATATAGGATCTCTGATGGAGGTATGCTCCAAAATAACTGATAATGTGGCAGAGTTGTTGTTGGCAATTGCATAAACAATACCTAGCATGATGTTCCTATCACATGTAAGAGGAAAAGGTGCATGATGACAATACCTACGTACCTACGTACATCACTGATCATGATGTTGATAATGACGCCTACTCAGAATGGTACTAATAACAAAAATCAAAACATTTCTTATAAAATATAAGCAAAGGATAAAATAAATAATGAAATAAAACAGACCATGCTAAATAGGTAAAAGGTCACTAGATGACTGGGGCACAGGCCTGCAAGCCAGAGGCTAAGCTGACTCCTGTGTCCCAGAGGGAAACTAAAATGGATTCACCACAAAATAATAAACTTGCTTTTTAAAAATATTCCACTCAGCTTCACCAATAGATTTATTTTTCATTTCACAAATTTTTTACCAAGGCTAATCTGATAACATAATGAATACATTCTCAGACCACTCGATATTCATGCTGGAACTCTGTCTGCCAGGTAAGCAGAATGAAAGGCTTAGAGGGATGTTCAAAAAGTATTTATTTGCAAACAAAAGTTGGAGTGAAAGTATGCGACAAGCTCTGGAGGCTTTTCTGGAGTGCTATATAGATATGGCTTTTTATTTTTTGGTCTGGGGAGTGTTCAAAGCATTATTTAGAGGTGAAGTAATTGTTTTTAGCAAAGCAAACACAGCGAAATAAGGTGATATTGTAGCAACTACAGTTAGTTAGCCTGGCAATGATGCCATCTATCTCAAAACCAACTTCG